>NW_012119932.1:1437444-1449570 GCF_000951035.1 Colobus angolensis palliatus
AAAAAAAAAAAAAAAAGAGTTTGGAAGATAAAACTTAAAAATCAATCCATTTTCATCAATAAAACATCTTATCTCTGCATAGTATACCCACCTGAATTCCTTTTTCAGAATCTTTTTCCTTATTTAAACTTGTCAGTTGAGCAGCTGAAGTAAAAATATGGGCCCAGGACCCCCTTCATAGTGAGAAAATCACTTCCTACCCTCACCCCAACAACATCGTCACTAAAACAAATCAATAAAAACAGCCTCCAATCAAAGGTCAAAAGAAACCAGAGGGAGCTAAGGGAAAAGCACCATTAAGTGGGCAGTTCAGCCTGGTCATTTAGATCTTCTTTCTAAGAGCACTAAGTTTTAATTCATAAACTATCTCTTCCTGGTTTGGCTTGGCTTTTGTGGTTTTTTCCTTGCCATAGAAGTGATCAGGCACGAAATTCCAAGTTTAGAGTGTGAGCCTGGGGGAAAAATGGCCAAGAAAACCACTTGGTTACATTCCAGATAGGCTTCTAAGTCATAGGGACAAAAAAAAAAAAGTCCTTGCAACTGCACCTAGCTGAACACACTGGACAGAGGAGCCATGTCCAGGTTGGAGTAGAAATTCTAACAATTTCTATATGTGTGATTTGGGGGGTGGTTTTCACCTCCTACATATAAAGCTGAATGAGGACCCCATTCAGTCAGGCTGGGCACATTCTTTATGACCAAGCCTGATTCATACCTCCCACTGCCATTGGATGGCTCTGAGGTGGCACACAGGAGTACTGCCTGTGACCAGGAAGGGTAGGCTAGGAGCATGCCCTCTGAGCCTGGGCTGGGCAGATCTCTCATACCAGGTACTCTGCAACTCAGAAGGACCATGGGGAACACAGAAGAACCATGGGAGAACACAGTCAGACACAGGAGTTGGAGACCAAGCCCATGCATCCATCCTGAATCTTTTTTTTTTTTTTTTTTTGAGATGGAGTCTCACTCTGTTGCCCAGGCTGGAGTGCAGTGGCACAATCTAAGCTCACCACAACCTCCACTTACCGGGTTCAAGTGATTTTCCTCCCTCAGCCTCCTAAGTAGCTGGGACTTCAGGCACCTGCCACCACGCCCGGCTAATTTTTGTATTTTTAGTAGAGATGGGGTTTCACCATGTTGGCCAAGCTGGTCTTGAACTCTTGACCTCAGGTGATCCACCCACCTCAGCTTCCCAAAGTGCTGGGATTACAGGCATGAGCCACTGTGCCCGTTCTGTTCCTTTTCAATGCAAACAATGCTTTTTCTTGAGGTCTGACCATTGTACAAGAGTCAAGTGCAAGTCACCAAGATTTTGAAACTCCAAATTTGTTTTTGTTTTAGTTTTTTGCTTTCTAATCATCGTAAGCAAAAATCTCGGTTAACAAACTCGGATGTATATGGATTGTGGCTTTAAATATTCTAGAAGCTAAATTTTTACTCTAATACTTCATCTGAATGAGCAAATCAGAAATTCAGCCTCAACCATTCTGGAAAGATCTGCCTGTCCTATACCAGACTGGACCCAGTTCTTGGGCTTCACATGGTGGCAAGGCATTGGGTCATAGTCGTCGGGATCTAGCCATGTTGTTTACCACTAAAATATAAACTGCCCTTGATTGTATAGACCCAGACCCAGTAGTTTTTTGATGCATGCCAGACCGTGCATGGCCCACAGGAATCTCTGTCTCATGCCCCACTGAACTCTGAGGTGTGTGTAACCTAGGATTGCCAGATTTAGCAAAAATCAAACAACCAAACACCCAGGATGTCCAATTAAATTTGGATTTCAGACAAATAAATAATACTTTAGCATAAGTACATTGCATGAAATATTTTAGACATACTACACAATTATTTATTATTAGCCAGGTGTGGTGGCTCATGTCTATAATCCCAACACTTTGGAGAGGTAGGAGTATCACTTGAGGCCAGAAGTTTGAGACTGGTCTGGACAACATAGTGAGATCCCATCATCTCTACAAATAATTTTAAAAACTGGAAAAAAAATTCTTAATAAAGTCTTTTCCAGAAACTTAACAGAGTAAAAAAATAAATACATGAATTTAAAAAATCAAACAAATGGCCGGGCATGGTGGCTCACTCCTGTAATCCCAGTACTTTGGGAGGCTGAGGTGGGTGGATCACGAGGTCAGGAGATCAAGATCATCCTGGCCAACATGGTGAAACCCCATCTCTACTAAAAATACAAAAATTAGCTGGGCATTGTGGCACGTGCCTGTAATCCCAGCTACTCAGGAGCTTGAGGCAGGAGAATTGCTTGAACCAGGGAGTTGGATGTGAGCCGAGATCGTGCCACTATGCTCCAGCCTAGTGACAGAGAGAGACTCCATCTCAAAAAAAATAAATTAAACAAATTATTCAGTATTTATATAAATTTTAATTTTAACTAGACATCCTGCACTTTATCTGACATCCCTACTATGATCCCCACCTACCAATATTCTTCTCTAAATCTTGCTGCCTCCCTGAGACACTGTTAGTGATCAAGGCCTGGGTCACTGTTGCTCTGAGATTATGAAACTCTTCTCTTTTTTTTTTTTTCTTTTGAGACAGGTTCTCATTCTATTGTTCAGGCTAGAATGCAATGGTATGATTATAGCTCACTGCAGCCTCAACCTCCTGGGTTCAGGGGACCCATCTACCTCAACCTCCCGAGTAGCTGGGACCACAGGTACACACCACTGTGCCTAGCTAATTTTTAAAAAATTTTTGGTAGAGATGGGATCTCCCTGGGTTGCTCAGGCTGGTCTTAAACACCTGAGCTCAAATGATCCTCCCACCTGGGCCTTTCAAAATGCTGGGATTATAGGTGTGCGCCACTGCACCTGGCTGATTGTGAACCACTTCTAATACCAGACCAGGGGAATTTCCCGGGGAATTTATTCTCATTTGGAATAGACTTTTTGAAACAAAGCCAGGAACATCTTCCAGATGGTTCTGCTTTCTACCTGCCACATACCTGCCCTGAGACCATGAATTACCATCTACAAACTTGAAAGAGTGGAGAAATTAAAGTCTCAAAAGGTTTGTCTATACTTTGTTTTTTCCCTTTAGTTCTCTCTCTGTCTCCTTCTCTCTCCCACCCCCCTGCTCCTCCCACTTCTTTCTGCTTTCTTTTCACAATATCAAAAGAAAATATTGGAAAAAAGCATTTTTCTTCTAATCAAGAGATTAGGCCAGTTCTGAAATTATGAAAGAGATTTGTTTAAATACAATAAGATGTTAGAATCCCAGGAAGCCATAGGTACCTTAGAGAAGAAATATGAAGGGGCAAATATATTCGCATCTCCCAAAATCATTTTTTTTTAGATTTATATTTCAAGATGGAAGACTTTCTCTGTGTAAGTGTGATCCCATTATAACTGAAAAGAGAAGTACTAAGAAAATACATTGTTGTCTGACAGCTACACATGCTTGTTTTTAAAATGTGTTGTATTTATTTTATATATGTTTCATTGTCTAGATTGTTCCAACAAACTCAGGAATTCATTCTAAGGAATGAATGAGGCAGCTGCATAAGATATATGTGAAAAAGATGCTCACTGAAGCATTGCTTATGACAAAAGTGTGGACCAATTTAAATGTCCTTCAATCTAACATTGGCTAAATAAATTTTGTTATAATTACCTACTACAGCTATTAAGCTGGATATTTTATTCATCATTGTTTCAGAGTTTCTAAAGAAAATGAAATTAAAAGATATAAAGAGTTGAAAAGAAGATATAAAATTGCGATTATCCAATGGCAACATAACTGTGTTTGCACAAAATCTAAAATAATCTGCATATTAATTATGTGAATTAATAAGTGAGTTTAACAGGGTTGCTAGATCATGTGCAATATACAAATATTAGTTACATCAATATGGATATTGGATCATATGTATCTCTATATATATTACACCAATGTAGTTTAAAGTTGAAATATTTGTTTAAAAAAGTTAGGCTAGGTGCAGTGCCTCACATCTCTAATCCCAGCACTTTGGGAGGCTGAAGAGGGCGGATCACTGGAGGCCAGGAGTTTGAGACCAGCCTAGCTGACATGGTGAGACCCTATCTCTACTAAAAATACAAAAAATTTGCTGGGTGTGGTGGTGCATGCCTATAGTCCCAGCTACTTGGGAGGCTGAGACAGAAGCATCACTTGAGGAGGCAGAGGTTGCAATGAGCCAAGAATGCGCCACTGCACTCCAGCCTGGGTAACACAGCAAGACTCCATCTCAAAAAAAAAAAAAAAAAAGAAAAGAAAAGCTTACAGTGGCTTCAAAAAAGGGAAGATTTGCAAATGCTCTGCACAGAAAACTATAAAATACTATTTAGTGATATTAAAGGAGACCAAAATAAGGGAAGAATAGATGACGTTGATTAAATACCAGATTCAATACTGCAAAAGTGTCCATTTTCTTCTGGTTGAATCTATAAATTTAATGTAAGCCCAACTAAAAACCCAGCAGATGTTTTCATGCCTGATGATTTTGGGACTTAAATGGAAATGCAAAGAGCTGCACAGAGCCAAGACAATCTTGAAAAACAAAATGTCCTTAAACTCCCAGATATTGACACTTTTGGTAAAGCTTCAGTAATTAAGACATTGTGGTATTGGCTCAAGGGTTGTCAAAGAGACAAATAAAACAGAATAGAGTTCAAAATCAGACCCATGTATATGGTCACTTGATCTGTGACAAAGGCGGCTCTGCAGAACAGTGGGAATAGGACAATCTTTTCAATACGTGATTCTTAGTCCACTGGATTACACAGATCCACCTTCAGCAGTGAGGCACTCATTCTCCCAGTTGCTGGGAAAGTGGGCTGCAGATGGCTTGGAGCCGCATCCCTCTCTGGAACTTCTCTTAGCCGAAGAAAACTGCTTCATCCAGCATGACGTTCTCTCCCTGAGGGTAACCCGTATCTAAGAACTGTTTGATGCATAGGTTCAAAGTCCTGGCCCCTTGCCTAGATTGGTCTCTGAAGGATACTTCTGGCTCAAATCTCTCCTTGGGAATAGTTTAGGTCACTATTGCAACAGTACCATTACAGCTTAAGTTCTCCCTCCATCGTTCTGGGGGAAGTGTCAGTTCTGCTTCCTTCACTCACTCCCTTTTACGTTCTGCCTGAGAGTTTTACCCAAGTAAAACTGCACACAAATCTCAGTGTCCCAGATTCTGTTTCCCAGGGATCATGACCTGAAACACGTTGGAAAAAATTAGCCTTGACCCTAGCGCATACCTTACATACAATCACTTCTAGTCCAGAGGTTATCTAAAAGTAAATGATAAAACCATAAAGTTTCTAAGAGAGCTTCTGACATAAAATCTTTATTACTTTGGAGTAGAAAAAAAAATATTCTTAAACAGGACACAGAAACACTAACCATGAAAGAAGAGACTGATAAATGCAACTACATTAAAACTTAACAAATTTTATCAAAAGATACTACTAAGAGTGAAAAGACTAGCCATGGAATAGGGAAAGATATGCATGGTATCTATAATCTACAATGGACCTGTATCCCAAATATAAAAAGAAAGACAAAAAAAAAGAAGAAGAAGAAGAAGGTTGACAACCCAATAGAGAAAACAGCAAGAGACTTGAACAGGCACTTCTCCCAAAAGGATATCATAATGGCCATGCCAAAGGGAATCCAAACATATTAGTACTTAGGGAAAAAGCAAATTAAAACCACAGTAAAATACTCAACCCCACCAGAATCTCAAGACTGACAGTACCAAGTGTTGATGAGAATGTAGAGCAACTGGAATGCTCTGACACAGTTTGTGAGACTTGTTTGACATAATCTATTAAAATTGAGTGTGTGCATTGCCATACATTGAATGTTTGTGTCCCTGTAAAATCCTTATGTGAAATCCTAATCCCCAATATGACGGTATTAGGAGATGAAGACTTTGGGAGGTTATTGGTCATGAGTGCACAGCCCTCATGAATGGGATTAACGCCCTTGTAAAAGACACCCCAGAGAGTTCTCTTGCCCCTTCCAGCAAGTGAAGTTACCGTCAAAAGACCCTGTCTATGAACAAAGAAGTGGGCTCTCAGCAGACACTAAATCTGTTCATGCCTTGCACTTGGACTTCACAGCCTTCAGAACAGTGAGAAAGAAATTTCTGTTGTTGCATCGATAAACCACCTCATCTGTGGTTTTCTGGTATACCTGCCTAAATGAACTAAGGCATGCATGTATGTCAGTTTTAGGAATATTCTCAACAGAAATGAGTATATGTATATACCAAAACACTTGCATAAAAATGTTCATCTCCCATGCAAAGCTGAGCTCTACGATTGAGTACTTTCATTCTTGATATATACCCGAAAGAAATTCTTGCACATGTATACCCTGTGATATGTACAAGAATGTTAATAACATTACTATTTAAATAGCAAAAACCTAAAACAACCTAAAGACTCATCAACAGAACAGTTAAATAAACTGTGGGATACTCACACTTACAAAAACAAAAGCAACGAAATTATAAACACAGGATTCAGGGAGGTAGCTGAGCTCCTTGGGTAGGGTAAGGTATGAGGATGGGATAGAAAAGTACC
This sequence comes from Colobus angolensis palliatus, assembly GCF_000951035.1. Classification (NCBI taxonomy): domain Eukaryota; kingdom Metazoa; phylum Chordata; class Mammalia; order Primates; family Cercopithecidae; genus Colobus; species Colobus angolensis. The sequence continues at coordinate 1,444,023 of NW_012119932.1, forward strand.
ATAAAGCCAGATGTAAAATATTGTCAATGTCCTAGTTTTTTAATATTGTACTAGTATTATTCATAATAACAAAAAATGGAATAGTCTAAATTCCTGTTAATTTTTATAGCAAATAGATGACCGGGCACAGTGTGTCATGCCTGTAATTCCAGCACTTTGGGAGGTTGAGGCAGTTGGATCACTTGAGGTCAGGAGTTCGAAACCAGTTGGCCAACATGGCAAAACCCCATCTCTACTAAAAATACAAAAATTGGCAAGGTGTGTTGGTGGGTGTCCATAATCCCAGATACTCAGGAGGCTGAGGCAGGAGAATTGCTTGAACCTGGGAGGTAGGGTTTGCAGTGAGTCAACCAAGATCATGCTGCTGCACTTCAGCCTGGGTGACAGAGCGAGACTATGTCTCAAAAAATTAAAACAATAGAGTCAAAATATATAAAGAGGAATGAAGAAACACCTGAAAAGCAATCAGATTATGCTGAAGCAGAGGACCTAGAAATTGGAACAGCCCTGAGTGAGAGAATGGTGGTAGAAATTAAATTAAAATTGTAGATGTGGTGTCTCAAACAAGAAGTTGGCTAATGGGTACAAAAATATAATTAGATGGAATAAATTCTAGTATTTAACAGCACAGTAAGGAACTTATAGTTAACAATAATTTATTGTATATTTCAAAATAACTAGAAGAGAAGTGTAATGTTCCCACTATAAAGAAAAGATAAATGTTTAAAATAATAGATATCCCAATTACCCTGATTTGATCATTCCACATTGTATACATGTATGAAAATATTACATGTAGCCCAAAAATATGTACAAGTATGATATATCTTTTTTGTTTTATTTTGTTTTTATATTTATTCTTTTCTCTCAGGATCTAATATCAACTTTTAGAAATACAAAAATAATAAGTTTTTTAAAAGAAATAATTAGGACAGGCATGGCAGCTCATGCCTGTAATTGTAGTGCTTTGGGAGGCCAAGGCGGGAGGATTACTTGAGGCCAGGAGTTTGAGACCAGCCTGGGCAACATGGCAAGACCCCATCTCTACAAAAAAAGAAAAAAGTTAACCAGGTATGGTGATGTGTACCTGTGGTCTCAGCTACCCAGGAGGATGAGGCAGGAGGATTGCTTGAGCCCAGGAGGTCAAGACTGAAGTAAGCCATGTTGGCACCACTGCACTCCCACCTGGGAAACAGAGCGAGACCCTGTCTCAAGAAAAAAAAAAAGAGAGAGAGAGAGAGATAAGTAATCATTACTTTGTTTGTAGTCAAAATTCATATAATTCATCCCTTTCCTCTAACAAGAATATTAGTTTATGAGTTAAAATAAGCTGAAAGTGAATAAAGTAGTATATCCTTTAGGGGACAGCTCCCCATCAGATCTCAACTCCTCTTAGTTATTCAGTGCAGTAGCAGCACACCACGTCACTGACACCACTTCCCCCAGCCTGGTAGCAGGCAGCTTTCCTGTGTACAAGCCTGTGATGATTAATTTTATGTGTCAACTTGGCTGGGCCATGGTGCCCAGATATTTGGTGAAGCATTATTCTTGGAGAGGAGGTGATTTTTTGGATGAGACTAACATTAAAATTGGTAGACTTTGAGTAAAGCAGATTGCTGTTTGAAATGTGGATGGGCCGCATCCAATCAGTTGACGGCCTGTATAGAATGAAGACTGACTTTCCCCAAGCAAGAAGGAATTCTCTAGACTGCCCTGGAGCTCAAACTGCAACTCCTCCCTGAGTCTCCAGCCTGCCAACCTACCTGCAGATTTTGGACTCCCCAAGCTTCCACAATTATATCAGCCAATTCCTTAAAATAAATTTCAGTCTCTCTCTATCATCTCTCTCTCTCTCTCTCTCACACACACACACACACACACACACACACACACACACATCTATACACATCCTCTTAATTCTGTTTTTCTGGAAAACTCTGGCTAATACAAAGCTTAATACCTGGGAAAAGTCCATTTCCCCACCTGAATAAGCCTGGCATGAATTTTCCTGGCTTCACTGTATTCCTAGTTCTACGTGAAGACTGCCATGTAAATTTCTCTATTCTCTCTGATGCTCATAGTCTTAAATGTGACCACTGTCTCAGTCTCTCAAATGCCACGATTTTTTCTGTGTCTTTATAGGGAATAAACTGAAGACAATCTACATTTTTTGCAAGAAATGGGTACCTGTGTCAAGTTCTGGTCCTTTGCTGTGCTTTTGGGTCTGCTCTGACATTTGGATCTCCTCTGGGCAGGCCTGTCCCAGCTCAAGCGTCCTCTGACATGCTTCAGTTCTTTCAGGATCTATTTCATTCTATTAGTCTTTATTCAACAGATTGAAATCTCCACAAACTAAACCTTTCTCTTTAATGTGAAAGCATTTCAGATTTCATTGTTTTTTTTTTTTTTTTAATAGAACCACATTCCCCAAGGTCAGTCTTGCTCAGCTCTGCTACTGAAAATGACTGATATCCTAAGGTTACAGAATCTTCCCTCTGGCTAACTCCAAGAAATCCTTTCCAGCCCTAAGGTTGATTCACTACCTTATGATTCTCTAGCTCAGAATTACCTGAAGGGCTTATAAAAACACAAATTGCCAGGCCCCACTCCCAGAGTTTGAGTCAGGAGGTCTCAGGTGAGGCCTGGGAGGCCCTCCAAGGAGAAGATGATGCAGTGGATACAGGGGCCACACTTTGAGAACCATTGCTCTAGCTCTTCTGAATTACTATCTCTGACCCTGTTCCTGCATTGACTCTCTTTCATCTTCAAATACTTTTTTAAGAGACAGGATCTCACTCTGTTACCCAGGCTGGAGTACAGTGGTGTGATCATGACTCACTGTAGCCTCCATCTCCTGGGCTCAAGCAATCCTCCTGTCTCAGCCTCCCAAGTAGCTGGGACTACAGAAGCAGGCCATCATGCCTGGCTAATTTTTGTATTTTTTCGTAGGGGCAGGGTCTTCTGTATTGCCCAGGCTAGCTGGTCTCAAACTCCTGGCCTCAAGTGATCCTCCCATCTTGGCTTCCAATACACTGGGAGTAGAGGCATGAACCACCACACCTAGTCCTTCCAAATCCTTTAGAGATATTATTTCTGCTGGTTTAGGATGAAACTCAGAATGGGGAAATGGACTGGAAGCTTTCCTCTACAGAGACAGGCCAATGTTAGAGGGAATTCAACATCACAACCATTTCTTTTGAGTCACTAAGTACTTGGAGAGGAAAGATTAGAAAGACAGTAAGTTTCTGCTCTCAAGAAACTTAAGATTTATTAAGGGGAAAAGCTGGCACAGAGATAACTGTAATATAAAGGAGAATATATTGTAATAAGTGTTAAAAAGGCCATGGAACAATGAGGAACACTGTTGGTGCCCCAAGCTTATCCCCAAGGCCTGTCCCAGATGTCAAGGTCAAAACTTGTTCTCAGATTTGTGCAAGTGCAGCTCAGTAAGTCCACAATCCTTAAATTGTGCCTAGGGTGATTTAATTGTCTCCCTCAAATCCTGGCTCTGACAGAGGTCACAACAGAGAGTTCCAGTATGCCCTAATGGGTTCCAGCATTTCTCTGCATAAGGATATTCTCAGCCACAGGAGCCTGCTGAGGAACAACCTATCGGATTAGGGACCCACTCTCTTTTAATCTATAGGGTAAAACTTCCTTAAAGGTCCTATCTTCAAATACAGTTACATTGGAAGTTAAGGCTTCCACATATGAATTTGAGGGGGACACATTTCAGTCCATAACAATAATGTTACATGCTACTATGAGATACAGGGAGAATAGAATTGAGTGAATGGGGACCAGGTGTGGTGGCTCATGCCTCTAATCCCAGTACTTTGGGAGGCCAAGGCTGGCAGATCACTGGAGGTTAGGAGTTCAAGATCAGCCTGGCCAACATGATGAAACCCCATCTCTACTAAAAATACAAAAATTAGCTGGGCATGGTGGCAGGTGCCTATAATCCCAGCTACTCAGGAGGCTAGGGCAGGAGAATTGCTTGAATCTGGGAGGTGGAAGTTGCAGTGAGCCAAGATTGCATCACTTCACTGCAGCCTGGGTGAAAGAGCAAGACTTCATCTCAAAAAAAAAAGAATTTGGGTGAATGGGGAGGCTTTGGACATGATGGCTGTAGACATTTTGGCTTTAGATCTTCTGATGGTTAATACTGAGTGTCAACTTGATTGGATTGAAGGATGCAAAGTATTGTTCCTGGGTGTGTCCGTGAGGGTATTGCCAAAGGAGACTAACATTTGAGTCAGTGGACAGGGAGAAGCAGACCCACGCTCAATCTGGGTGGGCACCATCTAATCAGCTGCCAGCATGGCTAGAATAAGAGCAGGCAGAGGAACCTGGAAGGACCAGACTTGTGAGTCTTCTGGCCTCCATCTTTCTCCCATGCAGGGTGCTTCCTGACCTCAAACATTGGACTCCAAATTCTTCAGCTTTTGGACTCTTGAACTTATACCAGTGGTTTGCCAGGGGCTCTCAGGCCATCTGCCACAGACTGAAAGCTGCACTGTTGGCTTCCCTACTCTTGAGGTTTTGGGACTCGAACTGACTTCCTTGCTCCTCAGCTTGCGGATGGCCTATTGTGGAATTTCACCTTGTGATTGTGTGAGTCAATTCTCCGTAACAAACTCCCCTTCATATAACATCTATCCTATTAGTCCTGTCACTCTAGAGAACCCTGACTAATACAGACCTGATAGTTGCTTAAATTACAAAAATATGCAATAAAACATCCTGCAATAATGAACATGTTCTCTATCAGCATTGTCCATTGTGGTAGCCACCAGTCACATGGGGCCACCGAGCATTTAAAAGTGGCTAGTGAGACTGAGGGAGGGAATTTTTAATCTTATATAGTTTTAATTAAATTTAAATTAAATTGTATTGGGCAGCACAAGTTACAACTATAGGAACTTTAGACAAAGGACAGAGGTTCTGCCAACAGCTAGTCCTTCCAGGCCTTAAAGTCTTATACTGTACATCTACTTTAAACCACCTTTTGTGACAGATAGAAAAAGTGAAGCTTTGAAAAGGTGTCTTTTCTAGATTAACACAGCTGGCTATTACAGATTCTTCATAAGGGCTTGAGTATTTTGATGGCAGCAGCCTTGCGATTGGGAGTTTCGCAGGCAGCTGAAGATGTGCCACCAGCATTTAGAGAAATTGTCAAGGACAGAGGTAAATGCTCTGGAGTCATCCTGTGGATGGAGTGATGGTTGCAGCCACGAAAGTAGATATAAACTAGGAAGAGAAGAGTATGGGGCTCTGCATCAAGTCTTAAAAGATACTCACACCTACATCGAAGGAAAACAAAAGCAAATCAGACCAGGCACGGTGGCTCGCGCCTGTAATCCCAACACTTTGGGCCGAGGTGGGTGGATTGCTTGAGGTCAGGAGTTCAAGACCAGCCTCACCAATATGGTGAACCCTCATCTCTACTAAAAATATAAAACTTAGCTGGGCATGGTGGTGGGTGCCCGTAATCCCAGCTACTTGGAAAGCTGAGGTAGGAGAATTGCTTGAACCCGGGAGGCAGAGG
>NW_012119932.1:1449620-1481052 GCF_000951035.1 Colobus angolensis palliatus
AAAACTTAGCTGGGCATGGTGGTGGGTGCCCGTAATCCCAGCTACTTGGAAAGCTGAGGTAGGAGAATTGCTTGAACCCGGGAGGCAGAGGTTTCAGGGAGCTGAGATCATGCCTGCACTCCAGCCTGGGTAGCAGAGAAAGACTCCATCTAAAAAAAAAAACAGAATAAAATAAATAAAATAGAGAAAATTATTTTTAAAAAACAGAAAAGGAACGGACTTTGCCTCTGCCAAATGGATACCAATAATCAGACAGCTCCAGAGTTGCCACCACCTCACACTTTTAAAATTCATCTCTGAGTGAAAGACACAATGATAAAGAGTGAAAGCCCTTGCTGGCTTCACGTTCCATCTTTACCATCTATTAGCTGAGTGGCCAGAGTGAAGCACACAACCTCTCTGTGCTTCCCTTATGCCAACAAGACATTGACACCCCCGTGTTTATTGCAGTAGTAGTCACAACAGCCAAGACATAGAATCAACCCAAGTGTCCAACAAGAAATGATAGAATAAAGGAAAAGTGGTGTATACGCAGTGGAATACTACTCGGCCATAAAAAAGAATGAGGTCCTGTCAGTTGCTACAGTATGGATAAAACTGAAGGACATCATGTTAAGTGAAATAAGGCAGCTGCAGAGAGTTAAATACTGCATGTACTTACTCATCCTCACTCATAGTGGAAGCTAAAAAAGTTGATCTCATAGAAGCAAACAAAGAATACCAGAGGCTGGGAAGGGTAGGGGAAAGAAAGGGATAGGGAAAGATGTATTAAAGGATACAAAATTACCACTAGAAAGAAGGAATAAGTTCTAGTGTTCTATTCCATTGTAGGATGACTATGGTTAACAGAAAAATATTACGCAGTTTCAAATAGCTAGAAGGAGGCTGTTGAATGCTCCCAACGCAAAGAATTACTATGTACCCCTCAATACGGACAATTATTATTTGTCAATTTAAAGTGTTTTAAGATTTTTTAAATGGAGATAATGACAAGGTCTACTTCGGAAAACTGTTAAGATTGAGATAATAAATAAAATGCCAGCAAAACCCTGGTGTATCATATACATTCTTTATTTTTTCTTTTCTTTTTTTTTCTTTCTTTCTTTTTGTTTTTGTTTTTGTTTTCTATTGTTGTTAAAATAGAGACGAGGTCTCCCTATGTTGTCCAGGCTGGTCTTGAACTCCTGACTTCAAGCGATCTTTCTGTCTCAATCTCCCAAAGTGCTGGGATTACAGGCGTGAGCCACCACACCCAGCTCCATTCTTTAAACTTTATTTAAAATACAGAAGTTATCTTGTCCTTAATCTCATTCGTCTACCTGTGTCCCTGATGGGGAATAATAGCATTGCCCTTCACCTAGTCAATCTTTTGAGAACCCTGAGTCCATCTTTGATTCCTTCTTCTTCTTCATTCCCCATATACAGTAATTCACTGAGTGTTATTGATTCTAGCTCCACACTGTCTTTCAGATACGATCACTTCTCCCTGTGACCTCCACTGCTGCTCTCACTCAGCTTCCCAGCACTGTCACTTGGACCATGGTCACGTTGGACTTCCCGCCAAAAGCGTCACCACTCCCAATGTGTTGCTACACTCACCCATTCTCAACACCATCTCCAGGGTGGTATGCGTAAGCATCCGTCCCCTTCTGGCAGTTTCTTTTTACAGACAGGATTAAGTGGAGACCCCTCAACATGGCATTCAAGGCCCTTCACAACCTGGTCCCAACCTATCTCTCCATTTGGAGTCTGTTTTTATATTTCACCTTTTACTTTGAACCAATAATACCTAAATAGGAATCAAGACACTTCAAAATTTCATATGAATAAATGTCTTATGACTGCGTATGGACCTGATAGATGGAAGCAGACTTTTTATTTGCCTCCATAGAGGAAAATGCACAATTCTTTATTAAACCTTTCAGAGAGAGGCCGGGTGCAGTGGCTCATGCCTATAATCGCAGCACTTTGGGAGAGCAAGGAGGGTGGATCACCTAAGGTCAGGAGTTCGAGACCAGCCTGATCAACATGGTGAAACCCTGTCTCTACTAAAAATACAAAAATTAGCTGGGCATGGTGGCACATGCCTATAATCCCAGCTACTTGGGAGGCTGAGGCAGGAGAATCTCTTTAACCCAGGAGGTGAAAGTTGCAGTGAGCCGAGATCATGCCACTGCACTCCAGCCTGGGTGACAGAACAAGATTCTGTCTCAAAAAAAAAAAAAAAAAAAATTCAGACAGATTCCTCATGAATACTTCCTGTAAGCAGGGGGATCCCAAGACAAGTGTAATTTTTTTTTTGTCTGTTTTTGTTTTTGTTTTGTTTTGTTTTTTGAGGCAGAGTCTCACTCTGTTGCCAGGTTGAGTTGAGTGGCGTGATCTCGGCTCATTGCAACCTCCTCCTCCTGGGTTCAAGCTATTCTCCTGCCTCAGCCTCCCGAGTATCTGGGATTACAGGTGCCCACCACCACACCTGGCTAATTTTTGTATTTGTAGTAGAAACAGGGTTTCAGCATGTTGGTCAGGCTGGTCTCAAACTCCCAACCTCAGGTGATCCACCCACCTCAGCCTCCCAAAGTGCTGGGATTACAGACATGAGCCACCGCACCCAGCCGTGACTCCATCTTAGAGGCTAATCTGCCATGTTGACTTCTGATTATTCCCTGGCTGCATGAATGCCTCCTGACTCCTCCTTTATTTACTGTCCCTACTGTAAGAACAAATCTACCTTAATGTTATCACACAAATTATAAGCTATGGCACACAGTATAGCACTCTTGCCTGTACTGAAGAGTTGCTTTGCCTTGTCTTGCTGGAGCACAGATACCCTTTCCCTGTGGGATATAAGCCCTGAGTCTGGGGAATAACAGTGCAGAGGGCCAACTGTCCTGTGGCCACCCAAGACCACACCTCTGTCTGTCAGTTCCCCGATAAAACACCTTTAAGAACACACTGGACTGATCTGCCTCCTTCTTTGATTTTTCACCTCCTTTGGCATTTAGGGGTTGCTTTGTATATATGGTCTTTTCATGGAACACCCCATTTTTCATTCTCAAAAGTGCTCTGCTTTGGGCAATACGTTACATGGTTGCCTAGAACTCCCCCTTGCCAAAATAAGTCAATCTGAAGATGTGAAGGGCAGTCCCAGAATGATCGTTCCTATTCTTCCCACCCAGTTGGCTCTGGAAGTCACTCTCCTTTTCTGTCAGCATCTCCTCCTACTTCCTTTTGGAACCCCTTCAAGCCTGCTTAGTCCTTGCTGAAACATCTTTTAAGGTATTGCCTCATATTTTCTCAACTCCTTTATTAAAAAATGCTTCACAGCCCTGTTCTCTGAACCTAGTTGATTAGACAAACTAATAGCTAAGAATTGGCTAGATATGCCACCTTCCCACAGAGCATGCATGAATTTTAAAAAGACCTTAAGAGCCCTGACCAAAGGAATGACTAATGGAGGGATTTTAGGAGAGCTGTGTAGGTGTCAGCAGTGTCATTAAAGTGATGTATCAGAGGCCAGGGATGGCGTGAGGGACCAGGGATGACGTGAGCCATTGCTCACACTCTGACCAACAGGAGCAGAATAAGGGAGAGAGAGACAAGGAGGTGGGGGGCGCTAGGGGAAGCACGTAATTAATGGATGACCCTGGAGACTATGAGCAAGGTGAAAATTAAAGAAAAGAAAGATTCAGAAAAATTGCAGCTGGGAACTCTCTGGGTATGTATTTGGAAAGTAAACATAAGAAGGAAATTGTCAAGAGAGGTAGAGAATATGCAGGCTACTACAAAGAACCAGAAGTATTCCAGCCAAGCCAAGCCAAGCCAGGCAGGCACAGGTTAGGGTGCATGGGATGGGACAGCAAGGGGCCTGGCTGTCTGGGGCTCCCACACTCCCCATCTCTGCTTGGGTGAGAGATGTTTCAGAATCTGGGTTGAACAAGAGAACCTTACGGGGGCAATGGAACAACATCTAGGAAGCAATTACATAAGGATGGGATCATTTCCTTCAAAGGGGCAGGAGAATCTCATTTATCATTAAGAGAGCAAAATAAAGCATTTTTGCATTTTGTATTAGTGAAGACTTAAAATCATAAAGCAAAAATACCAAGATTTGTGAGGAAGGAGTAAAATAGGTAATCATATACAAATGTAAGATTACAAATAGGGACAAGATTAGGCAATATGTATCAAAAGCTTACAAAAGTTTACATAAAGAAAGCAATCAAAAATATGCAAAAATCAGCAGGGTGTGGTGGCTCATGCCTGTAACCCCAGCATTTTGGGGGGCCAAGGCAGGCAGATCACTTGAGGTCAGGAGTTTCAGACCAGCCTGGCCAACATGGCATAACCCCATCTCTACTAAATATACAAAAAAAAAAAAAATTAGCCAGGCATAGTTGTGCATGTCTGTAGTCCCAGCTACTTGGGAGGCTGAAGCAAGAGAATCACTTGAACCCAGGAGGTGGAGGCTGCAATGAGCCAAGATTGCACTACTGCACTCCAGCCTGAGCAACAGAATGAGACTCTGTCTCAAAAAAAAAAAAAAAAAAAATGCAAAAATAGTTGTATATAAAAATATTTATTGAGGTGTTATTTGTAATCATGAAAAATTAGAAAAAATAAATATACAATATTAAAGGATTTATTAAATTATGAGGCATACAATAAAATACTGTATTATTAAAGGTCATGAGAAATATAAGCATGAAGAATATTCATATTATATTTAAATCTAAAAAAAGTATAGAACAGTATTACATACAAATTTCAATTCTTGTCATAGTATATATGAATAATAAAAACTGAGAAAGGGCTGGGCAAGGTGGCTCATGCCTGTAATTCCAGCACTTTGGGAGGCTGAAATGGGAGGATCACTCGAGGCCAGGAATTCGAGATCAGCCTGGGCAACAAAGCAAGACCTCCATCTCTACAAAAATAAAATAAAATAAAAAATTAGCCATGGCAGCATGTGTCTTTAGTCCTGGCTACTTGGGAGGCTGAGGTGGCAGGATTGCTTGAGCTCAAGAGTTCAAGGCTGCTGTGATCACACCACTATACTCCAGCCTGGGTGACAAAGCCAGACCCTGTCTCAAAAACAAATAAACAAACAAGCAACAACAACAACAAAAAACAGTGAGATGGTTTTATATATAGTATATAGATACACATGTATATATATATAATATACACAATGTGTGATTACACATACCTATATGTAGATAGATAGGTACATATACAGATGTATAGATAAAGATCTTTGTTTTGCTTTAAACCGAGCTCACCACTATGGCCAAAGTTCTGATATAGATCTTGATTTGCCAAGGTCCCTATTGGTCCAGGACTTGGCACATGCTGTTCCTCTGCCTAGCTACCTAGACTGTTCTCCCACCCATCTTATCCTCCACCCCTGGTGTCTTCATCTGTTCTCTTGCTGCTAATAAAGATATTCCTGAGACTGGGTAATTTATAAAGGAAAGAGGTTTAATAAACTCACAGTTCCATATGGCTGGGGAGGCCTCACAATCGTGGCAAAAGGAGAAAGAGGAGCAAAGTCACATCTTACATGGTGGCAGGCAAGAGAGAATGTGCAGGGGAGCTCCCCTTTATAAAACGATCAAATCTTTTAAGACTTATTCACTATCATGAGAACAGCACAGGAAAACCTGCCCTCATGCTTCAATTACCTCCCACCCCATCCCTCCCATGACACATGAGGATTACGGGAGCTACAATTCAAGATGAGATTTGAATGGGGACACAGCCAAATCATGTTACCTGGTAGAGCTCTAATCATTTTTCAGAAGACAGCTGAAGGATGTGTTCTTCATGGAAGCCTTCCCTGATATCTGGCCCTGATCTGATTCCTCCATTATGTGCTATCTTAGACTAGCCTCCTGTTTCTTCAGAACCCCTCAGTTTGCAGTAATTCACATACATGTTCATTAGCATAATTATTTTTTCAATGTCTGTCATTCCCACTTGAAAGTAAACTATACCAGAGCCCATACCATAGTTGTTTTGTTCACTATTGTATCCTCATGCCTAGCCAGTGCCTAGCACATATTTTTGTTCAATAAATATTTGTTGAAAGGATCCATTAATATTTGAATATTCATATTTGAATGAATGAATGAACATCAAGGTTCATCCTAATTTGATGATCTGGAAATCTTCCGTAAAAAATAGTGCTTAAAACTGGTAGAAACCAATATGAATCCTCCAGGCTTGTTGTGGTTTGGAGTCAAATAACCTTCGTCACCCAAGGGTATAGATACCCAACATGCTGCATACATTTATTCACCATCTGTGAATATAGTGTTAGAGGTTAAGATCACAGTTTCTAGAGTCAGTGGCCTGGTCAAATATTTATTGTGTGACCATTGGCAAGTTAATGAGCAGCTCTGTTTCCCCATCAGATAATAGGACTTTTAATAGTACATGTCTCAAGAGGTTGTTGGGAGAATTAAGTTAATACAAATAAATCACAAAGCTTGGCACATGGCCACAGTGTGTGGGATAAATACATGTTAATTATTGTTATTATTACTATTAATTTTTGTGTATAGAATCCTTGGTACTGTAGGATATGTAGGATGCAATGATAAATCAGGCAAGATATTGCCCTTCAAGAACTTGTTAAGTAGGTGAATGGGTAAGTGTGATGGTTAATTTTGTGTATCAACTTGACTGGGCCACAAATTAAATATTCCTTCTAGATGTGTCTGTGAAAGTGTTTCCAGATAAGAGCCACATTAATCTCAGCACTTTGAGAGGTCGAGGTGAAAGGATAACTTGAGCCCAAGAGTTCAAGACCGGCCTGGACAAGATATTAAGATCTCCATCTCAACAAAAAATGAATTAAAAAAATTAGCTGGATGTGATGGCTCACAACTCTAGTCCCAGCTACTTGGGAGGCTGAAGAGGGAGGATCACTGGAACCTGAGAGGTTGAGGTTGCAGTGAGCCATGGTCACGTCACTGCACTGCCACCTCGACGATAGAGCAAGACCTTGTCTAAAAAAAGCAAAACAAAACATTTAAATCCATGGGCTTAATAATGTACATCACCCTCCCTAATACGGGTGGGCAGTATCCAATCTTTGAGGGCTTGAATGGAAGAAAAGGTGGAAGAAGGAGGAATTTGCCTCCTTTCCCCTGCTTTTTTTTCTGTCTCACTGTTGGAGGTGAAACGTTTCATCTCATCTTCTATCACCCTTAGACTGAGATTCACACCATCGGTTCTCCTGGTTCTCAGGCCTTTTGACTTGAACTGATCACACAGTTGGCTTTCCTGGGTCTACAGCTTGTGGATGGTAGATCGTGGGACTTCATGGCCTCCATAATTATATAAGCCAATTCCTCATAAGAAATATATATGTGTGTGTGTGTGTATATATATATATACACACACAGATGAAATATATACATATATATATATATACACATATACACACACACACACATACAGTACAGATGAAACAAGAGTGCTAGGAGAATTTAAAGGAGGGAGTAAAGTCCAGCCAGGGTTGAATCTTCTGTGGGCATCAGATCAAAGACAAGCTCCCTCAAGGCTGCGGTGAACTATGATCATGCCACCGCATTCTAGCCAGGGTAACAGAGTAAGAGTTTGTCTAAATAAATAAATAACTTCAATATGATTTAAACAGCAAGATATATCTTGTTTACATTTCAATCACCTCAAACAGATGCTCTTAACCAAATTAGACAAATTCCCCACCAACCTGGTTAACTACTCTAACTCATTTGTGCTGTAGTCACAGCAAGAGGAAGCCACAGTTCTGTTCACATTTTGGAAGGATATTCCCACAAAGTAGAGACAATCTCCATGCAGCTTCTCCTAAAAGCTAGCCAAGGAACATAAACATCAGACTCTGGACAGTCCTCTTCCCTATACCCGTAGTATTCTGCTGTTCAGCCTGATAGAAATGAGGGACCACTCTTTATCTCATTTGGGAGCAGCAATTATCTGCCAGAATAAGATCACACCAGAGAACATGATTACTACCTAATAAAACAATGCAACATTTATCGTGACTGAGTAATTTTATGAACTGCTTAGAGAAGTATCACTTCCTTCACCCCAGTAGAAGTCTGTGTATACATTTTCTCTTTCAGAGTAATAATTATCAACAATCATCAAAGGGCCATTGTCCTAGAACATTGTTTATAGACAGATTAGCCCCATCAGGGCTTTCTCTGAAATATCCACTACCACCATCATCATCCTCACCTCTACCTCCCCCCAATATCTTTCTTCCCTCATTGTGAAAGGCCTGTTTATCCAGGCCCTCAGAAAGTTTACCACCCTCAGAAAGTTTACCACACTTCAGTTCTCAGAGTAGAACAACAAAGCAACATGTGTCAAATGGTGGACAGAAAGGAAAGTAGATCAAATCCAAACACAGCACCATTTAGACTTTAATACACTTATTCATAGTATCTCAAACAAGCATAAAGGAAAATAAGCAGTCTTTGAGATCCACAACTTCCCTGGCTGATAGACTTAAACCACCTTAATGGGAAACTTGGGGTGCTTTTCCACAGTTCTGAGGTTAAATAGAATGCATGTATTTTTTAAAAAATAAAATTGAGAATTCTTGCCTAAGGCCTTTCATGAACTAACTTCTATGCATTAAATGACTCATTCTTGTAGGCAGTCATTCATTTATCAAAATTGTACTGAGGACCTGCTTGTGCTGCTTAGTGTTTAGAGGCAGGGCATACAGCAGAGATCCAGGCAGACGCATTTCCTCACTTATAGAAAGGGAGATGGGCCAGAAACAAGCAAACAAATATACATGGCACTTGCAGACTTTCTAAGCGTTATCAAGAAATAAGTGGGATGGAATAAGAAGAATAACCTGAAAAAGGGGGTAAGGGGAATAGAAGGGGAAACTAGAAAAGAGAGAGTAGCCAGTTAAGGCCTCTGTAAGAACATGATGTTTCAGCACGAACCATGCAGAGTGACCTACACAGAGGGAACAAATTCAAAAGTTCAGATATGGACAAAAGCTTAACGTGTTAATCAAACAGAAAGGGGACTCTAACAATGTCATGTAGTAGGGTGAGGAGGTTGGAGTGCTGAGATAAAGTCGTAAGATATGCTAGATTGAGTTTGGATTTTATTTTTTAAATTATTGAAACACCACATATAAAAGTTGTCTCAAAATGGGTCAAAGACCTAAACATAGCAACCAAAACTGTAAAACTCTTAGAAGAAAACATTGGGGGAAAGCTTCATGACGTTAGATTTGGCAGTGCTTTCTTGGATATGAACCCAAAGCACTGGCACCAAAAGAAAAAGTAGATAAATTGAACTTCATCAAAATTTGAAGGTTTTATGCATCAAAGACACACTATCAAGAGAGTAAAAAGGCAACCCATGTAATGGGAGAAAATATTTGTGAATCATATATCTGATAAGCAGTTAATATCCACCATACAGAAAGAACTCCTAAAACTCAGCAAGAAAAAAGTCCAATTCATAAATAGGCAAAGGACTTGAATAAATATTTCTCCAAAGAAGATATACAAATGGCCAATAAGCGCAACAAAAAGTCCTCAACATCACTAATCACTATGGAAATGCAAATGAAGACCACAATGAGGTAACACTTCATCCATTAGCATGGCTACTGTTTCAAAACAAACAGAAAATAACGAGTGTTGGTGAGGATGTGGAAAAATTGGAGCCCTTGTGCCACTGCTGGGCAGGAATAAAAAGTGGTACAGCCACTGTGGACAAATGTGTGGTGGTTCTTCAAAAAATTAAACATGGGGTTGATTCAGCATTTCGCTTCCTGGTAGACACCAAAAAGAACTGAAAGCAAGGGCTCAAACAGATACTTGTACACCAGTGTTCTGGCAGTGTTACTCACCAGAGCCGAGAGGCAGAAATAACCCAACAGATAAATGGATAAACAAAATGTATACATGTACAATGGAAAATTACTCAAAGTTAAAAAGAATGAAATTTTGACACATGCTGCCGCATGGATGAACCTAGAAACATTATGCTAAGTGCAACAAGGCAAATACAAAAGGACAACAGTATAATCTACTTATTTTTGTTACCTAGAATAGGCAAATTTATAGAGACAGAAAGTAGAATGGTGGCTGCCAGGGCCTACGGAAAGGGGAAAAGTAGAAGTTGTTTATTGGGTATTGAGTTTCAGTTTGGTATGACAAGAAAGTTCTGGAGATGGATGGTGTTGATGGTTGCACAATAATGTAAATGCACTTTAATGCCACTGAATTACACACTTAAAAATTCGATATTTTAAGTGAGGCGTGGTGGCACATGCCTGTAGTCCCAGCTATTTAGGAGGTTGAGTAGGAGGATTGCTTGAGCGCATGAGTTCAAATTCAGCCTTGGGCAATGTAGCAAGACCCTGTCTCAAAAAAAAAGTGTTATTAAAAATGATACATTTTATCTTATGTATATTTTGGTACAATAAAAAAGTTATTGGAAGATGTTGAAAAGTTTTAAAAAGGAAATTTTCATAAGTTGGCTTACCTTTTTAAAGATCATTTAATTTGTTTTATGAAGGATAGATTTTTTTCACAGGTGGAGAAACAAGTTAGAAACAGAAGAACAAGCTGTTCCATGTGAGAAATGAAGGGTTAGTGACAGTGCAGAGTGCAGATGGAGTCAAATGGCCAGATTTGAGATTTTGGAGGTAGAGCTACAAAGCTAGAGGATGGACCTGAAGTGGGGTGTAAGTAAAAGAATGAAACAAGAATGACACTCAGGTTCTTTGCTGGAGCAATTGAGTGACACTATTAAAAAAAGACAGGAGAGGACCAGGCCTGGTGGCTCACACCTGTAGCTCCAGCATTTTGGGAGGCCGAGGAGGGCGGACCACAAGGT
Organism: Colobus angolensis palliatus; assembly: GCF_000951035.1. Taxonomy (NCBI): domain Eukaryota; kingdom Metazoa; phylum Chordata; class Mammalia; order Primates; family Cercopithecidae; genus Colobus; species Colobus angolensis. The sequence goes on from NW_012119932.1 coordinate 1,460,508, forward strand.
CAGGAGATCAAGACCATCCTGGCTAACACAGTGAAACCCTGTCTCTACTAAAAATACAAAAATTAGCCAGGCATGGCGATAGGTGCCTGTAGTCCCAGCTACTTGGGAGGCTGATGCAGAGAATCGCTTGAACCTGGGAGGCAGAGGTTGCAGTGAGGTGAGATCACGCCACTGCACTCCAGCCTGGGTGACAGAGTAAGACTCTGTCTCAAAAAAAAAAAAAAGAGAAAAAGAAAAAAGAAAAAGATAGGAGACTCTAGCCAGGTATGTTTGCTATTTCCTTTGCCTGGATGTCTGTCTCACAAATCTTGGACTTTTTTTTTTAATGATAGAGTCTTATTCTGTTGCCAAGGCTGGAGTGCAGTGGCATGATCTCGGTTCACTGCAACCTCTGTCTCTCTGTTTCAAGAGATTCTCCTGCCTCAGCCTCCCGAGTAGCTGGGACTACAAGCACGCATCACCACAACCAGCTAATTTTTGTATTTTTTGGACAGATGGAATTTCACCATGTTGACCAGGGTGGTCTTGAACTCCTGGGCTCAAGTGATCCACCCGCCTTGGCCTTCCAAAGTGCTGGGATTACAGGTGTGAGCCACAGTGCCAGGTCCTTCTCACAAATCTTTTTTTTTTTTTTTTGAGACACAGTCTCGCTCTGTCGCCCAGGCTGGAGTGCAGTGGCCGGTCTCAGCTCACTGCAAGCTCCGCCTCCCGGGTTTACGCCATTCTGCTGTCTCAGCCTCCCGAGTAGCTGGGACTACAGGCACCCGCCACCTTGCCCAGCTAGTTTTTTGTATTTTTTAGTAGAGACGGGGTTTCACCGTGTTAGCCAGGATGGTCTCGATCTCCTGACCTCGTGATCCACCCGCCTCGGCCTCCCAAAGTGCTGGGATTACAGGCTTGAGCCACCGCGCCCGGCCTAGAGAATTAGTTTTTAAGAGAGGTAGATTACCAGGGAGGAAAGAGAAGAATGAAAAAGTAGGATTGTGTGAAATTAAGTCACCACTTGAGTTTTGTGGTTCCAAATTCAAAGTGAATTTATTCAGCAAATATTTGAGTGCCTGCTCTGGGTCTGTGCTTTCCTGGTGATTTAACAAGAGAGGAGTCTACCCAAAGGACTTGACTTTATATCACCAAACTTGACCATGTCATGGGGAGTGTCCTTTCTCCCCAACACCTAGAAAATATGCCAACAGCAGCAACAGGAGTTGAGTTTATTTGAGTTCAACTCTCATTTTCAAATTACCTATAAGATGTAAAACATGTATTCAGCACTCTACGATTAGTATAATTATACCATGTAATACACGCCACTGTCCTTGTGGATATTATACTACAAACTACTTAGGGAAGCCAAATATTTAGATAAGCCAATCTGCATGACCTCCAACTTGAGTCCTTGAACACCAGGGTAAATTGAGCTAAGACTATTGGGTAAAATCCATCTGTGGATATTCATAGAACTAGTCTTTTGACTTCCTTTTGGCGAGAGTTTTATTTTCTATTTGAAATTGCTCTTCCCCAGGCTCTGATTAGGACTACACAGGAGAGGAGCCTGCAGAGGATGTGGCCTCTGTAGGAAGCAACGGCATGTGTTTCGTTGTAAGAAATAGAAAACTCAACACAAACTGCATGTGCAATTAAAAAGTCCAGAGATGGCCGGGTGCGGTGGCTCCCAGCACTTCGGAAGGCTGAGGCGGATGGATCACGAGGTCAGGAGATCGAGACCATCCTGGCAAACATGGTGAAACCCAGTCTCTACTAAAAATACAAAAAAAAATTAGCCGGGCATGGTGGCAAGCACCTGTAGTCCCAGCTACTCGGGAGGCTGAGGCAGGAGAATGGCGTGAACCCGGGAGGCGGAGCTTGCAGTGAGATAAGATCGCGCCACTGCACTCCAGCCTGGGAGACAGAGGGAGACTCCAACTCAAAAACAAAAAAGAAAAAGGAAAAAAAAAAAAAAAAGTCCAGAGAAGCCATGCTTTCTAAAGGCTGTTAAAAAGAAAAACAATAATTAAAAATCCAGAGACAGTAAAAATCAAATGATATTTGATCAGGACTCCAGCACAATCTTGGCAGTTATCTCCATTCCTCTGTGACATTTCTTACTTATGTCACCTTCAAGGGTGTGTTATCTTCATCCTCAAGCTAGACATCTTTGAGACAAGACGGATATACATGGAGGCATCAGTCCCAGGCCTCCTATTTCCACCTCGTTCCATTTAGGAAGAAAAGAAGCTTCACATCGTTCCATCTAGGAGGACAAGAAACTTTAATTCTCTAACCATCAATTCTTACACTTTAATTGGCCAAAGTTAGTTCCAATATCCTCTTGGAACTAACCGGTGAGACCAGGACACTGTAAGGGGCTGACTTTCATCGGTTTAGAACTAGGAAGGGACTCTCTAAGACAGTCACCAAGGAAACATGGATGGGATTGCGCTGATTGGTTTAAGACATTGAGGACCCACCCCTCCCCACTTTTGGCTGAGGGTAGGGGTGTCAGGAGTCAATCTTACCCATAAATATCCGGGTTAGGAAGCAGGAAGGGGAAGATTTTACCAGAAAGGAAAGTAACAACACACACCACAGAAAAGGTCTGAAGGGGGCTGCGAAACAGGCAATTTTATAGAGCTCTCTTCAGACTCTTCAGTTTCCTCTGACACTGGAAAGCTTCAGACTCATTCACTAAAGGAAGGCAATAATATGGTGAGAGATTTCTGGAGAAATGAATCAGTGCCTGTAAAGCATTTGGTAAGAATGACCTACTAAACAGTAAGCCTGTGATCACTGGAATGCTTCATAACCGCACTAACTCTGCAGCCTGCCTGAGCTCAGGATGACTCTGCTACTGTTACTCTGGCAGCCGTCCTCCTCATCGAGATTGTTATGATGGGACCAGCTGAGCCTACAGGGTTCCTCAGCTCCTCGTTCTTCTCTATGATGCTTATTACCTATTTCATCGCCCCCTCAACATCAAAAGAAAGGAAATGGGAGGAAGCTGAGCAGTCACGGAACCTGGACACCTCCTTGTAGCCCCTTCTTAGCACAAATCTAAACACCTTTGCAGGAATGGGGTAGACCCTTCACTGGTTCAGTATCCCTCATCACTCCTTTCTTGGAAGGGAGCAACTTCATGTCTACCTGCCTATCAGCTGCCTGCTTCTCATCACGGAGATGTCAGGGAGGACTTTTCATATGGATCAGACCACTGGTTTGGACGTTAACCCAACTGAGTTCTACGCAGGGCCATTCTGCAGTGTCTACTGTATGATCTTAGTCCTCGTCTTTCTGAGTGTCAGTTCCTTCTCTGCAAAACTGGTTAATGTTGCCCTCTCACGTCTTAAGGTTCTAGGTTTCCATGAGCCAAGTGAAACTTCCCCAGTAGAAAAGTCTCAATCTTAGTTCAAAATTTAAAAGACATTCTGTCTTAGTCAGGTGCCCTCCAGGAAACAGACCCTGAGATGGAGATTTATATGAGGAAGTTTGTGGGAAGCACTCTTAGAATCAACGCTCACGCAGAAGAGAAAGAAACAGGATTGGGAAAGGGAGGGGTTACGTTGCAGTGTAATCTTAATGAAGGCCTCAGTCATCATCACACAGAAGGCAGGAGAGCTTGGATGACCGTTCAGAGTCCGACTTGAGGCAAGGAGCCTGTGTTTTATCTCATTTCCCACCATCAAGTCCCCAGACGCAGCTTCCTCCAGTGACAGCGACCTAACCCTGGGCAAAGAGTTTTTCTTCAACTATTGACAACTGCCTGGAAAGGATTCAGTGCTGAACTTTCAATAGCCAACATCCCCATAAATCAGGGCATATGAATGGCTCTATCCTGATGGGGGATTTGGGGATCTGGGTGTTGGAGCACAGCACCCACTGCATGTCCTACCCCTAAATCCTCTGGATGGGGGACTGAGGCAACCAGAGCCACATCTCTTCCCTTTCCAGTTTCTGTCCCCATATCATGACCCAAGGTATCCCGTTTTTCCTCTGGAAAAACTATCCCTGGAGTCCTCCTCACTTAGCTTTCCTCTGATGGTGTGAGTGAGCATAAGTCAATTCTGCAAACAGTCCTCAGAGGAAAGCCAGGCTCCTTGGCATTACAGAGGATGTTACATTGACCCCAGTGAGCTAATGCATTCCCTTTTAAAGGGCATTTGAATTTATCTGCCAGAGAAAGGAATTTGATGCATTGAATGTTATCTTTGTGAACGGCTCTACCCTGAAATATCTTCATAACAGTTAATAACACCTAGTGAGATATTATTAGCATTTCCTTAATTTATACCCGTGGGAGCTAAAGACCAGAAACCTTTTTCTGAAGGGGTCCCATGTTTGAAAAACTCTAGTGAGAAAGAAACATTCTTTACAAATGGAAATAACCTAGCTGGCTTAAACATTTATTTTCTTTTACCTACTGTTTTCCTCTGACTTAATTAATTATCTTAGAGTATGCTTTTCTTATATTTCTGTCCTTTGGTTTTGAGTAAAAGGTACATCTTAAAAATATCTAATCAATAAGGAAGATGCAACCCCATTATGCATCACTTCCTTTAATAGAATCTATTTTAAACTTGGACTTCCTGGAACTAAGATATCCAGTGGTTTATCAGAAACAATCAGACCTTTCAAATATAGTACATTTACAGGTCCACAGCTACCTCTTTGGATGCAAATTTATACACAGCCATCCTAGGAAGTCTCTTAAAGCTAGCCCACCTGAAATGACATCCTCATTGAAATAGAATCATCCTATTGTGGTTATTCAGGAAGAAGCAAATAGGACAGAACCTCAAAAATAATTGTTGCTAGAATCCATCAGGGGTTTAGGAGAACCCAACTTTCCAAATATAACTCCATGATAGAAGACATTTTCCTGGTTGAAAAAAAATGCTCACTCTTATTAAAATCAATTGTAAAAAAATTTACTGAAAGTTCATTTTATGCCCAATAATGCTGGCATTAAAAAAATTCTGAAATTTACAGTCTCACTGGGGAGAACAGACTAGCACATGAAATAATTAAAGCACAATTAAATCTGAAGTCCTGAAAGTTTAGTGGTAGTTCAGGGAGGGGAGGGCTCCACCACTGCAGGCTGATGTAGATATGAAAAGCTTTCACAAGGGGTTAGGAGCAAAGCCTTTGAAAGTCCCAGTTGAACTGCAGAAATATTTTCTGGGAGGGGCAGTGTTTTAAGTGCTCATTACTTTTTCATGTCTTATCTATAAATTATTGATTAGACTGCTGAACGCTGAGCTGTACTTGAAAGCAATAGTCAGGTGAGCGTGGAGAAGGAGGACTTGGGGAAGGTCTGAGAGCTGGTTGGCACCACTTGCGGGAGGGTAGGCCTGGGTAAGAGTCCCAGTGTCTGCAAGAGGATATTGACAGTCAAGGTGGATAAAGAGACATAAGGAAGAAAAGAGGCAACCAGGAGAAGAAGTTTCCCCAAAACAATTTGTCCCTGCTCTAAAATTCAGGACCACGCTTGTTGACCCACTGCATTAGTCTGTTTTGTGTTGCTAAAGTAATACCTGAAGCTGGATAATTTCTAAAGAAGAAAAGGTTTATGTGGCTCACAGTTCTGATGGTTGGAAAGTTCAAGATTGGACATCTGCATCCGGTGAGGGTGGGCCTCAGGCTGCTTCCACTCATAGTGGAAGGTGGAGGGGAGCTGCAAATGGTGCAGAGATCGGATAGCAAGAGGGGAGGTTCCAGCATCTTCTAAACAATCAGTTCTGGCAAGAAGTAATAGAGTGAGAACTCAATCGCCCCCATAGGAAGGTCATTAACCTATCCATGACCAGCTCTATCATCCAAATACCTCCCACCAGGTTCCACCTCCAACCTTGGGGCCTGAATTTCAAGATGAGGTATGGAGGAGACAAACATTGAAACCGCATAGCACCCACCATTGAGTATTAAAAGAGGGGGAAGTATTTTGGCCCCTCTGGTCATTTCAAATAACCCCTGGTCCTGGGGCACAGTCACTGTCTGCAGGGGGTCTTGTATGGTCCCATCCCTTTTTGCTCATTCTCAGCCTTTAAAGGGAGGGGTAGGGAGAGATTTAAAGGATACAAAATTATAGCTAGATAGAAGGAATAAATGCCAGTACTTTATAGCACTGCAGGATGACTACAATTAACAGTAATATATTACATAGCTTCTGGTCAGGCACAGTGGTTTCCGACTGTCATCCCAGCACTTTGGGAGGCTGAGGCAGACAGATCACCTGAGGTCAGGAGTTTGACACTGGCCTGGACAACATGGTGAAAGCCTGTCTCTATTAAAAATACAAAAATTAGCTGGGTGTGGTAGCGCATGCCTGTAATTCCAGCTACTTGCAAGGCTGAGGCAGGAGAATTGTTTGAACCCAGGAGATAGAGGTTGCAGTGAGCTGAGATTGCACCACTGCACTCCAGCCTGGGCAACAGAGGGAGACTCCATCTCAAAAAATAATAATAATTATTATTATTATTATATATTACATAGTTTCAAATAACTTAAAAGAGTATATACAATGTTCGCAATACAAAGAAATAATAAATGTTTCTGAAGATGGATATGTTAATTATCCTGATCACTGTACATTATCTGTAATTGAAACAACACTATGTACTCCATGAATATGTACAATTACTATTTGTCAATTGAAAAATAGGGCCAAGCGTGGTGGTTCACTCCTGTAATCCCAGCACTTTGGGAGGCCAAGGCAGGCAAATCATTTGAGGTCAGGAATTCGAGACAAGCCTGGCCAACATGATGAAACCTCATCACTACTAAAAATACAAAAACTAGCCAGGTGTGGTGGTGCACACCTGTAATCCCAGCTATTCAGGAGGCTAAGGCAGGAGAATTGCTTGAACCCGGGAGGTGGAGGTTACAGTGAGCTGAAATTGTGCCACTACACTCCAGCCTGGGCAATAGAGGGAGACTCCATCTCTAAATAAATAAATAAAGCACTAGAGTACATGTGGGGAAGGCCTGAGCCACAGCAGCAGCAAACTGACTCAAGACTTCAGAGGGGAATCCTGTAAGAGCACATAATGGGCAATTGATAATAATAATAACCATTAATTGGGCAGGAACTGTCTGCCTGGGCCTGCTGTATGCATTTCTATTCAGTACCTCATTTAATCTTCAAAATCCTCCACTGAGACTGGTACTGTCTTATTGTACAGATGAGAAAAGTGATCCTCCTGGAAGGTTATAGAGCCTGCCTTAAGGGAAGTATTGGAATGAACCCCATAATTCATCCACTGAAGGACTACCTGAATGAATATATCAATTACAAATGTCCCATAGGAATAAAAATTACCAAAATTATCAAGGTTTGTTAAGTACCTAGAGTACTGACAAAGAACTTTCTTAAGTATTGCCTCTCTCTTACCATAGTTTGGCAAGGAAGATACTTACTTCCTCCTTCTAATTCTCCTTCCCAGAAAAATGTGACTCCCCCATGATATCTCAGTTAGTAAGAGCAGATTGAAGCTGGGCACACTGGCAGGGCCTATAGTCCTAGCTACTTGGGAAGGTGAGGTGAGAGGACCATTTGAGCCCAGGAGTTTGAGGCTGCAGTGAGCCTGCAATGAGCTGCACCAGCCCAAGCGATATAGCAAGGTTTCCTCTCTGACAAAAAAAAAAAAAAAAAAAAAAAAAAAAAAAAAAAAAAAAGATAAAAGACAATAAATGACTGAAACAAGATTCAAACCCAGATGTTCCAACACCAAAGCCCCTCTGTTCCCACCAAAGGCTCCAAGTCCAGGAATAGGAAGACAGTGTGAGGGTTGAAGGGAAAAGACACGCTCACATGGATGAACACAGTATGACTTACAGGATTGGTGGACATTCCCATGATTACTCTTTTGATTTCATTGTATCCCATTATATTGCATACAAAACCCTCCTTTTTCCAAAATGGAATTTTTTTTTTGGTTGGGGGTAATTCTGGTGGACAGCAGAGGGAAGGTGAGCACAGTCAAAGACAGTATCCTACCCTAAAACTAGTCTTGAGCAGGAAGAAAGGCTTGATCACAGTGATCTCCAGGATTAAGAGAGGTGACGCCAGTAGGATGTCTGGGGTTTGGGAAAAAGAAGAAAAGGGGCAAAGGGAAACAAGAACAGACTTGAAAGGCGGCATTGGGGCTTGGCTGGTGAGAAACCTGCCTGGTCTGTGCCACTGGGGATATTACCATGGCAGTGGGAACAAGGGCCCAGCCCCCAGCAGCCACCCAACAAAGTCAACCCTCTCTTGGAAAGACAGTGTGGAAATCATTATGATAATGCAGTTCCTTGCCAGCTTTGCCGTTGGGAACACCAGGCAGATCCCCTGAGCCAGACTTTCTCCGAATGGAAGAACTAGAGGAGTTGCTGCCATGGCAACACAGTTCCCCTGCCCATTTATACCATCGGTGAGCTGGGGGAGATCCCTGGAGGAAGTGGATCCCCACCTCCTTCACCAAGGCAGGGAAATCGCCAAGGACACGCAGATGGAGATGAGCCTTAGGGAATGTTCCCTCCAGCCTGAATGGCTGCTGGAGTTGCCATGGCAACCGGATTCCTTGCCCACCAAACCATGAAGGAGGGAGATCAGCTTCAGCTGCAGGAGCCCGCCTGTGCCAGCACTGCTCCCGGGCCCCCAATCTGGCGAGCTCTAGCGAGGGTGCACCTTAGGTGAGAGGCATCCCTGGGAGTCCAGACGTTTCCTGTGGTGCCTGGAGGGACTGACTCTTAGTTCCTTCCTTGGAAGGACATGCCAATGCCGTCCAGGAGAACAAAAGGCATGCCTAAGGAAGATGCATGGATGGTTGCTGTCAATCTCAACAGTGGTTTTGTCATTGGGAAGCCTTTGAATTGCATGTGTCATACTAAGCTTTATTTTTCTCTGTTTTTTGTTTGTCTGTTTTGTTTGTCTTTTTGAGACAGGGTCTCACTCTGGCACCCAGACTAGAGTGCACTGCTGCGATCATAGATAACTGCAGCCTTGAACTCCTGGCCTCAAGCAATCCTTCTGCCTCAGCCTCCCAAGAAGCTGGGACTACAGGCATGCACCACAAACCCTAGCTAATTATTTGTTTGTTTATTTATTTTTTTTATTTATACAAATGAGGTTTTGCTATGTTGCCCAGGTTGATCTCAAACTCCTGGGTTCAAGCCATTCTCCCGCCTTGGCCTCCCAAAGTGCTGGGATTACAGGCATGAGCCACCAAGCAGGCCCTGTCTCTGTTCTTGAGTTCTCTTGGGTAAATCATTTAACTAATACTAATGTATCTAATATTCAAATAGGTGGGTTTTGTCTCTTGAGGGCAAAAGAAGTAGAAAGGGGAGGTGGGAGTCTCTGTGGGAGAAAACTTCTAATAAGTTAATTTTTAAAAAATATTTTACATTCAGGAGGTACATGTGCATATGGATATATTGCATAATGGTGAATTGGGGCTTCTAATGTACCCATCACCAAACATTGTATCCAATAGGTCACTTTTCAACACTTACCCTTTTCCTACTGTTACAGGAAAGAGGTCCTGATCCAGACCCCATAAGAGGGTTCTTAGATCTCACACAAGAAAGAATTCAGGGCGAGTCGCTAGAGTAAAGTCAAAGCAAGCTTACTAAGAAAGTAGAGAAATAAAAGAATGGCTACGCCATAGACAGAGCAGCCCCAAGCGTTGCTGGTTGCCCATTTTTATGGTTATTTCTTAATGATGTGCTAAACAAAGGGCAGATTATTCATGCCTCCCCTTTTTTGACCATATAGGGTAACTTCCTGACATTGCCATGATATTCATAAACTGTTATGGCGCATAGCAGTGAGGACGACCAGAGGTCACTCTTGCCATCATCTTGGTTTTGGTGAGTCTTGGCCAGCTTCTTTACTGCAAACTGTTTTATTAGCAAGGTCTTTATGACCTATATTTTGTGCCAACCTCCTGTCTCATCCTGTGACTTAGAATGCCTTAACCATCTGGGAATGCAGCCCAGTAGGTCTCAGCCTCATTTTACCCAGCTCCTATTCAAGATGGAGTTGCTCTGGTTCACACACCTCTTACATTTCCCCTCTCCCTTTTATAAAAGAACCCTTAATCCTAAGGGTTGCAGAGGGACAAAGATTCATCTTCTGTAACTTCTTCAGGCTGAATAGAGGCGATGATTCCTGTCTATTAGAGTTTCTTGTTTTAGGGGTAGCGGGGAGATCTGTCAGAAAGTATCAGTGTGGTAAGGGCCATTCATAACTCTTAATTTCTGACAAAAGGTGCTATCTGAAAAAATAGTAAGTGTTCAGTTTAAGACAATGTTGAGTAAGCTTATCCTGCATTCCTATACAGAGTACAACAGTAATATATTCCACAACAGTAAAGCAAAATAAGTAAAATTATTCCAAGTAAACTAAATTAGAAGGCTTTCCACAAACTGGGCAACTGTTGGAACCAAGCTGATATGGGATTGCTAGCTGATTGCAATTTGCCCAGAATTAGAATATTGATTTAGATTTTTATATTACGTATCCCTCTTGTTTTTTCTGAACAGCAGTCAGAGATCACTAGTTGGTTCACAGGAATAAGCAGGGTTAGCCTAAATTGCAGAAACAAACTTAAAAACAACTGATGAGAAAAATTTAATACAAGCGTACCATAGTTTCTGAAACATAACTTCTCTCTCCAGTTCCCCATTTTTATGAAAGACAAATCATGGTAAGACTGATTTGCTTTATTATACTTGGCCTGATTATTTGTATAAAGTGCAGCAAGAATAATTGTTTTTCACATAAGCTGTTTTTAAATTGGCTTTGATGGAACTCTATTGCATAGAAGGAATCTTAGATAAGACTTTTTTAGAGCCCAACCTTGCCATGGGTTTGTACCCTCAAATACCTATGAGTTGAGTAAATACTTCTTTTCTTGGGGTCCAAAGATAACTTGGGGTTCCTAGACCTGTTAGAAAGTGACATTCTTTACTTACCACAGGTCAGAAACCCTGTACAGTGACTCTGTAGGCAAGGTATGAGACCAGCTCCCGAAACGGCTTTTATTGGCTTTACGAGTCAAGTTTGATTCCTTAAAGGAAAGCATCCGTTCTATTCAAAGCCTTGGTAAAATAACCAATTTCTCCAATTTTGTCCTGTGGCAAAAGGAAACAGGTTCTTATTGCACTTATGAAAATAACTATATTGCCATAAATTAAGATCTTACAAATAGTTTCCAAATTCTAGAGAAATCAAGTAGAGAAATCAATATTGTTTTCTAGAGAAAACAAATATGCTCCAGATTTTGTTCAAAGGAGTACACTTTGCTCAATTGTTAAAAGCTGTAAATAACTAAAAAGAAAAGTTTTCTGGACTCTGGAAAGCAAAACAAAGGATCAGCAATGTTTTAAGCAAAAAGTAAAAAAGACTTTTTTAGACTGTTGCTGGTGCAGTTAATTCATTTAACTCCTGTTCTGCTTGATATGTAAGAACATTCCAGTTCTCCACGTGTCCTGCAACTTTTTCCCTCTACTATAATGTCACAACCTCCAAAGTTATCTGAAACTTGCATTTAAGAACATCTGTCAAAGTCCTGGCCGGGCATGGTGGCTTATGCCTATAATCCCAGCACTTTCGGAGGCCAAGGCAGGTGGATCACCTGAGGCCAGGAGTTCAAGAGCAGCCTGGCCAACATGGTGAAACCCCATCTTTACTAAAAATACAAAAATTAGCCAGCTGTGGTGGCACATGCTTGTTATTGCAGCTACTAGGAAGTCTGAGGCAGGAGAATCACTTGAACCTGGGAGACAGACGTTGCAGTGAGCCGAGATAACACCACTGCACTTCAGCCTAGGTAACAGAGTAAGACTCCATCTCAAAAAAAAAAAAAAAAAAAAAAAGTCCTATAGCTGATTATAAACCATCTCCTCAAGAGGATTAAAACATGACAACAATTATCTGTGGATGACAAAACATCTTAAGACAGCCACAGTCAAAAGCTCGATTGACAAAGAAATTTCGTTACCTCTGTCACATGCAATGATTTTAACATAACAATTATTAATAACATACACTAGGTCATACCAGATTTATAGGAGTTTCCCATAATTTTGGATCATGTACCAATAACACATTTATACAAATATAGCCAAAAAAAACCCAAATACTATTTCACATTTGATGATGCTTCCTGTATGACTTTTATACCAAATAAGCCAAATGTTACTGTTGCATTAGTGCATTATTGATGTCAAACCCAATTCTTCATAAAACCGTACAGACAAGTGTATTTAATCTTAATCAATATGACCATAAGGTAAGATTCTCATAAACCTTTTATAACCCTTTACCATTTTTGTCAAAGACCAGATCATAAGCAGGTTTTTGTTTGAAAAAAACTTATGCATTTATTACAATGTTTAATTTACAGAAAAACTGAATACTCCCTTGACTTTAGCCAATATGTTTGCACACTAAGTCTCTTCCACAAGTGTTCAGACCTTCAGATTTTTCCATCTCACTTAAAACCATCCTTTTACCCTCTAAAGTTAGGCAAGAAATCCACATTCCCATGCCTTCTTATAATCTTTTACCAAAAGTACATTCTACTTTCCTTACACGTCTTGTGTGTAGAATTTTTCTTCAGTAGTCACAATTACATGTTACAATGTTAGCTCTTAGCAACACTTATTTTTGATGAAAACCTTGGTAAGTTCAGGATTTTAACTATGTGCTAGGTGTGGAGCCTAGCCCAGGACACACCAGGCAAAAATAGGTGCAGATAAGGGCTGACTTTTTCCAGCACAGCTAGGGGCATGGCTAACTCCACATGTCCCCAGGCCTTATCTAGAATCTAATGCTCCAAAGGAGATACACTGAACAATTTTTAAAAGTCAAAGAAGCAGTTTATGACCTTAAAGTGTTTAGCAAATTTAATATCTGACCTGCATAAGTTAGACCAAATGTTTTTATTTTACCAATAATCTGTAAAGCTGTTTTTATTTCCTAAAGATTGCTAAAGTCACATGAACTAAATAAAAGGCATTACGCTTTTTACTTTTCTGACATTTGATTTAGGTTCTTATTATTATTAAACCAATTAATCAAAGCTCTTTTATATTACACACACAATACATATAAATACATAGACAGACAGAAGATAAAGGACCCATTCATTTCCTAAGCCAGGAATTGGACCCAAAACTGGGGCCATCATTGCGAAAAGAGAAAGCACGGCCACATGGTTATGAGGTCAAGCTCCCAAGGAAATGAGTGACCAGTTTGCTGGGCCATCTTGAACAGCAGGCTTACAAGTGTCCTAAGCCTGTGTTCTATCCTAAGGTACTCCTCTTATGATAGAACAGTAGAGAAAGACATACAAAGCACACCAAATTCACTACAGTTAAAGACAAGCCTCACAAATCCTTTTTCCTATTAATCAAAACTTTACAGGAAATAAACAATCATTTTTACCATTCAACCAGTTTGCACAGACAGAAAGAGAGAGAGACGAAAGCATTGCCTGAAGCAGGGTGGGAAAGGCGAGGCACAGCAACCCTGAGAAATTCAGGCAGCCGCTTCTCGGTAGCGAAGGGACCTTTTCCAGCAGTCCCATCCGCTCTCAAGTTTCCCCTTTTAGAGAGGAGAAAGCTCCCCATGTCCCACAATCCTGTACATGCCTAATCCTGTCACCCACAGCTGTCAGCAAAGAGTGCAAGGCAGATTAATCCAAAGAGAACAGCAGTTAATATCCCATAGTGCCAAACCTGTTCTTAACTGAGAGTGACTTTATGAGAGGGACTTTACTAAGAGGGGCACTCGCCCCCTAAATCTTAGAAGGGACTCTAACCACTCCTAAATTGGGCCTCTAACCCAAGGTTGGTCAAGTGTCCTTGCCTTTTATTAAGAGGGGCCTCTAACCCACTGTCTTAGGAGAGACTCTAACTCCCTTGAGTTGGACCTCTAGCCCAATCCCATCCTCTACCCTGGAACTCCACCACTTACCCAAAGTTATCTAATCAGTGCTGCGGTCTATTTCCTTTGGATTGGAGGGGTCTCCTCAGTATCAACTTTTTTGGGGGTCTACCAGAAAGATGTTACCAGACCCCACCACTTACTGGGGGTTTCCACACTCTAGTCCCTTCTGTGGTCACCAGACAGATATTACAGGACCCCAGACTTACCCAAAGTTAACCTTTGAGTCAGGAGTTTCCACACTGTAGCCCCGTCTGTGGTCAACAGAGAGATGGTACAGGAAAGGGGTCCCAATTCAGACCCCAAGAGAGGGTTCTTGGATCTCATGCAAGAAAGAATTCAGGGTGAGTCTGTAAAGTGAAAGCAAGTTTAATAAGAAAGTAGATAAATAAAAGAATGGCTATTCCATAGACAGAGCAGCTCCGAGGGCTGCTGGTTGCCCATATTTATGGTTATTTCTTGATGACAAATGAGGGGTGGATTATTCGTGCCTCCCCTTTTTAGACCGTATGGGATGACTTTCTGACGTTGCCAGGGCATTTGTAAACTGTCATGGCGCTAGTGGGAGTGTAGCAGTGAGGATGACCAGAGATCACTCTCGTCGCCATCTTGGTCTTGACGGGTTTTGGTCACCTTCTTTACTGCAACCTGTTTTATCAGCAAGGTCTTTATGACCTGTATTTTATGTCGACCTCCCATCTCATCCTGTGACTAGAATGCCTTAAGCATCTTAGAATGCAGCACAGTAGGTCTCAGCCTCATTTTACCCAGCCCCTATTCAAGATGGAGTTGCTCTGGTTCACATGCCTCTGATACTTCCTTTCCCCCTTTTGGAATCCACAGTGTCTATCATTTCCATCTCTATGTCCATGTGTGGCCATTGTTTAACTCCCACTTATAAATGAAAACACACAGTATTTGATTTTCTGTTTCTGAGTTATTTCACCTAAGATAATGGCCTCCAGCTCCACCCATGTTGCTGCAAAAGACATGATTTCATTCTTTTTGGTGGCTGAGTAGTATTCCATGGTGTATATGTATCAGTCATCATTTTCTTCATCTAGTCATCCACTGAAGGACATTTAGGTTGATTTTATGACTTTGCTATTATGAACAATGCTGTGATAAACATGAGTGCAGGTGTCTTTTTTGTGCAATGATTTCTTTTCTGGGGAGGTAGATACCCAGGAGTGGGAGTGCTAGGCCAAATGGCAGTTCCATTTTTAGTTCTTTGAGGAACCTCCATGCTGTTTTCCATAGAAATTGCACTAATTTACATTCCCACCAACAGTGTATAAGTGCTTCCTTTTCTCCACATCTGTTGTTTTTTTGACTGCTTAGCAATAGCCATTCTGACGGTATAAGGTGGTATCTCACTGAGGCTTTAATCTGCCCTTCACTGATGGTTAGTGATATTGAGCATTTTTTATGTATATCGGCTGCTTGTCTGAGGTTCAAATTTTAATATTCAAATTATGTGTGTATGATTAATGTGATTAAAATTTAAAAGAAATGGAAATAGAGCCATTCAAGGAGCCAAAAGGTATGACTTCAATAGTCCTAAGACTGTCGATATCAAGAAGCGTGTTACTCAATTAAAGCACAGAGACCTCAGGGTCTGCATTCCCATGCACCACCATATTCTGCTTGTCAAATCCAGAGACTCACATGAGTGGAGGATGAATAAAACACACTGATATATATTTGATTGGTCCTTTTGTTGCATTTCCTTTAGCTGGGTCATTTTCATTTCCATTAAGATTCAGAAAAGCAACATCCTTTGACACATGATGGGGGTGGGTGGTAAATTAAACCAGCTAACAGGCCACATGGCTAAACTTGCACTAATAAGAAAGAACGAATTGAATTTATTTTACCCTCATTTTACCATCCAAGGACTACACAGAGGCATGGCACAGTGACCTCGGCACAAGATGCTGGCTGCAGGTGACGTGTCACACTCCCATGCAATCACAATGACAGTGACCATATATCGGGTTCTTATTCTGTGTCACACACTGTGCTCCAGGCTTACATAAATTCTTTCTTTTCATCCTCACAACAACACAGGGGAGGAGGTATTATTATTCCCAAAGCACAATTGATGGAACTGAGGCTAAGAGAGGTTAAGCAGTTTTTGCCTAAGGGCACTTGGAAAGTAAATATAAAATGCCAAGGCAATGCCCAGACCCAGTTCTGGTGCAAAGCAGATGCCCTTGACTCCTATATCCTAAGCTTTCTGGGTGGTTCTGTACATAGAAGCTGCCTACCTCGCCAGTGGCATCTGGATTCATTGGAATAGGATAATAAAAACAAAATCGAGGGAATGATTAATAATTTCCTCCTCACATTTTTCATTTAAACTCAGATCCTCCAACAATACCACTGTTTGCTCTATCAACTTCAGGCTGTGTCTCCTATGCCTTCCCTTCCGCCGCTATGTGCTTTGCTTGTGTGGTCTGATTAGCTCTCAAATGCCACAATAATTCTACAATTTATATTTCATTTCAATGCATACAGAGTGCCTACTTCTAAATGTGCAGAGCTAGTTTTATTTCAGATGCTATAATAAGAAGGAAGATGAATGAAAAAAAGAAAAAGAAACATACAAATCTCTTAACAACCTTACAAATCCACTGGAAAAATGAATATATTCCAAGTCAATAGTTGATCAGCATATTATATCCAAGTGTCTATGTAAAATTACTCAATCTCACTAATTGTAAAATATGCAAGTTAAAAATCAGACACTGTCTCTTCTCATGTATCTCATTCTGTTCATTTGCAGAGGTATGTTTAAATGCATACAAACACACACACACACAAATAGTGCTAATAAAATTGCAGTGGGATTGGGCCTCTCATCCATTGCTGATAGGATTTTAGTTTGCATCTGTCTTTCTCAAGGGCCACTGGGCAAGATGGATGGATGGATAGATAGATAGATAGATAGATAGATAGATAGATAGATAGATAGATAGATAGATAGATAGATACACATGCACACACACCCACATGTATATATGTGCTCCAGAAGTGTTTCTACCACTTGGCCCAGTGATTCACTTTGTAGATATCTACCCTAAGGAATGAAACTGAGAATACAAGATTTACCTAAAGGCTATGTATCATTGCTTTATAGTAGTAAAAACTATAAAAACAACTGAGATGTTGGCAAGTGGGAGACCAGTTAAATAAATCCTGGTACAGTCATATGAGGTGGACTATTGTGAAGCTATTAAAATTATGTTTTTGAGAAATATTTAAAGACCTCAGGAAATGGCTACCTTATACAGCTAAGTGAAAACAGGATACAAAACTTATGCAGAATATGATTCCAATCTTGTAATAGAAATTAGATAGATAGATAGATAGATAGATAAATAGATGAGAGATAGATAGATGTGTCATTATACTGAAACTTTATCAAATACTTACATTTTTCTTTTTAGAAAACATGGACAGAAAGGACACTGAAATTTAATAGCACTCATATTTTGTGGGCTATTAATTATATTCTTCATATTTTTCCATACTTTTTAAATGGTCAGAATGACTACTTCTATAGCCAGAAAGAAATAATGATGCTACTTTAAAAAATAAAAAACAAGCCAGGCATAGTGGTACATGCCTGTAGTCCCAGTTACTCAGGAGGCTGAAGCAGGAGGATCCCTTGAGCCCAGCAGTTTGAGGCTATAGTGAGCTATGATCACACCACTCCACTCTAGCCTGGACGACAGAGCAAGACTTCTTTTCTTCTTCTTCTCCTTCTTAAAGACTAGTTTGATAGCAGGGACTCCATTTTAACAACAACAATAACAAAAAAGCAAAATAGTAAATGATCCTGGCCACGACCATTTATTGCCAGCATTTCCTGCCTCTCCTCATTCACATAAAAGGGGCTAACTAGGGCATGGAAGAACAGCCCAAACTGGGATTGCCACCATTAATCCTGTGAAACACAATGACTTTTCTACGTGGGCTTAGTGTCATAGATTTTTGCCGTTAGTGTCTGTGAAAGGAAGACCATTGGTAACTTGCATAGAAACATTAGGCTAGGCATTCTAAGTCACAGGATGAGATAGGAGGTCAGCACAAGACACAGGTCACTTACTACATTAAGATATAGTAACATTGTATACAGATATCAAACTATCACAGGTACTCCCAAAATATGTACAACTCGTATATCAATTAAATGTGCATATATATATAAATAATAATTGTTTAAAATATCTAGTAGAAGCTGTGTTGAATAAGGTCATGGCCTTTTCAGAGGAGAAGGAAAGCTGTGTCATACTCTGAGTACCTATTTCTAGCACTTTCCTTTGTATAAAGACAGCATGACTAGATTACAACAAAAGAATCTTAGGAAAAGTCACTATCAAGAGGGAGTCAGTCATGTGAAAGGGTCAGGGGAAGAAAGAGCAAGACAAGTGTGTGGGAGAGGCATCACAGACACACTGCCCAGCAGACAGAAAAAAGACATCCGTATATCAACGGCGGTCCCCACGGTCACAGGGCGTCACTCATATCCCATGACTTTGCTCTCTGAACTTGATTATCTCAAATATGTGAAAACATTATCAATCAGCCTTCCAGAAAAATACCAACTAATGAGCCACCTTTTCGTTTCTTTCATTTGTCTATGTTATAAGGTTCAATGTAAACCTTCCTGAAATAGACAGCAAGTTTATTAAAATGTGTTTCAATGAGTGGCCCTCCCCATTTCCCCTTTCCTGTTACTCTCTGTTTCTCTCAGGAGAAAAATAAGAAAATTTATTTGAATTATTTTCCAATTGATTATGTGTTCATTAGTGGTCTTGGGTTTTGTTGTTGTTGTTGTTGTTGTTGTTTTTAACCTTTTTTAAAAAGTTGGGTTGGCACAGTGGCTCATGCCTCTTATCCCAGCACTTTGGGAGGCTGAGGCAGGCAGATCACTTTAGGTCAGGGGTTCAAGACCAGCCCGGCCAACATGGTGAAACCCCATCTCTACTCAAAATACAACAATTAGCTGAGCATGGTGGTGCACACCTGTACTCCCAGCTACTTGGGATGCTGAGGCAGGAGAATCGCTTGAACCTGGGAGGCAGAGGTTGTGGTGAGCTGAGACCACACCACTGCACTCCAGCCTGGGTGACAGAGTCTGACTGCGTCTAAAAAACCAAAATATTAATTAAAGTATGCTCAATTCGTTTTGATAATCTCTTTATAGGCATAAAGAAATAGCCAAGGAGGTTCGTTCATCATTGCCATGAGAAGATCAGCAATCTATCAGCCTCAAATGCAGTGTGGATTAAATGCTTCTATGCAGGCGATCATCCCTCCAGGATTCCCACTGGCCAGATTCAATGTAGCCTGGTGTATCATGTGTGGAGCACCACAAGCAAAGCCTGTGAGATACAGACAGAGAATGAGCTGAAGAAGGTAGACTTGGATGCTAGGCCAGCCCAGGCCTGCTCCTGAAAAGGCAGGACTTAGTGGAAAATTCCTAGATCCCATAATCCCAGAGCAGGGGAAAGGAGGTTGCTGGGCTGTGGTGCAGGTGCGCAACAAGAAAAGTTACATAAGTATGCACAGAGAGAATTTCAGGACCCATGCCCCCAATGGGTTGGTAAACCCAGGACCGGAAAATGTGCCTTTGCTGAGTAACAGAACTCATACCTTACGTGGTAGGGTATATTGTTTCTGGATGCTGACGGAACTTTTTAAGATGTAGATAAATTACCGAGGGCCCTTTTAAGGAGACTCTCACCCCAGGAAGACTGCTGATTATCACAGCTGCAGAAGGGGGACCCCAGGAAGCCCAGGTCTGTGTCTTTGGTAAAAAAACAACACACAGAGAGCCTGGAGGATTTTTATTAAGCAAAAGATTCACAGGTTACCAAAATAATATAAAAGCCAAATTTCATTTAAAACACACAACTGTAGGAAACCTTCCATATAACCTCAAGATCCTCACCAATCTATTTATTGCAGAAAAGATGCTAAAAATATTCCAGGTCTATGGAAGAAGTCTGGAAAAAAATCCATAATTAAATTTTGGAATTTAGATGATGACAGGATGTAGAATAAAGAAAGACTCAGAGATCTTTAGGGTTGATCAGGTGTGGCCATATGGAGGAAGCGATTTGGGGAATTTTATTTCCAATGTGTTGGGAACATAATGGCAGAGGAAGCTGAAAGATCTCAGGAATGTCTACAGCAAGGCATGGACTAGAATAACCACACATGCCAAGTGAGGCTGCTTCACCCTCGCACCTCGAAAGGAGCAATTCTGGCTTACAGTCAGCCTTGGTAAAGATACCCTTGTCTGCTCTGGGTCAGATTAGGGGGTTCCAGAATGTTCTGCATACTCCCCAATTTTCTTTCTAAAGCAAAGTCTGCCCTACTCTAGGAATCTAGGGTCTCCCAGACAGCCTGTTACTCAGGAAAGATAATTGCATCCTGGAGACTCCTGGGATCCAAGCCTCTGGTCAACCAGCTTCAGTCTCTAAATTCATATTTGGATGAGTTCAGTTAGTCAAAAAGCTGGGGATCAGAAGTTTAAGCCCAGGAGTTCGAGACTGCGGTGAGCGACAGTCATGCCACTATAATACAGCCTGGGCAACAGAACGA
>NW_012119932.1:1482233-1486210 GCF_000951035.1 Colobus angolensis palliatus
ATAAATCTAACATCAATTTAGATTCCCAGGAGCAAAAAAAAAAAAAAAAAAAAAGACAACAAAGTAAATCCAGTCTTTAGGGTCATAATAAGGATGCCAAACCATGTATTCAGGAGAAGAACAGCAATCTGCTCAAATGTAAGCCAAAGGCAGTAGCTCTCAGCCCTGGCCAGCCTGCCACGTAGACATTATTTGTGATTTTGGGGGTTGCCAACTAAGAACACCAAATCACAATCCCTTTTTGGCCCCTGGTAGCCCACAGTCCAGTGTTTCACATCTCTGAAGGTTCTCTGGTATCTCAAGCAAGATGTGAGCTTAAAAGTAAGAACTCCCTAGATTCAAATCGTGACTCCCCCATCTACCGTGTGACCTTGGGCAAGTTATATAACCTCTCTGTGCCTCAGTTGCCTTATCTGTAAAATAAATACCTTCTTTGCCACATTGTTGAGAAAATTAAGTGAGCCAATATTTGCAAAGCATTGAGAAGAGTGTCTGACACATAGTAAGTGCTGAATAAATGTTAGCTACTTTTATTTTAAAGGCCTTTGTTTAGAAAGTCCTTATTATTCCTTATTAGCCAATACCTTCACAGGAATGAGCAAGAAGATATATAGGTTTAAGAGGGTGGAGGTGGAGAGAAGTGGAGTGAGGAGTTAAAAGAGTAGCAGAAAACAAAAAGCTGTTTCTCAATGCTGCTGGGTATCTGTCACCATGGTGATTTGGGGCTCGGACTTGGGGAAGGTGCACAGTGAAAGCAGCTGTCTCGGCGCCTCTCAGCCCCACCCTGGATCTGGCTCTTCTTGGCACTCGCACTGGTTTCTTCCTAGGGCCTTTCTTTGGGTTTACCTGGCATCCTCTTTGATGAGATAGGAAAGAACATGGACAAATACATGAGAGAAATAAAGAAAAGTTAGAAAACTAGTTACTCACCAAACATTCTGTAAAACTACAGTCAATGTGGAAGCCCAAGAGTGATGCCCACTTTCAAACACCGCTGCCCCCACCAGTGACTCAGTCTAGAACAAGTAGAGTCTGAATAGAGAACACCCCCCGTCAGCTCCCACTCCCACCCCACACCCCACTGAGAGAGCTGCCCAGGGCGGGTGAGAGTTAGGAGGGACGGTCGCGTCAGCCGCGGGGAGCGCGTCAACCTCATTTAACTCTGCAGAAGCATTTCCCCCTTGTTTGTACTTAGAACAAACCAGGAATCCATTCTTTCACAGAGCACTGCTCCTGTCCTGAGCGGGTCGCTTGCCTGGTAACCAACCGAAATGTCTAGGCGCCCCCTAGTGGTAAAGGTTTGCGCCATGGCTGTGGAGAAGGCACCTAAGATCCTGAAAGGTGATGGGAAGGGTTTGGGAATTGCGCCTTCTTCCCTCCCCTGTGCAAATGGACGTGCCAAACATTTGCTGCACCAGAGGCCACCTTGGCTCATTTCTCTGCCAGACACTATGGTGGGAGGTGAGATGCTTGCTGGGCAGAGACCAAATTTAATTTTCTGCTTGTTTCCATAAGTAAACTGTCTGTCCCTTGTCAGACCTTCTCCTTAAGCTCTTTCTGCCTCAGAGTGGTAGACACAACGTCTGTGGATGCTTTTGATTTCTTGCTTGTTTGCCTAGGAACTAACTAGAACCTCTGTGAAGATGGAATACGGTTTTCTTTCCCTTTTTCTTGGTCCACCTGTCAGTAAGGGGACAGGAGGGAAACTCTCAGGGCTGGCTCATGTCTTTAAGGCGGCCCCTGAGTAGTATTCCCTGTGGATTGGCTCATTGATCTTTAACTTCCAGGCTAAGCTTGATCATAGATTTTAGACATATTCATACTTAATGGTAATTAACAAACACCGATCATTTGAAGGAATGTTGCTTGATGACTAAGGGCATAGGCTCTGGTGCCCAGACTACCCAAAATCAACCCTCATCTTTATCACTTACAAGCTGTGTGACCTTGGGAAAACCCTTAATTTCTCTGTGCCTCCGATTTCTAATCTGTAAACAGGGGTAATAAGAGTAATTACCTGATAGGGTTACCCAGAGGACTAAATGAGTTAAATGTGTAAAGCCCCTGGAGTAGAACCTGACACATTGTGAATGCTGTGTTAGTTATTAGGAAAGTTGTTGTTATATGTCATGGATATCAGTAACTCTTATGTTTATTATTATTACGCATTATTATACATATCACTTCCTTTATCTCTTCCACAATCCTTTTGTTATCCCCATTTCACAGATGAAGAAACTAAGCCAGAAAGTTGTTAAGTATCTTTCCGAAAGACTGTGTCAAATGGGTCTAGCACTGAGAAGTTCATGCAGTCCATCACAGGAGTTCAGAGAGTCACAGGGTAAGCTCATGATCTAAACAAACATGCGTGAGGAAGTGTTATCAGTCCTCAGACAGAAATCTGAAGAGGGTATTGTGTGGTGGATAAAATAGGGAGACCAAGAGGTGAAGGGTCAGGAAATCCTTGGACAGAAAGGGGAAGAGAAGGGTGAACAGAAGAAACATTGTGAGCAAAGGCAAAGATGTGGGAGGCAGCAAGGGATGCTCTGCAAGCATGGAGAGTGCTGGTTGCAGTGAGAAACAGGATGAGCAGGGTACAGTGACTCATGCCTGGAATCCCAGCACTTTGGGAGGCCAAGGCAGAGGATCGCTCGAGCCCAGGAGTTCAAGACTAGCCTGGGCAATGTAGCAAGATCCCCGTCTCCAAATTTTTTTTTTAAAATTAGCTGGTCATGTTGGCTCGCATTTGTAGTGCCAGCTGCTTGGGAGGGTGAGGTGGGAGGATCGCTTGAGTCTGGGAGTTCGAGGCTATAGTGAGCTATGATTGTGCCACTGTACTCCAGCCTGAGGGACAGAGCAAGTCCCTGTCTCAAAAAAAAAAAAAAAAAAGAGAGAGAGAGAGAGAGAAGCAGCATGAGATGGGATTGAGAGGAGAGAAGGAGTCGGATCAGCCCTTGCAGGCTGGGCTGCACTGTTGGACTAGAAGGCCATGGACAAAGGCTCTCGAATAGGTAAGTGACATGAGAGAGTCAGAAAATCCACTTGTCTTTTACAATAACTGATAAAATTCCTGATGTGGAGTAATAGTTTTGAATTTTTTTTAAATTTTTTTGAGACAGAGTCTTGCTCTGTCGCCTAGGCTGGAGAGCAGTGGGGCGATCTTGGCTTACTGCAACCTCCACCTCCTGGGTTCAAGCCATTCTCCTGCCTCCGCCTCCCAAGTAGCCAGGATTACAGAAGCCCACCACCATGCCTGGCTAATATTTGTATTTTAGTAGAGACAGGGTTTCACCATGTTGGTCAGGCTGGTCTTGAACTCCTGACCTCAAATGATCCAAACACCTTGGCCTCCAAATTGCTTGGATTACAGGCATGAGCCACCACACCCAGCCTGAATTTTTTTAGAACACACTGGCCCTGAGATTTAGGAGTATAGGTGGTCAGTATCTCTGCTCCCCTGGCCATTTTTCTAGTTGGTTCTTACCAATTCTAACCTGACTGTAGATGAAAATGGAAACAAAATTAAAAAAGAACAACCAGGCTGGGCAGTGGCTCACACCAGTAATCCCAGAACTTTGAGAGAAAAAAGCAGGATCACTTGAGGTCAGGAGTTTGAGACCAGCCTGGCCAACATAGCAAAAACCCATCTCTACTAAAAATACAAAAATTAGCCAGGCGTGGTGGCACATGCCTATAGTCCCAGCTACATGGGAGGCTGAGGCAGGAGAATCGCTGGAGCCCAGGAGGCAGAGGTTACAATGAGCTGCGATCACATCACTGCACTCCAGCCTGGGCTACAGAGTGGGACTCTGTTTCAAAAAGAAAACCACCAAATTATTGCCTCCTCTCTATACCTTCTCCCATCAGCCTGAATGACAGCTGCATAATACAAATATCCCATTAAAGTTACTAATGGTTCCACACTAATAATGGCTTCTGGCATTTCTTTTTTCTTTTTCCTTTTTTTTTTTTTTTTT
>NW_012119932.1:1486555-1506675 GCF_000951035.1 Colobus angolensis palliatus
AGATGGTGTTTTACTATGTTGGCCAGGCTGGTCTCGAACTTCTGACCTCATGATCCACCCACCTTGGCCTCCCAAAATGCTGGGATTACAGGCGTAAGCCACCACACCCAGCCTGTGGATGGCTAATTTTTTTAATTTTTGGTAAGGACAGGGTCTCACTGTTAGAGGCGTTTGAACCAGAGCAACTCCATCCTGAATAGGGGCTGGGGAAAATAAGGCTAAGCCTGCTGGACTGCATTCCCAGGAGATTAGGCATTCTAAATCGCAGGATGAGATAGGAGGTCAGCACAAGATACAGGTCATAAAGACCTTCCTGATAAAACAGTTTGCAGTAAAGAAGCTGACTAAAACCCACCAAAACCAAGATGGCGATGAAAGTGACCTCTGCTCATCCTCAGGGCACATTATATGCTAATTATAATATATTAGCATGCCACAAGACACTCCCACCAGTGCCAAGACAGTTTACAGATGGCATGGCAATGTCAGGAAGTTACCAGAAAAAGGGGAGGAACCCTCAGTTCCAGGAATTGCCCACCCCTTTCCCAGAAAACTCATGAATAATCCACCCCTTGTTTAACATGTAATCAAGAAGTAACAGTAAGTATCTTTAGGCCAACAGCTCAAGCCGCTGCTCTGCCTATAGAGTCGCCATTCTTTTATTGCTTTACTTTCATAATAAACTTGCTTTCACTTTACTCTATGGACTCACCCCAAATTCTTTCATGCATGAGATCCAAGAACTCTCTTTTGGGGTGTGGATTGGGACTTTTTCCCAGTAACATTACCATGTTGCCCAGGCTGGTCTTGAACTCCAGGGCTCAAGCGGTCTTCCCACCTCGGCCTTCCAAAGTACTGGGATTACAGCTGTGAGCTACCTCACCAGGCTGTGGCCTCTTATGGTTTCTGCTTAACACTATTGCAACCTAACCCATTCACTGTTACTGTTAGAGATCTAGGGTCAAGGAATCTGTCCTTAAGGAGTTTACAAGCTAAACAGTCAAAGTCAAAATTGGGAATAGAAGAGACTGGGCTTTCTATTGCTCCACTGAAACTCAGCATGCTATCATCCTAAGGAAGAGCGCTTCCCCTAGAAACTGTTAATGGAAAAACTAAACTTTGTAAAGTATTCAGAGTTTTATCCTGAGCCAACAAGTGTCCATGGCCCAGGGAACAGTCACAACAGGTCATGAGAAAGTGTGCCCAAGGTGGTTGGGTTATGGTTTGGTTTTATATATTTTAGGGAGACAGAAATTACAAAGATGTAACTCAATACGTGTAAGATATACATCGGTTCAGCCTAAAAAGGTAGGACTTCTCAAAGTGGGTGAAAAATGGATTTGAAGGTTTTCTGATTGACAGTTAGTTGAAAGAGTTACATTGTATCTAAAGACTAGAAGCCAGTGAAAAAGAAATGTTTGAATTAATATAAGAGGGGTTACAGAAACCAAGGTTCTTGTTATGTAGATGAAGCCTCCAGAGAACAGATGGTAAATATCTTTTTTGGGATCTTAAACAGGTGTGAGACTCTTAGTTGCTCTCTTTTAGATCCTTGGAAGGCCTGGCTGCATTAATGGAGATTCTCTGCAGATGCAAATTTCTACCACAAAAGACAGCATTGCAGGGTCATTCCAAATTACATCAAAGAAATATATTTTGGGTCAGATAAAAACTATATTTGATTTCCTTTCGGGTCTGCTATCTATCATGTGATGCTGTACTGAAGTCAGGCTGGAATTTGGTATCTTATTGCCACAAAGAGTCTGTCTGGTCAGACTTACGATCTGTATTTTAATGTTAATGCTTGTCAGTTGTGTCTAAACTCCACAGGGTATAATGAGGTGTGTTCAACTTCCCTTCCTGTTATGGCCAGGAATTCAGTTTTTCAGATTTCTCTGTGATCCCCTTAGCCAAGAGGGGGTCCATTCATTTGGTTGGGGGGCTTAGGAGTTTATTTTTGTTTTACGTAATCTTCAAAAGAGACCTGAGCACCAGATAGACTTTCCTCAACTGAGCCCACTGGTTACCAGCAAAATAATAGAGGTACAAACAACAGAGGCACTTACGATATCCACACTGAGCCCTGCACACCACATCAAATGGCAAGGCTTTATGACTAGCCAGGGAGGTTAACAGGTACAGGCATCATTGCATTTCTCCAAAGTGAACATCCATATTAAGGTAAGTATAAATAGGAACTAAATCATGGCTACAGTGTGAAGTACTAGAATAGGGCTAAGCCTTTCCTTGACCTGATTCTAATGCATTGTGTGAGTATGATTGACAGCAGTGGTGATTATAGTAATGATGAAAACACATTCTGGGAATCCAAGTTCATCTGGGATTCTAGGATAGCCATTAGTAATGAGATTTCTCCTGTCTCTGACATCCTGCGATACCTCTAAATCCTAGTTGAAGGTTAGAATTACCTGGAGAGCTTTAAAAACTTTCCCTGGGTACCAACCCAGAATGTCTGCAGGAGAGGCCTGGGCTACAGTATTTTTATAAAAAATCATTATTACAAAATATTCCTTTATAAATTAGTGGCAAATATGTGATACCATTTCTAGGCCACCCTGATAATAAGCAACAGTATCATTCCCTTCAGAAAAGAGGTGAAATGGGAAGAACAAGCAGGAAGGCCGGGGCTTTTAAGCCAGCTCTTTAAACTCGAGCCACTTGTCTTTCACTTAGCAGTTGTGTGGACGAGTTACTCAACTGTATAGACTTCTGGCTTCTCTATTTGCAAAATGAGGATAATGTAACCCATTTGGAAGATATAGTGCTTGACACAGTAGAAGCTCAACTAAAACTAGCTGTAATAGTAACCATCACTAAAAGATAAAGAATAATGAAAAGTCAAGACGTGTATAGTGAACCAGGCACTGCTACTAACTAGAGATGAAAGTTGCAACTTCACCAAGCAAATTGTTTAAACGCTCTGGGTCTATTCCCTCATAAAATGTCCACAAATTGAAAAGCTTGAGATAGGCCAGGTGCGGCAGCTCCAGCCTGTAATCCTAACACTTTTAGAGGCCAAGGCGGGCAGACCACCTGAGGTCAGGAGTTCGAGACCAGCCTGGCCAACTTGGTGAAACTACTTTTCTACTAAAAATACAAAAAATAGCCGGGTGTGGTGGTGCACACCTATAATCCCAGCTACTCGAGAGGCTGAGGCATGAGAATAGCTTGAAGCCAGGAAGCAGAGGCTGCAGTGAGCCAAGATTGCGCCACTGCACTCCAGCCTGGGCAACAAAGAAAGACTCTGTCTCAAAAAAAAAGAAAAAAAAAAAGGAAAGAAAAGAAAAAAGAAAAGGAAAGAAAGAAAAGAAAGGTTTGAGATAGATGTTCTCTGCAGTAACTTTTATTTTTAACATTCTGTTGTATTGAAAAAGTAGGAACAGGCTGAAAATAAAAGTCTTAGGAGACACATAGTGAATACTGTTGTCTGTGACTGACAGGAAGAACTGAGGAGACAGAGTAGAGTCAGCTCTAGGAGGCTTGGTTCATAAGCCGCACTCAGCCCTCTCCTAACCACATCTGAAATAGAAGTGCACACCCCTCTTCTGGCTCCAGTAGATCTGTACACCTAGCATTTTTCTGGTCCAATTATCAGGCATCCCTCACTAGTGACCTAGTTAGGAGGATATAAAAAATGCATTAACTAGAAATCAGAGGGACCAACTGAGTGGAGGCCACAACTTCTCTGCATCTCAGTTTCCCCTCTACAAAATAAAAATGACAATATCTACCTTCAACATACTTTCAGCAGTGTAGAGAAGGTAAATGATTTCGACCTGATAAAATGAACTTTGAGAACTTTAGAATATCCAAGGAAAAGAAAAATGGAGATGCTCTGAGTCAACTCCAGTCAGGCTTTTGAAGACCAGAAAGGTTATCTCACCTTCCAGTGAGATCTTCAATTTTGAAAAAAATCGCCATTGCAATCTAGAGGTGGCCTCAGAAGGTTGATGGTGGTGATGCCAATTAATAGAAGTGAAAGCACAATGTGAATCATTTACCCCTCTTTAAAAAAACAAATCATGGGTAAGCATCATGTACAGTCAAGCATCAGAGTGCATCCCGGGGTTCCTTGTATTCAGACGGTCAGCATCAGAGCTCGTGTCCACAGTAGTCTAATGGAATGTATTACCCATGAATCTGCATACATTAGCATTACCAAGAATACAAAATGGTACTATTATTATGCAAGCAGCCTCAGTTCAAACGAGCTGTCAGTCAACTGCCTCCAGGCTTGCCAGCATCTAGTTTGTTGGCAGATAGAACATCGCAACCTGCTTTTTCCTGTCATGTATTTGACAAACATTATCATAAACCAGGTGTCTTTTTGAGCTGTCACCTCTTCATGGGCACCTGTCTTATCCATCGAGTGGAGCACCCATTAAAAAATGGGGACATTATTTCAGCAGCTAATTAACCAAGCTAAATGAATATATACATTCATTTTTTCAATTCAACTTTCCATTTCTCCTTCCAGCTGCTAATAGAGGGAGTAGAGTCAATAATGTGTTATGAATGGATGATGTGTGACGTAATGTCTTAATAAAAAACACATGTCCATGCAGATTTTTATAGCCAACAATTAGGAAAACTTTGACAATTTTAAGACATTCACAACACACTCAGAAGAAGACTATTGTGTTTCATAATTTCCAGAGACTCATCATAAATATGAAAAGCTTTGTTTTTCTTTAAGGAGACTTTTAAAATGCATTTGCAATCAGAGCCAAATAAAGAGTCACAGGATGAGTCCCTAAGCTACCCAGTGTGAATTTCAGCACCTGACAATGACCTCATCATCCTTAAGTGCCCAAACCGGGACATTCTTCAGGAGAATAGACATTGTCCCATATAAACACTTTGCTTCATTTTTAAATGAATGGCAATGAGAATGATGTCCATAAATTTTGATTCATTGGGTTTTTAAAAGAAGAATAATTTGGGGATTGTAAATTACTCAGTCACTCCCCTCCTTTAAAATAATGTTTTGTAAAAAAAAAAAAAAAAAAAAAAAAAGATGCAAAGGTGTTATCCAAACCTCTGTAATGTGAACCATAGCATTATGCTTCAGACAATGAGCTAAAAAGTAGCTTTCAGGGAACAGAAATGAGTTTTCACTTACAGTAGAAAGAACTCTGTGAAACTGGAGAGAACAACCTCCAGAAAGGATGGGAGAGAGGAATCAAGGTGCTTAACCTTAGCCTGTTGCCAAGCATCAAGGTCTGTTTCATTATGAGGACAAGACAGCTTTCTGTAAATGGAGGCTCCAATAAACTTGCAGAGATGGGTGTTGAATGGTTAGTGCTTAACACCTCTGAATGTGACAGGACCCTCCTTTGAAAAGATAACTCCTCCCAGATATGACAAGCTGGTTCATGAGCGCAAACTGGTCCTGAAAGTGAAATTTTGGAAGGGTCAAGAAAGTAAAATCCATGATGTGGAAAGAACAGCAAAGGTGGAGATCTTCCTGTCAAAGCAGAAGCCAAGTGTCATTTCTCAGGTGGCAAGGCCAGATCCAGCCAGCACTCACACAAGGAACATTATGCAAAGCAGGCACAAGATGGACAGGCTGGCAGATATCCCATCAGCTCTGATTCTGCAGGTCCCAGCCAATTCATCTGCTAAGGAAAAATTGTGTTAATTAATAGGAAATGAGTGTGAAGAAAACGAATATCACATGGCAATTGCAACAGTCTGCTCCCACACCAGATTTGTTGGGCTGCAGACAGAGAACATCTTGAATGAAGTCCTTATCCTATGCATTCCTCTCAATGCCAACTTCCTTGCCCTCTGCCACCCCTTCGTTGGCCAGATAACCCTGAAGTGACCCAATCATTCACTGTCTCTGTCTACAGAGTTTATTGAGTATCTAGAATCTTCCATGGTTCATGTTTCAGGCCCGGTCCTAGGCTCTGGGGATGTGGAAATGACTCTAGAATCCGGTTCTTTCATTTTATTTTATTTTATTTTATTTATTTTTTTAGACTAAGTCTCGCTCTGTTACCCAGGCTAGAGTGTAATGGTATGATCTTGGCTCACTGCAACCTCCACCTCCCGGGTTCAAGTAATTCTCCCACCTCAACCTCTTGAGCAGCTAAGATTACAGGCACCCGCCATCATGCCCAGCTAATTTTTGTATTTTTTGTAGAGACGGTGTTTCACTGCGTTGCCCAGGCTGGTCTTGAACTCCTGACCTCAGGTTGATCCACCCTCTGCAACCTCCCAAAGTGCTAGGATTATAAGAGTGAACCACTGGGCCCAAGCAAAACCCAGTTCTTATCTCAGAAAGTCACCATCCATCGCAGTTTAGCAGGAGGAGGACTGCTCTGCATATGAGTAATTAAAGAAATGAGACATGCTCTGATGGCAGTAGGAATGCATAGAGACTTCTTGGAGAAAAGGCTGGCCTATCCCTTGAACACAGGCTGTAGAGGGGACTGAGACCCTTTGTTTTAGGTTAAATGGAGGCTGCTAGGTAGAGGGTGCTAAGTGAAAATGCTATACAAACTGCATGCTTTTCACAAATAGCAGTAGTTTTCCCATCCAGCTCATTGCCAGTGGACCATCCCTGTATGTAAGTCTCCTGAAGAAACCCTAGGTCTTGTTGACTGGCTTTGGATCCTTTCTTCAGCCTCTTGGCGGAGGTACCATCCGTATTGAATCAATAGGCATCGGCATGACAATACCTGACTCAACATGGGCTAACAGATTCTTTGTCTCGAGAAGTAGAATTGTAACCCAAAGAAGATTGTCTTTGGGTTACACTGGAGCTGAGAGATCCAAGACAGCCAGGGCTGCAACAGCTAATGGATCTTGATAGGCAGGCAGAGAAGGGCTGGCTGTGGAGAATGGGCAGAAAGAAGCAGCTACCCAGAGGTATGAGATTACCTCGGTGTCCCTGCAAGGATGCGGAAGCAACTTTAGGTTCTGACTGGCTGGCACCTGTTCAGCCCTAGTGGGACCCAGCTATGTTGACCTGAGGCCCCTTACTAAGCCAATGCCAAGAGTGCTGGGGAGTTTGGGAGAGAAGAGGGCTGGCAGGGCCAATCCTGCAAGGGGATTTGCAGAACCAGGGTTTGGGGAGTGCTGATCTGGCAGCCCCTGCAGTTTAATTTCCTTCATTGAGACAGTCCTGGAGGGGCTGCTATATGGACCTGCTGGCATTCCCCGACTTGGGCACTGAGGTCCTCTTTGCTGCCTGGCACAGAAGGCACAATGTGTGGCTAAGGAACATTTATTTTTTATTTTTGAAGTTCTGGGGTACGTGTGCAGGATGTGCAGGTTTGTTACATAGGTAAACATGTGGCATGGTGGTTTGCTGCACCTATCAACCAATCACCCAGGTCTTAAGCCCAACATACATTAGCTATTTTTCCTAATACTCTCCCTTCTCCCACCCCACCCGGAACAATTTTTTTAATCCTTGGTATAAGACGGAGCCCCTGTGACCTTGGCCTCATTCGTTCCAGCTTTCAAATGACTGCCACTTCTTTTTTCCCCAAAAGAACTCTGCAAATGTTACTGGGCAGATGCTTCCTGAGCCATGAATCAGCAGGCTCTAATCAGTCCCTCTGCAAATTCTGAGAACCTGTTCTTTCCAACACTCAGCTGACACCCCTTCCCATGATGCTTTCAGGAGAGGCCCCTAAAGCAGCTTTTTCATCTTGAGTTGTTTTTCATTTATTGTCTGTATGTCTATGTCTTGTTTTTACAGAAACTCCTTGAGAACAAGGGCCATGAAATTGTTCTTTTTAAACACTTAATATGTGATCACTTTAATGCAAGAATATGAAAATATGCCCTTCATGAGCAATGACATCTGAGTGCCCTCTGGGCTCACCAGCTCATCAGCACGCCACCCTGGAGATGAAAGGGATCTCCACACATCAGCTGGGCCATTTTTTGCCCGTGAGCCCCTCCGAACCTCTACCCCAGGGCAGGACTGAACTTCAAGGCCAGATTCTCAGCACAGGGAGAGAGAGCTTACAGAACAAAAAGACCAATCTATATTTCAGAAGAGAAAACCAAGGCCCGTGAAAGTTAACTTTCTCTACATCCTGTAGCTCGTGAGTGGCATTATCCAGTTCTATTGCATTTATCAAACAGATGGTTCCCTGGGCTTTAAAGGAGGAGGAGGAGGTAGAGGTCGAAGCAAAGCCTGCTCTTTACCCTTCCTCTACTTTGGCAACTCCTGGAGCTACAGGGAGCCTGCCTTCAGGTCCATCTCCTGTTCCTGCCTTCAGATGCTAATTAGCCATGCTCCTGGGCAGAGTCCAGCTCAGCCCGGACCCGAAATGACTGGACACAGGGCTTCCCAAGACTTTTCTCATTTAAACCCTTTTTCTCTGCATCTCCCTTCCTCTCCTCTACCCCTAAAGAAAACAGCTCCAGGATGCGTAAAACAAGACAAGTTGGCTGTATCCAGCTTCCAGCCTTCCCCTATTGGAGTTCATACTGGCTCCCTGACAGCAACCATTCACCTACCGCAGCTTACAAACTCAGCTCCTGGTGGGAGGGTGTCCCAAAACCAGTTGCTGTACTCCAAGTTCAACCTCAGACAAGCTGTGTTATGCAAAGCAGGCACAAGATAGACAGTTTGGCAGGAGTTCAGTTACCTCGTATCATGGAAACTCTTACCCACGTCTAGGCAGAGAGGAAGCAGTGTATTAATTAATAGGAAATTCATGCAAAGGAGGTTCATGCTGCATTTCATATCAAAGCCCCTCTCAGGAAGTGGAACTCTAAAGGGAGTCACTGCATCAGGCAGGTCGGGGTGTTTGTTAAGGAAGAAGTGTTCCTGCCTTTCCTCTAGGGAATCACTCAATCTTCCCATTCCTCCTGTCCCCGCTGGTGAGACACTTTCCTCTTTATTGTCTCCAACAGCAGCGGAAATGAGTCTTTGCAGAGTATTTGGCACCAGCAGAACCCACCTCTGCGGTGGTGCACAGCCAACAGATATACTGCCTTTGGCTGGAAACATGCAGGCTGTAAGATGGTAATCAGTGGCCTTGGCTTCCCCCTGGGTGTTTCTCCCCATTAGCTCCCCTCCCCGCAGTGGGGTCTCTGGACATCCAACCAGGCACCCGTCCTTACCATGCCAGAGGTCAATTGCTGTCAATTGCTGCTCCATGTGCCTGTTTCCCCCACAAGATTGTACATTCCCTTAGGACCACAATCCTGCCACATTCATTGGCCTATATTATGGGATTGTTAAACATGTTTGATAAATCAATGGAAGAATGAATGGCTAAACTCTCAGGATAAGCTATTATGAACTCTTTCAGATTAAAGTGAAAAGTATCATTAGGGCCAAGCAATATGACTCCAGGGTATGTGCATTCTAAAAGCCTTTCACCTAAATGGTGAAAATAGGAGAATTTTAGGCACAAGTAGTTGGGAAGGAGAGTTTAGGGGAAATCCAGTAGCCTTTCAAGGGCAGAAGAGCAACTGAAGCCCTCAGACCCGGATGATAAAAGGGAACATTGTCTGCAGAGAATTTCAAAGCAATAACATCTGACCAAAACCAGTTTGCATTTTATTATCATCTTTGTAAGCAGTTTTAAACAATGTTAATGATAAAGTATCCCTCCCCACTAAAAAATCTGTAGCTGGTTTAAATTCTGAGCAATTGCTGCAGTTTATTGTTCAATATTAATAATATATGTAAATGTCAAATGACCTCATTTTAATAACTTATTCTAGAATACACATTGTATTCTATATGGAATTTAATTTGGAGAAATCCAAGTTACACAATTGGCCTCCAACACAGACACAGCTATACATGTTCCTTTGAAGAGTAAGTTTTTTCCCGTTCAGAATCTTTTGAGCTTGCTTTGGGTGAAGTTCATGTCTGCAATCCCTATGGTACCATATGCCCTTGCATTTAAACAGTGGATTCTAAATACACAACGATAGTTCAATGATTATAAAGATGGATTTGAGTCTCAATTTTGGCATTCAGCATGACCACTAATAGAGTTTTTTTGTTTTTGTATTTTTGGTTTTTTTAGGGACAGGATCTCGCTCTGTCTCCCAGGCTGGAGTATGGTGGAGCCATAATAGCTCATTGCAGCTTCCGATTCTGGGCTCAAGCAATTCCTCTGCCTCGGCCTCCTGAGTAGCTGAGACTACAGGTGTGTGCCACCACACCTGGGTAATTTTTAAAATTTTCTATGGAGACGGGGATCTTGCTTTGGTGCCCAGGCTGGTCTCAAATTCTTTGCTTCAAGTGATCCTCCCACCTCAGCTTCCCAAAAGTGCTGAGATTATGGGCATGACTACCAGATTTTGTTATTTAATATTTAAATGTTAAAACACAAAGGACTAATATCCAGAATCTACAAGGAACTCAAACAAATCAGCAAGAAAAAGCAAACAAATAATCCCATTAAAAAGTGGGCAAATGACATGAAAAGGTATTTCTCAAAAGAAGATATACAAATGACCAACAAACATGAAAAAATGTTCATCATCACTAATCATCAGGGAAATGCATATTAACACTACAATGAGATACCACCTTACCCCAGCCGGAATGACCATTACTAAAAAGTCAAAAAACAACACATGCTGGTGCCAATGCAGTGAAAAGGGAACACTTAATATGCTGTTGCTAGGAATGTAAATTAGTGCAACTTCTATGGAAAACAGTATGGAGATTTCTCAAAGAACTAAAAGCAGATCTACCATTTGATCCAGCAATCCCACTACTTGGTATCCACCCAAAGGAAAAGAAGTCGTACAAAAAAGACAGCTGCATGTGTGTGTGTATCATAGCACAATTCACAATTGCAAAGATATGGGATCGACCTACTTGCCCATCAACCAATGAGAGAATAAAGAGAATGTGGTATTATATATACCATGAAATACTACTCAGCCATAAAAAAGAATAGAATCATGTCTTTTGCAGCAACTTGGACAGGAGGCCATTATCTAATGTGAAATAACTCAGGAATGTAAAACCAAATACTACATGTTCTCACTTATGAGAGAGCTAAGCTATAGGTGTGCAGGGGCATACAGAGCAGTGTAATGGACATCGGAGACTCAGAAGAGGGGAGAAAAGGAGGGGGGTGAGGGAGGGATGAAAAGTTACCTATTGGGTACAACATACACTATTCAGTTGATGGGTACACTAAAAGCCCTGACTTCACCACTATATAGTTGATCTATGTAACCAGAAACCATTTGTACCCCTAAAGCTGTTGAAATAAAGTTTAAAAAAAAAATGAAAATGAATTTCAAAACAGTGAAGTAATAAGAACTGTGAGGTGAGTTGTAATTTATTTATTTTTTTGGTTGGGGTGTTAGGTGCAAACTTTATTTCATACATTAAATATTTTACTGAATTTTCATAATATATTTTAACTTGAAATGTATTCATTTTATTTTATTTTATTTTATTTATTTTTTTCAAGACAGAGTCTCGCTCTGTCACCAGGCTGGAGTGAAGTGGCGCGATCTCGGCTCACTGTAACCTCCGCCTCCCAGGTTCAAGCGAGTCTCCTGCCTCAGCCTCCTGAGTAGCTGGGACTACAGATAATTGCTTTAAAAGTAGAGAATGAGTTGAGAAAAAGATATTTATGGTATGATTTCATAGTTACCTAAATTATACTTTTTGCAGATCTTTCCATTTTATTAATATTTATCTAATAATTACTAAAAATTATTCATGAGATATTATGTCAGACTAATTATATGTTAGTTCAAATTGCTGTATAGATACAAGATCTGTCAAAGTGCTGTACGTTTTCTCTTTTATGTGTTGTAATGTTTATCTTAGGCTTTATTTTTTAAAAATTATTTTTATTGGCCTAAATATATAAACAAAGTTCAAGAAAAGAAAAATCTTACTGTTTCTTTTCTGCTCTTTATTTTTTATTTATTTATTTTTTTTGAGACAAGGTCTCACTCTGTTGCCCAGGCTGGAGTGCAGTGGCACAATCATAACTTACTACAGCCTCAAACTCCCAGACTTAACTGATCCTCCTGCCTTGGCCTCCCAAGTAGCTGGGACTACAGGCATGCACTACTATGCCCAGCTAATTTTTTAAATATATTTTTGTAGAGCCAGAATCTCCCTATATTGCCCAGACTGGTCTCAAACTCCTAGGCTCAAGCTGTCCTCCTGCCTCAGCCTCCCAAAGTGCTGGGATTACAGGAATGAGCCACCACACCCAACCCTTTCCTGGTCATTCTTCTTTTCCTATTACAATTCCTATTGAGAGCAATACTTTTGCTGTGTACAGGAGGTGGTTGTTAAATTATGATTCATTCACTTCAGGTGTCAAATATGGCAGCAATGACAATGGAAAGTCTGGGGCACGCATATCTTACTGTACGACCTATGCCCCTACTCCAGGCCACCCCTGCCCCATTGGTCACTCT
Organism: Colobus angolensis palliatus; assembly: GCF_000951035.1. Lineage (NCBI taxonomy): Eukaryota > Metazoa > Chordata > Mammalia > Primates > Cercopithecidae > Colobus > Colobus angolensis. The sequence goes on from NW_012119932.1 coordinate 1,498,970, forward strand.
CTACTTCTTTACTCTGTTTTACTTTCTACGTAGCATATCTTAACTGTCTGAAATTCTGTCTCTTCCTGCTCCTCCATTTCCTCCTTCTCTCTCTCTCTCTTCTCCAGAGGACAGTGTGTTTGTCTTTGTGCTGTCCACAGAAGGTGCTTAAAGAACATTCATTGAATAAATTAAACCACTCATACCAAAGATAAATTTCTATTCCAATCTGGAGATGTTGGCCCTCTGTATGGCACTTGGAGCCAGGGTGGGTTGACTTTACCCTGTAGGCTGGCAAAGTTCCACAGAGCCATCTCCTTTAATTAAGTTGCTATTTTTGCTTAGTGGTGCTATGGTAGCTCAAGTCAAGTTGCTAAGGGCAACATACCTTTGCTTTTTCCACTTCTTCTACTCCCTTCAGAAAAAAAGTACAAAAAGATTTTTTTTTTAAGGCTCAGGTGATAAAAGTCCCCAGAGGAAGAAAAATGCCCCCAAACTATACACTAACATAATCCAGTCATAACCATGAACATCTTAGCTCAACAATTTAAAAAATTCTTTCAGCTAACACCGTCATAGGTTTTAAAGGTATTTGCTTCTTAGTAACTTTTACATTTTATCATAGGGTTTGGGGGGAAAAAAGAGGAAGAATCTTCAAGACATGAAGAAATGAAAAAGACAGAATTCCAAGAATGTAGAGAAGGAGGCAGAGCCAGATGGCAGAGTAGAAGGCTCCACTGAATTGTCCCCCGGTAAGGATATCAATATAACAGTATCCACACACAGAAAGAACCAAAAATCAGGTAAGCACTCACAGTACCTGGTTTTAACTTCATAGAACCTAAAGAGGAACTGAAGTGGTAGGAAAACCAGTCTCGAATTGCTGACACCACCCCTCCCCCAACCCCTGGCAGGGACAGCATGGTACAGAGAGCCTTTCTGTGCCTGGGGAGAGGGAAAGCACAGCAATTGTGAGGCACTGAACTCCGTGTTGCTCTGTTGTTACAGAAAACAAAACAGGCCGGAACTCAGCTGACACCAGTGCATGGAGGGAGTACTGAAATCAGCCCTGGCCAGGGGGAGTTGCGGATCCTTGTGATCAAAACGTGAGTTCCCACAATCCTCGCCACCATAGGCTAAAGTGTTCTGGGGCCATAAATAAACTTGAAAGACAGTCTAGGCTACGAGGACTACAACTCCTAGGCTAGTCCTAGTGCTGAACTAGGCCCAAACACAGTAGACTGGGGCTGGCAGCGAGTTCGTTGGGGGAGGGGGTGGCGGGCACGTGACCACCTGAGACATCGGCTGGCATGGCTTCGGGAGTGGTGGCATCACCCCTCCCCTAAACCCAGACTGCACAGCTTGTGACTCCAAAAGAGACCCTTTCCTTCCACTTGAGGAGAGGACAGGGAAGAGTGGGAAGGACTTTGTCTTCCACCCTGTATACCAATTGGTAGTATAAGGCCCCGGTTAAAGGCATGAGGCCCCCTTTCTAGACCCTAGCTCCTGAAGGACATATCTAGACACACTCTGAGCCAAAAGAGACCCTGCTGCCTTGAACGGAAGATCTGGTCCTGGCAGGATTTATTACTTGCTAACTGAAGACCCACTCTTGGGCCCTGAATGACTAGTAGCAATACTCAGATACTATATCGAAGGCCTTGGATGAGCCTCTGAGACTTGCTGGCTTTAGGTGACACTAGCACATTCCCAGCTATGGTGGCTATAGGGCAAGACTCTTTCAACTTGAGAAAAACAGAGGGAAAAGTAAAGGGTATTTTGTCTTTACTTTTCCTGGCACCTTAGGTACCAGCTTGGCCACAGAGGGGTAGAGCACCAAGCAGGCTCTTGGAGTCCCTAGTTCCAAGACTTGGCTCCTAAATGGCATTCCTGGACCTGCCCTGGGCCAGAGGGGAACCCACTGCCCCAAAGGGTGAGTCCCAGGCCAGGCAGCACTCACCACAGTTTGACTGAAGAGACCTTGGGTATTAAGAGAACATCAGCAGTCTGGCAGCACACCCATGGGCCTGTGGTGGTGGTGGCCATGAGGTGAGGCTCCTCTTCCTTTGGAAAGGGGAGGGAAGAGTGGAATGGACTGCATCTTATGGTTTGAGCACCAGCCTAGCCACAGTATGATAGAACACCAGGTGGATTTCTAAGGTTTTTGACTCTAGTCCCTGGCTGCTTGACAGCACATCTGGACTCACTGGGGGCCTGGGCAAATGCATCACCTGTGTCCTGGGGAACATGGGCCTGGCTGGCTTTTCCATCTGTTGATTGTAGAGCCCCAGGGCCTTGAGCAAATACAAGCCATATCCAGGGAGTAGTTACAGCATGCCTGGAGTCAAACCCAATGCTGTGCTAGCTTCAGGTCTGACCCAGCACAGTCCTAGTGGTGGCGGCCACAGAGGTGCTTGCGTCACTCCACCCCCAGTTCCAGGTGGCTCAGAACAGAGAAAGAGACTCCAATTTTCAGGGAGAAAGGTAGGGAAGAGGCAAGAGTCTCTGCCCAGTCATTCAGAGAATTCTCCTGAATCTTGTCCAAGACCATCAAGGTGATACCTCTATGAGTCTGCAAGAACCACAGCATTACTTGGCTTGGGGTGCCCCCTAAAGCAGACACAGCTTAGATCACAACACCCTAGTCCTTTCAAATATATGGAAAGTCTTCCCAAGAAGAATGGCTACAAAAAACCCCAGGCTTCAAATACTATAATAAGTAGCTAACTCTTCAATACTCAGATACAGATGAGCATCTACAAGTATCAAGATGATCCAGGAAAACATGACCTCACCAAATGAACTAAATAAGGTGCCAGGGACCAATGTTGGGGAAACTGAGATATGTGACCTTTCAGACAGAGAGTTCAAAATAGTTGCTTTGAGGAAACCCAAAGAAATTCAAGATAAGACAGAGAAGGAATACCAAATTCTATCAGATAAACTTAACAAAGAGATTAAAATAGTAAAAAAGAATCAAGCAGAAATTCTGAAGTTGAAAAATGCAATTGGCATACTGAAAAATGCATCAGAGTCTTTTAACAGCAGAAGCAATCAAGAAGAAGAATTAGGGAGCTTGATTACAGGTCATTTGAAAATACACAGTCAGAGGAGACAAAAGAAAAAGAATAAAAAATGACAAAGCACACCCATGGGATCTAGAAAATAGCCTCAAAAGGGAAATTCTAAAAGTTATTGACCTTAAAGAGAATGTATACAAAGAGATAGGGGTAGAAAATTTATTCACAGAGATAATAACAATGAACATCCCCAACCTAGAGAAATGTATCAATATTTAAGTACAAGAAGGTTATAGAACACCAAGCAGATTTAATCCAAAGAAGACTACCTCAAGGCATTCAATAATTAAACTTCCAAATGTCAAGGATAAAGAAAGGATTCAAAAGCAGCAAGAGAAAATAAACAAATAACATACAATGGAGCTTCAATACATCTGACAGCAGGCCTTTCAGTGGAAACCTTATTGGTCAAGAGAGAGTAGCATGACATATTTAAAGTGCTGGAGAAAAAAACAATTATCCTAGAATAGCATATCTGGAAAAAACATCCTTTAAACGTGAAGGAGAAGTAAAGACTTTCCAGACAAACAAAAGCTGAGGAATTTCATCGACACCAGATCTATCCTGCAAAAAATGCTAAAGGGAGTTGAGTTATTCAATCTGAAAGAAGACAAGGATACTGATGAGCAATAAGAAATTACCTGAAGATACAAAACTCACTAGTAATATAAGTACACAGAAAACCACAGGATATTATAACACTGTGATTGTGGTGTGTAAACTACTCTTATCTTAGGTAGAAAGACTAAACAATAAAGCAATAAAAAAAACAACAACTTTTTAAGACAGCAGTACAATAAGATATAAATAGAAACAACAAAAAGTTTAAAAGCAGTGGACAAAGTTAAGTTAGAGAATCGTTATTATTTTTCTTTTTTTGCTTGTTTGTTTATGCAAAAAATGTTAACTTGTTATCAGCTTAAAGTAATGGGCTATAAGATAGTATCTGCAAGCCTCATGGATACAATGGACATACAAAAAGTGAAAAGCAAGAAACTAAATCATATCACCATAGAAAATCACCTTCACTACAAGGAAAATAGGAAGAAAAGAAAGAAAGAAGACCACAAAACAACCAAAACACAAATAACAAAATGGCAGGAGTAAGTTCTTACTTACCAATAATAACATTGAATATAAATGGACTAAACTCTCTAATCAAAAGATGTAGAGTGGCTGATTGGATAAAACAAGAGCCATTGATCTATTGCCGACAAGAAACACACTTCACCTATAAGGACATGTATAGATTGAAAATAGAGGGATAGAAAAAGATATTCTATGCCAAACGAACCCAAAAGAAGAGCAGGAATAGCTATAAAAAGAGACAAAGGGCTGGGTGCAGTAGCTTATGCCTGTAATCTCAGCACTTTAGGAGGCTGAGACAGATGGATTTCTTGAGCCCAGGCGTTTGAGACTAGCCTAAGCAACATGGTAAAACCTCATTTCTACACAAAATACAAACATTAGCCAAGCACAGTGGTGCAAGTCTGTAGTCCCAGCTACTCAGAAGGCTAAGGAGGAAGGATGCCTTGAGCCCAGGAGGTTGAGGTTGCAGTGAGCCGAGATTGTGCCACTGCCCTCCAGCCTGGTGACAGAGAAAGACCCTGGCTCAAAAAAAAAAAAAAAGAGACAAAGAAGGTCACTATAAAATGATAAAGGTAAAGGGGTCAATTTGGCAAGAGGATGTAACAATTTTAAACATATATGCACCCAACGCCGTAGCACCCAGATATATAAAGCAAATATTATTAGCGGTAAATAGAGAAATAGGCCCCAATACAATAACAGCTGGAGACTTCAACACCCCATTTTCAGCATTGGACATATCTTCCAGGCAGAAAATCAACAAAAAAACATCAAACTTCATTTGCATTCTAGGGCAAAAGGACCTAATAGATATTTACAGAACATTTCATCCAATGGCTGCAGAATACACATTTGTTTCTTCAGTACATGGACCATTTTCAAAGATAGACCATATGTTAGGTCACAAAACAAGCCTTAAAACATTCAAAAAAATTAAAATAATATCAAGCATCTTCTCTGATCATAATGGAATAAAACTAGAAATCAATAAAAAAGAAATTTGGAAACTATACAAACACATGGAAATTAAACAATATGTTCCTGAATGACTGATGGGTTAATGAAAAAATTAAGAAGAAAATAGAAAAATTTCTTGAAACAAATGATAATAGAAACACAACATAATAAAACCTATAGGATACAGCAAATGCACTACTAAGAGGGAAGTTTATAGCTGTAAGTGCCTACAGCAAAAAAGTAGAAAAACTTCAAATAAACAATCTGATGATGCATCTTAAAAAACTAAAAAAGCAAGAGCAAAGCAAAACTAAAATTAATAGAAGAAAATATATAATAAAGATCAGAGCAGAGATAATGAAATTGAAATAAACAATACAAAAGATCAATGAAACAAAAAGTTGCTTTTATGAAAAGTTAAACAAAATTGACAAAATGGTAGACAGACTAAGAAAAAAAGAGAGAATATCCAAATAAATAAAATCAGAGATGAAAATGGAGACATTACAGCTGATACTACAGAAATTCAAAGTACCATTAGTGGCTACTATGAGCAACTATATGTCAATAAACTGGAAAATCTAGAAGAAATGTAAAATTCCATAGACACAAACAATCTACCAAGATTGAACCATGAAGAAATCCAAAATCTGTACAGACCAATAACAAATAACGAGAGCAAAGCTGTAATAAAAAGTCTCCCAGGAAAGAACACCTGGGGCCTGACGGTTTCACTGCTGAATCCTACAGAACATTTAAAGAACTCATACCAATCCTATTCAAACTATTCCACAAAATAGAGGAGGAGAGAATACCTCCAAACTCATTCTATGAGGCCAGTATTAGCCTGATATCAAAACCAGAAAAAAAGACATATTGAAAAAAGAAAGATATTTTTTCAATAGACCAGTATCTCTGACAAATATTAATGAAAAAATCCTCAAAAAATACTATTATAGTAAACCAAATCCAACAGTATATTTAAAAAATCATCAGCTGAGTGCAGTAATTTACACCTGTAATCCCAGCACTTTGGAAGGTTCAGATGGGTGGATCACTTGAGCTTAGGAATTTGAGACCAGCCTGGGCATTATGAGGAAACCTCATCTCTACAAAAAATACAAAAATTAGCCTGGCATAGTGGCACACTCCTGTAGTCCCAGCTACTCAGGAGACTGAGGTGGCAGGGTCGTTTGAGCCCAGGAGGTTGAGGCTGCAGTGAGCTGTGATCACACCACTGGACTCCAGCCTGGGTGATACAGCAAGACCTCTCTCTCCATGTAAATACATATAGGTACATAAATATTATATATATTTATGTATGTATTATATATTATATAATACAATCATTATATATATGTGTGTGTATATATATTTCATCATGATCAAGTGGGATTTATCCCAGGGATCAGGGATGCAAAGATGGTTCAACATATGCAAATCAATCAATGTGATACATCATATCAATAAAATAAAGGACAAAATACATATGATCATTTTAATTGGTGCTCAAAAATTATTTGATAAAATTCAACATTCCTTCACAATAAAAACCTTCAAAAAACTGGGTTAGAAGGAGCATACCTCAACATAATAAAAGCCATATATGGCAGACCCACAGCTCATATCATACTGAATGGGGAAACACAGCATGATTTGGAACACAACAAGGATGCTCACTTTCACCACTGTTATTCACCACAGTACTGGAAGTCCTAGTTAGAGCAATCAAACAAGATAAAGAAAGAACGGGCATCCAAATTGGAAAGGAAGAATTCAAATTATCCTTATTTTTAGATGACGTGATCTTATATTTGGAAAAATCTAACGGCTCCACAATATAACTATGAGAACTGATAAACAAATTCAGTAAAGCTGCAGGATACAAAATCCCATTTACAATAGCCACAAATAAAATACCTAGAAATTAAACAAAGAAGTGAAAGATCTCTATAATGTAAACTATAAAACACTGATGAAGGAAATGGAAGAGGGTCCCACAAAGTGGAAAAATAGTCCATCTTCATGGATTGGAAAAATCAATGTTGTTAAAATGTCCATACTACTACAGATTCAATGCAATTCCCATCAAAATGCCAATGACATTCTTCACAGAAATACAAAAAAAAAAATCTAAAATGTATTTGGAACCAAAAAATACCCAGAATAGTCAAAGCAAATAGAATAAAACTGGAGGAATCACATTACCTTACTTACAATTATACTGCAGAGCTATAGTAACCAAAACAGCATGATACTGGCATAAAAACAGACATACAGACCAATGGAACCCAATAGAGAACCCAGAAACAAATCCATACAACTATGGTGAACTCATTTTCAGCAAAGGTGCCAAGAAGATACATTGAGGAACAGACAGTTTCTTCAACAAATGGTGCTGGAAAAACTGAATATCCATATGTAAAAAAAAAAAAAATGAAACTAGACTCTTCTCCCTCATCATATACCAAAATCAAACCAAAATGGATCAAAGTGAAATCTGTGGCCTTAATCTATATATCTACTACAAGAAAGCATCAGAGAAACTCTCCAGGACTTTGGTCTAGGCAAAAATCTTTTTAGTAATACCCCACAAGCACA
>NW_012119932.1:1507525-1509096 GCF_000951035.1 Colobus angolensis palliatus
GAACCTGGGAGGTGGAGGTTGTAGTGAGCTGAGATCATGCCACTGCCCTCCAGCCTGGGCGACAGAGCGAGACTCCGTCTCAAAAAAAAAAAAAAGAAAGAAAAGAAAAAAGAAAATGTGGCACTTATACACAATGAAGTACTATTCAGCCATAAAAAAAAGAATGAGATCATGTCACTCACAATAACAACATGGATGAAACTGGAGGTCATTATGCTAAATGAAACAAGCGAGGCACAAAAAGACAAACATTGCATGTTCTCAATTATTTGTGGGATCTAAAAATCAAAACAATTGTAATGCAGATAGGCAGTTGAAAAATGGTTACTAGAGGCTGGAAAGGGTAGTGGGGCAGTGGGAGATGGAGATGATTAAGGGGTACAAAAAAATTGTTAGAAAGAATGAATAAGGCTTAGTATTTGATAGCATAAGATGACTTAAGTCAATAATAATTTCATTGTACATTTTAAAATAACTAAAAGAGTATAATTGAATTGTTTGTAACACAAAGGATAAATGCTTGAAGGGACGTTTATCACATTTTACATTACGTGATTATTACTTATTGCAGGCCTATATCAAAACATCTCAGGTACTCCATAAATATATACATTTACTATGTAACCACAAAAATTAAAAATTAAAAAAAAAAAAGAATTCCAAGCATGTGATTTGCAATCCAAAGTACTTGGGGTGAAACAGGGTCATGTTCTATTGCCCAGGCTGGAGTGCAGTGGCACAAGCACAGCTCACTACAGCCTGGAACTCCCGGGCTCTAGCAATCCTCCCACCTCGGCTTCCTGAATAGCTGGGATTACAGGTGTGCACCACCACAACCAGCCTGTTTATTCTTAAGGTGAGGTGGGCTGTGGTATGTGGGGTTTGACAGTCATCCAGTACTCCATCTCCCTTATCCCTACATTCAACTAATCTCCAGTTCTTCCAGATAATAACTCTCAACTATTTCTCAAATCTAACCCTCCCTTTCCATATATCAGTCAACAGTCTTCTGGTTTCCCTGCCTCCAGTATTGTCCCCAATCCACTTTACCCAATTCCAACAGCCCGACCATGCCCCCTCACTGTATAACACATTTTAATAACTGCTCTTTGCCTAGAGAGAAAAATCCAAGCTCCTTAATGAGCCATAAAAGACTCTCTGGAACAGTACCACCATTTCTCATCCCTCATCTTCCAACTGATGATTCACCAAACCCAGCTCTTGCACTTTTCCAAACATGCCCATGAAGTTTCTTGCTTTCTCACTTCGGTGTCTGTGTGTAGGCTCACCTTATGCCCAGATTCTTATGGCCATCCCTCTAGTCTCTGGCTGATTCCTATTCACCCAAGACTCAATGTAAGTGTCCTTTCCTCCAAGAAGCCCCCTCTGAAACACCCATCCACCCAATCAGAATTAGGTTCTTCCCCTTTATATTCCCAAAGAGCCCTCTATCACTCTGTGAATGTTGCCAAATTATAATTATGTGCCTACAGAGCCATTAACCCTATTGGACTGACTTCCTGAGGTCAGTGACTGTATCTTACATCTACATCTTTTTTTTTTTTTTTTTT
>NW_012119932.1:1509501-1542418 GCF_000951035.1 Colobus angolensis palliatus
TTTTTTTTTTTTTTTTAACTTAAGCATATGAAAATTCTTAGGAAATCCTAAAAGTAAAATTACATTTAATTATGTATTTGAAGAACTGCTTTTATGTAAAACAAATAAATAAGTACCCCAACCTTGCAATCCTGAGAAATTCAACCAGCCAGTCCAACTCCTTCTCACCTGGCTTTCTTGAGTTCCAGGAGGAGATTGTTGCTTCATTTTGTGCATGGAGGATGCTATTCTCCAGGGTTGCTAATGTAGCACTTCTCCTGGTTATTAAAATAACATGCTTATCACTGGGTCTAGATGTGCCTTAGTTCAGGGCACAAACAGACATGAGCTGGAGGCAGGACATGCTTATTTGGAGATTTACTGAAACTATAGTCTTGATCTGCAAGCTTCTGGGGGTACCCAATTAGTTCTCCAAAATTAAATCTGTGTTTTGGGGGAGAAGTTTTTCAACCTGCACCCATCCTGTTTACTCCTTGAATCCCTTTAAGTACCCAACCCCACTGCTACACTCACTTCGGACTCTGACAAGCTTTTACAGGTAGGAACATATCCATTCTTTTTGTTGTTACTGTTATTGTTCAGTAGACTCTTGCTCTGTTGCCCAGGCTGGAGTGCAGTGGCATGATCTCAGCTCGCTGCATTCTCCACCTCCCGGGTTCAAGCGATGCTCGTGATCCTCCTGCCTCAGCCTCCCGAGTAGCTTGGATTACAGATGTGCACGACATGCCAGGCTAATTTTTGTATTTTTAGTAGAGATCCAGTTTTGCCATATTGGCTGGGCTGGCCTTGAACTCCTGGCCTCATGTGATTTCACCCACCTTGGCCTCCCAAAGTGCTAGGATTACAGGCATCAGCCACCATGCTCAGCCAGAACGTATTTATTCTGATAAGGCTTTCCAGTTACTCTAATATGTCCTCAGACCCATCTGGCCAAATACAACCCACCTGGACAACTGATCCAACTCTTCCTTCACCATTGAAGCGCTCAGGTCAGAGCAACAGCAGCAAGGTTCTTCTGGGACTAGACACCTCATTTTTCCTCTTATCAGAGTTCAGTTCCAGCATTTCTGTAGTGCCTTCCTAAAAGAACAATAAGGATCAGGAAGAAATCACATTCTAGGTCATTGGAAAGGACATATCAGATTCTAGATGAAAATGTAAATTAGAGAACTCCAGGGAGATGAGTACAAACTGATCTTCTGAAATCGCACAACCCAAAATAAGGTTTTTCTGGCCAAGACCATGCCAAGAGTGTGTTCTAGCAGTCACCAAACCTGCAGCCTTGTGATAAGAGCATACTTTTAACCCTTAATGAAGGTCCCCAAAAGCAGAAAGAAAAAATTAACAGGAACTAATGATAGTAACTGCCACCTGTACTCCTTTGAAACAGTTGGAATTAGAAGAAGATTATGCAAATATCATGATAGAACAAGATTACTGTACGAAGATACTGTCTTTATAGCATTCCTAGTGCCTCTAGATATCTGGAAACTCAGTTATCAAGATGTTCTAGGAATTCCTCAGACCTCTGGTGAAAAAAAAATGTAAACACTTATTTATTAGTCATTTAATTATGCGATATTTATTGAGTTCGCCACATATGCCAAACACATGGCTAGGTCACAAACTAAAAGACTGTGCTCCTTTTGTTCACCACTGTACTCCCAACACTTAGTATAGCACCTGACATATAGTAGATGCTCAATACAGTGTTTTTGGTTGGTTGTTTGATTGGTTGGTTGGTTGGTTGGCTGGTTTTGAGATGGAGTCTCACTCTGTCGCCCCAGCTGGAGTACAGTGGTATAATCTTGGCTCACTACAACCTCCTCCTCCCAGGTTCAAGCAAATCTCCTGCCTCAGTCTTCTGAGTAGCTGGGAGTACAGGTGTCCACCACCACACCTGGCTAATTTTTGTATTTTTAGTAGAAATGAGGTTTCACCATGTTGGCCAGGCCGGTCTTGAACTCCTAACCTCAGATGATCCACCCACCTCAGCTCCCCAAAATGCTGAGATTACAGGCGTGAGCCACCGCGCCCAGCCAGAATGTTTAAATATAAGAAATTAACACAAAGATCAATGTCTGGGAGCACAATATGGGGAGCTCTGCAAGCCTGCTTCCCAGTGAAATTGGTGAAAATTATTTTTAAAATAACCACATAAAGCCTAAAGACAAACAGCAAAAGGAGATACACCTATTCGAGAAAATCTATGAAAATTTAGTAAGAAAAAAAGAGTATGTCATCTGAGCCAAGACTACTCTCTTTCTGCCCCTTCCTAGCTCAGTGAGGCAGATGACCAGTGGGCTGGGGAGGGGGGAACACTTAACTAAACTAATATAGGCAGTCACTAAGCAAATAAGCAAAGAACAATAACAAGTTCTGGGACAGGGCAGGGGCAGATTGGTACTCAGAGTTTACTACAATATGTCTAGTTTCCAATAAAAAAATGACAAGACATGCAAAGAAACAGATCAGTATGACCCATACACCAGGCTGGTGGTACAAACTGCCTGAGAGAACAAATCGATTGTGGGGTTAACAGAAAATGGCTTCAAAAAGGCCATTATAAATCTATTCGGAGAACGAAAGGAAGCCATGACTAAAGAAGTAAAGAAAGGTGTGATGATGATGTCACATCAAATAGACACTATCAGTAAAGAGACAGACAAATAAATGAATAAATAAATGAATGGGTGAATGAATGAATGAATGAATGAATATAGACTTTTAGCAGCATGCCCACCTCTCACATTTGCAAAGGCCAGGACGAGAGTAAAAATGGAGGCCTGTATACCATATGTCTAAATAGATGTGAAATCAAGTGAACAAACTGTTAAATAAATAATGTTCTGTCCTCATACTTTAAAAATGTACTTTAATAATAACTTAGATATAGAAAGTATAATTGTGAATGAGCTACCTACCAGTTCAAGGTCTGTCTAGCTCTCAACTCTCCTGGGAGCACATCTGGCCACTGGAAGCACATCTCTTCCCAGACCCAGGAAGGATGCTGGTGCCAGCCCTCAAGGTGGGCAGAGCCCTTTGAATAGCGAATTTCTGGGTCTTGGGCATCCCAGAGCATGGTTTAGCTCAGAACAGTTCTGAAACTCGAGCAAGCATCAGAATCACCAACAGGGGTGTTAAAATACTGACTGCAGGAGCCGTCCTTCAGAATTTTTGTTTCAGCAGTTCTGAGTTGGGAGCCAAGAATGTGCATTTCTAGCAAATTCCTAGGTGATGTGATGCTACTCTTTGGAGGACCACATTCTGAGAACTACTGATCTAGAAAGAAGGGCTGCAGGCTCTGCGTGGGCATAGTTTCATTGCCCTTTTGGGAGGGGATCAGCTGGAGGAGAGTCAGGGCAGGGTCTTCTGAAACACAGGGCCCAGAGTTCTCGTGTCCAGCCTGACTTAGCCGTGGCAGAATATATACCAGGTGGCCTGGGAGACAACAGAGTCTGATGTACAGTGAGGTGTCTGCACCTTTCAATGTAGCCGTTCTTCAACACTGGAGTCCAGTCATTTGATCAGGAGACACACACTCCCTAGCAACATACCAGCAACTTTCCTCCGACCAAGCCCAAGTGCCAGGGGACACAAGGATGCTCTCATTTCTTCTATCACCAGTCATGGGATGACACGGCAGCAGGGTCAGCTGAGGTTCCAGCGAGAACAGGGATTACTTTGTTCCCTTTGAGACATACTAAATTCATTAGAGCACAAAACCTTTTTTCCTGGGGTATCATTTATTAACTTGCATCACATGCAAATATTTTGGGAACTGTATTGCTGCCCTACTCTAATGGGGATTCAGCCACCTCCCTCATCAAATTTTTAGAAAGGTAACCAGTGGTCAAATAAAAGATTTATTTCTTACTCTCTCTAACTCAAGCTTAAAGATGTTAAATGAGTACACTGTAAACAGAACAGACTAAAACCAAAATGACATGGTTACACCACAGTGTTTATTGTCTGCACCTAAGCAGGCAGAAAGGTGATTCTGCAGGCATTCCAATAAACTGAGCCTTGACTAATTGCAGTTTTGTCCAACAAATTGTTTTTATTTTATTTTATTTTATTTTATTTATATAAAAAAAATTAGTTATATTTTACAATGGGCATGCCAATGCAGTAATAGTCTACTTTATTTCAAAAAAAATTTTATGTATTCTTCCACTATGACTAAATGAAAATATCAAGTTTTTAAAAAAAATACCAAGTCTTGAATGACGTGCGAATAACCTAGTCAGCATCAATGCACCCACATCCCTACTCAAAAAGACTTCTTTGTCTTCTTCTTCTTCTTAAGCTGCTTTTTCTTCCCAATTCCACAGGTCCCCATCAGCCAGAGCAAGAGCCAGCACACTGAGGAAGTGACTTTCTCAAGACCATGCAAGTGAATCCTGCCCTCCCCACCCGCTACCTAATCACCCATCTCTCCCGGCCCCTGGAAGAGCAGTGTGTAGGTGGTATGTGCCAGGAAGTGAAGGGTTAATGCACAGTTTGGCCTTTTGAAATAAAACCCCCTGAATTCGCTCAAGGACGTCCTTTAAATTCCTTTCCTCCAGCACTTTGTTTGCAAGCCCATAAATAGCTCCTCTTCAAATACATACTGAAAGCCCAACCTAATAAAAGAGGTAAAACTGTTTCTGGGCTGAAGTGCTTATTGTATTTGCACAGGTCAGAGCTATAGTGTTCACTCTGATCTCAGTTTAAATAAAAGACAAAGGATTCACGTACAGCCATTCCATTCTTGAGATTCCCATAAAATGGGGGCATTTTTCTTCATCCATTGGAGCTGCACGTTAAGTACTAGAGGCTGTCTGCTCTTCAACAAGTACAGATTTGAGATGCTCGAATGCCCTGGTCATAACAGCAATGGCACATTTAGAGGACACTTGAGGCAGGATTGAGAAAAAAGGAAATGTTTCCTGCTCTGTTGATGGAACTTGCCTTAGATCACAGGCGAACAGTGATAGTAGCAGACAACAGTGGAAAGAAATCTTCCCTTAGGTGTTCTCTAAGAAGAGACTACATGTTATTTTTTTATATAGACTTAGAAGAGCTGTTTACACCTCATCTAATTCAATCCTGTAATTTTACAGATAAGAAAATCTAGACCCAGCGTTTCCAAGCAGTTTGCCCTAGGTAAGTAGATACGTAGGAGGTATAGGTCCACTGCCAAGTTATATTATCTGGGTTACCAAGACTTCGTTATAAGCACATGTAGAGACCAATAAATGATTTAGACAATTCATACATAGAAGCTTCTGAATTCTTTCCTAAACTGGCAGGATGGTTATCTGAGGCGATTGAATGAACTGTGAGAAAAAAATATTATAGACCCTTTGGACACAGTATATGGTTTTCCAGTAATCCTTGTGCTGTGGCTTGAAATGTGTCCCCCAAAAAAACATGTGTTGGAAACGTAATCCTCAATGGAATAATGTTGGGAAGTGGGGCCTAATAGGAGATATTTAGGTCATAGTGCCAATTATAAAAGGACTTCAGGCTTCAAGTCTTCAAGTTGCCTCTTTCTCTTTCTCTTTCTCTTTCTGTCTGTCTCTCTCTCACTTGCTCGCTCTTTTGTTCTTCCGCCATGGGATGACAGAGCAAGAACAGCAAGAAGGCCCTTACCAGGTGCCTTCACCTTGATAGTGGACTTCCCAGTCTCCAGAATTGTAAGAAGTAAACCTCTGTTCTTTATAAATTACCCAGTCTATGGTACTCTATTATAGCAGCACGAAACAGATTAAGACAGCTTGTAACAGTCTCTTCTGTTTTTCTTTACATTCCTAATGAATTTTTTTTAAAGCAAAAGAATGATTTTATGACTTTTTTCCAGTTCTTTATATGAGCATTCTCAGATTCATAGCTCGTTTCTTTTGGGTTCTGTTCATATTAGTAATGCCTCTTGCTTGTGGCATAAAGTAAATCTGGACATAACAAGTCTCTAATGCTAGTGAAAAAGAAACACAACTCTGTAGATTATTGAATTAATTGCTGCCCTGAAGGAAAAAAAAAAAAATCCCCTGATGTCTTGTGGCAGCAGTTGCACAGATGGCCCGCTAAAGACAAAAACTTCTGTGAACTGGGAAGAGTCTCCTTCAGAAACACAGCTTCCATTATTTCAAGAGGGCATTTAAGGACACTTACTCTTGGCTTCTGGACTTTGCTGGGCAGAATTATTGTTTGCCTAATGGTGCTGTCCACTAGAGGGAGTCAGGGTCCTTCCATGGAGTTCTACAGGGAAGAACTTCAAAAGAATGCAACCATCTGAAATACAATGATGGAAGCAAGGAGGGGATAAGGGTTTCACTTCTACCTGGGACACATCACACTTTGGAGAACACTTTATTCATGGATGTCTTTCTTCCTTTAATGGATCATCACTGACGGGAGATACAGTGTTTTAGACAATGGGGAACACTACATCAACACTCACAGAAGGGCCAGCCTTACTCCCATCCTGGAATACTGCATGGAAAATAGAAACTAGGAAGCCTGCAGACTCGGTTTACTAGTTGAAAATCGGTCAACTTTCACCTGACTTACCAAAGTGATAACCTAAGCAGGTGTCAACAGCAGTTGCTTGATCATCTCTGACTTCGAACATACTCAAAAATAGTTAACATTTTCAACAAGCAAGCAAAGCAAGAGACCCTTATCTCTTCAAAAGTATAACTGCTGCCTGTAGCCAATTCGTGCAGTTCAGTGTCAAAGAGACCTTTCTTTTTTCTCTTTTTCTCTAAGAAAAAAAGGGTCTCACTATGTTGCCCAGACTGGACTCTGGACTTGAGCTCCTGGGCTCACGCAATCCTCCAGTCCTAACCTCACTCCCAAGTAGCTGGGACTATAGGCTCAAGCCACCATGCCTAGCCACAAACAGACATTTCTTGTGGTCTTCAAGAATCCCCTATTATGATAAAATGCCCCAGAGGCCCAGCATGGTGGTTCACATCTGTAGTCCCAGCACTTTGTGAGCCCAAGGTGGGTGGATCACTTGAGTCCAGGAGCCTGAGCAACATGACAAAACCCTGTCTGTAGGAAAAATACAAAAATTAGCTGGGTGTGTTGGCATGTGCTTGTAGTCACAGCTACTCAGGAGGCTGAGGTGGGAGGATTGCTTGAGCTCGGGAAGTGGAGGTTGTAGTGACCCAAGATCACACCACTGTACTCCAGCCTGGGCAATAGAGCAAAACTCTATCAAAATAAAATAAAATATGCCCCTGACATGTGGGGGAAAGTATTTGTTATAGTATTATTTACAATAGCAAAATTGGAAAGAGACTAAAAGCTCTGTATCAAAGGCATGCTAGAGTAAATTATGATGAAGCCACATAATACAATATGATGAATCCTTTAAAATCGTGCTTCAATAATAACTTTAGTGACTTGGGAAATAATTACAAATTAGTGTCAAGTGAAAAATAGCATATTAAAGAACTGATGTACAAAATGACGTCAATTATTGTAATTTTTTTAAAGCAAAGGTACCAAAAGTCTAAGACAAATGTCTCTGAAAGGTAGGATTACGGGTGAATTTACGTCATGTTTCCAATTTTTTGTGTGTGTTTAAAAAAGCTGTTAAAATAAATGTTTTTAAAATTTGTAACTGGAAAGAAGTAATTTTGAATTTATATCCCAATACTCCTGAAAAAATGGCAGCAGACTTTTTGTGGTTCTCTATAAAGAGATTCCAGCCTCTAACCAAGAACAATGGATGGTTGATAGGAAAATGCACAGGCAGGCATGTGAAGAGGGGGTGTGGAGTGAATAGAGGAAAGGGAAAAAAAGGTTGAGGAAGGGGTGGTAAGAGGATACCAAGAACTCATTTCCTCTGCCTCCCTGGCAAGAGGACGGCACTGGGCCCAGCCAGTCATCATTCTCCAGGATCAAAAATCACGAAACAAACAAACAAACAAAAATGATGACATTATTGAAGACATTACCCAGTGAAAACAAGTCCTTTCAATAAAAGACCAACTGATAAATGAACTTTTTAGGTCTTTGCTTTGATGGCTTTACAAGGCAGAAAATATAGAAAAATTAGTTACCATTTTGTCAAGCTGTATTTTTATTCATGATGGTATAAGTCATAACCAATTGACATCGATCAGGAATGACTCAAATAATCTTTAATGAGTTGTAAATGGTGTTTTATACTTCGTGTAATTCATTTGGTCATGCGTGTCTATGAATGGATGTGTTTTGCATATAGAAAAACATTCATATTAAATGCCATGGAGCAAATATTTGCCATGTGAGGAAAGGAACATTACTTGGTAAAGTGATGTTAGCAGGAAATTACTACCTAGATGAATACATTATGATTCGAAAGAAGCTTAGAGATGTCTACTCCAGGTACAGAACAAGTCCTTCTTTAGTCTTAGACTGTTTTCCAGACTCTTGCTAGGCTATAGCTGACCCACAGAGGCCGTGTCTGGCAGGAGAATGCTCTGGGAAGGAGGAGGCAAGAAAGTTAGAATGGTTGACTTAAATTATCATGCAAAGGAGCGCCTAGACTTTTGCTAGTGAGCTACAGGAGTCTAAACAATTATATCAGCTACATTGTAACAGTCATTCTGGAACTCACCTAGAGATAGGCTGTACAGAAAGGGAAAACTGCAGGTTACCAGGATCTGGAAAAAGTTCAATCAGAAAGGAAAGATTATAAAAATTTGGGGGAGACAGGATTCATCAATGGGCAGATGTGTGTAAAGAAATTAAGTAAATCATGATTATAACAAATGAGCGAAAAACCACTAGGACATGGGGAAAGTTGTAGAGATGAAGACAGAGTGCTCTGTCTTAAGTAAGTAAATGTCAGGAGGGCCCACGGCTTAGTAAGAGCTTAGTGCCGTGGAGAAATCCTGAAACCATTCTCACTGTCGTCCTCACATTGCCCTGAAGACACAGCCCACACTGTGCACCGTGGGAGGGAATGGAAACCATGAAATTGACCACATCAGCCATGTAGAGTAATCGTTAGACTTTGAACTTGTGAGTGTTCCTATGATGGTCTCCAACTTTCTTATCTTTTTGTCATGGACCTTGTTTGCCTGCCCAGACTTAAAAATTGTAAATGATTAACTGGTAGAAACGAAATTCCTAGTCCTTTTGGTGGTTTCCCCAAACAGATACTTTCCCTTAACAGCCAATAGTGGGTTTGTGTTTGTGAGTGTGTGTGTTAGTAACTTATCTTCCAAATTGTTAAAATTGGTCCTTTTGGAAAAAGTGTATTTATTTATTTAGCTCAAGGAATCGTTGTTATTGCTTCAGGGCAACACAGAACAGCATAGTCACAGTTCCTTAGTGCAATTACCACAGTCCTATTTGGAGCCCGATTTAGCAACCAGCGTGGGAGCCAAGGCAAAGAGAAACCATGAGAAGATGCTTCCCCTTGGGGAAGAAAAAAAGGACACATTTTAGACGTTGTGAGAGGCAAAGAGACACTGTCCTTCATATGGCTGGAAACCCTGGAGAACTGGAGCTATCACAATCATAGTGCCCCAAATGGGAACCGTCTGTATTACAGATTCTCTGAGGAGATAGCACGTTTTTGTAAATGTATGACAAGAAGCAGCAGCCCAGCTAGAAGCGACATGTTGAACATCCCTAATGTGAAAGGCCACAATCTGAACTGCTCTAAAATCTGAAACTTTTTGAGCACCAGTGTGACTCTACAAGTGGAAAATTATGCACCTGACATCATGTGATGAATTCTAGTCAAAACTCAGTCAGTACTTTGTTTCATGCACAAATTATTTAAAATGTATAAAACGACCTCCAGGTTATGACATAAGGTGAATATAAAACATAAATAAATGTTGTGTTTAGATTTGGGTCCCATCCCTATTCCAAAATTTTAAAACATCCAAAATCTGAAATACTTCAGCATTTCAAATAAGGAATTCTCAACCTGTGTTAAGCCATTTACTACATCTTAATTAGACTTAGTAAATTAGCCAAAACAACCTCTTTGAAACCACTGTTTAGGATATTACACCTTCCATAGCTTGGAATTATTTGAATTCCAAGCCTTCAAATTTTTTTGAATTAATTATTTTTTTGAATTAAGTACTTAAGTACCATAAAAAGTACTTAATTTTTTACTTAGTTACTATAATATACTATAATACACTTAATTCAGAAAAATTAAGTACTATAAATACTTTGAATTAAGTATTAGAGTATAGAAAAACTTTCAACCATGCCCACTGTCTTAGCTCAGATTACCTAGCAGATCCTGAAATGAGGATTCTTATTCAGGTGATTTATTGGCTTGTACCCTCAGGAAAGGGAAATAAGGCCGGGCACAGTGGCCATGCCTATAATCCCAACAGTTTGGGAGGCCAAGATGGGCGGATCACTCGAAGTCAGGAGTTTGAGACCAGCCTGGCCAACATGGTGAAACCCCATCTCTACTAAAAATACAAAAATCAACCAGGCGTGGTGGCACACGCCTGTAATCCCAGCTACTCGTGAGGCTGAAGTAGGAGAATCACTTGAATCCAGGAATCAGAGGTTTTAGTGAACCGAGATTGCACCACTGCACTCCAGCCTGTGCGACAGAGCAAGACTACATCTCAAAAAAGAAAGAAAGAAAGGACAATAAGAGAAAAAGGGAGGTTTGGGGTTGGGGAAGCTAAGCGAGAATGTAGTCTCAGATGGAGACCGCATGGGGACACCCTGGAGTACATTGCACCAGAGCTGCATCCTACCTTGAGGTGAAGGGGCTGGTTTGGGCTTGTTCAGCGTCGGCCAAGGCCTGTTAGGGTGGGTGGGTGCGTTATGCAAGGCTCCTAGGTCTGACAGGGTGAATGGAGAATTCTTTAGAATGGAGGCAGCTGTGAGTTGGAAGCTACAGGCTGATGAGCTGGCACGTGGAGAGAATGTAAGTGGGGCGGCAACAGCCTCTACTGTATCAAGCAGCCGTCACTACAAAAGCATCAGGCTGTAAATCAAAAAGTGTCTGAGACAGGTCTCCATCAGTTTACAAGTTTATTTTGCCAAAGTTAAGGATGCACTGGAGAGACAGGTCTGTCCCTTTCTCCACAGATGAGTTTGAGGGTTTGTTTTAAAGGGGAAAAGCAGGCTAGAGGAAAAGCAGGCGGGGGGGAGGGGGCATGGTAATCTACATGTTGCAAGAGAAAAGGAGCAGGTAGGGGAAGAATCAATGACACATTGCTCCTGGGCTCAGTAAATCGGCCCTTCTCATAAGATAAGATGAACATAGATTTGCTCCCTGTGGAGATAGTTTACCTTTTATCTGTAGCTGTCTACTTAGGAACAAAAGGGAAAGCAGCTTCTTGCATGACTAAGCTTTCAGCTTCCTTTTTTCCTTTTGGGAGCATGAATTGGGATCCTGGGTTTTTATTTTTCTTTTATAAGTCTGTGCCCTGATGGTGGCTTGGCAGAAGAGTGGCTGAACATGATAGGAAGCTACTATAGACATTCGTTAAAACCCATTCCTATCTTACCAGAAAGTCCTTCCTGTCCTGGCAGTTTAGAAAATGAAGTTAAAGCCAGGGTAAGATTCTCAGGGAGCGTAAGTCAGACAGCGGTAGGAGAGGTGCTTGCTAGGCTCTTCCAAGCTTGGTAACATCAAACAAGTTACTCACTTTCTCTTAACCTCGATTTCTCATTTGTAGATTAATAAATGTAAATACCTGTATTAGTAGAGATAATAACACTACCTTAGTATGCGGTAAGTATTAAGCAAGACCTAATATGTTAATGAGTTTAGCCCAGTGCCTAGCATATAGTAAAGGCTCTACAATTAGGGGTTATTATTAATTTGGAAAGCAACGTTTCCAATAATATTGGAATTATTGATTGATAATTGACCCAGGCTGGGCGTGGTAGCAGGCGCCTGTAATCCCAGCTACTCGGGAGGCTGAGGCAGGAGAATTGCTTGAACCTGGGAGGTGGAGGTTGCAGTGAGTGGAGGCTGGAGGCGCCACTGCACTCCAGCCTGAACAACAGAGCAAGACTCTGTCTCAAAAAAATAAAAATAAAAATAAAAAAGATAACTGATCCAAATTGAAAAGTGATGTCACATCAACAGGAACTCTATCAATGATACTAATACCTCCCATAGCGTATCTCTGGTATAATTCAGATTAGCATGCATTTTGGCATGCATGGTCCCATTGTCCCCATTTTACAGCTGAGAAAACCAAGACTCAACTGAGAAAGCCCATCAGGAAAAGCCTCTGGCATCACAACCACATGGTAGGAGTCTCTTGAAGATCTCTCCTTCTTGCTGCTCACAAAGTTCCATCAGCTCCAAGGTGACAGATTTATCCGTTTTTCCGAAAGGTTGAGTGACATCTAAATTTCTTGTTGGAAAGTACTCCCCATACTTAGTATTTTATCCATCCTGAAATGAATGAATCACGGAATCACAAGGGAATGGCAATGTGTGATCATCACACCCTGAATGGCTTTCCAGAGGTTGAAATGTTGATTTATCTGTGTAGTGAGGGAGCCCAAGCTCCTCGCCCAGCCTTACTCACATAAGCTTCGCACACGGACTGGAGAGAATTGTGTCTGTTAGTCTGAAAACCAGGATCCAAAAGCAGCAAGAAGCAGGAGGAGATTCAACCCAAATAACCTCTGCCTACTCTTCCAGCTCAGAAATTGGCCAACAAGTGCAAAAAAAAAAAAAAAAAAAAAAAAAAAAAAAAACTAAAAATGTGAGCACACATTGCTTTGCAATGTGCCATTGAAGTCACAGCACAACCATTTGGAAAAAGTGAAATGGGTCCTCATTTTCTCTTTGTATGGCTAGTTCAAAAGCAAAAAAGTGTTTTTTTTTTTTAAATTTTTTTTCTTTTTAAGACTACATGAGAGTAAACAACAAATTTGCTAACTGTTTTCCCCTACTGAAGTTTTGTGAGTGTCACACGGTCATTTGTGTAGTCAAAGCACAATTGGGGGGTAATTTTTTTGAAAGTCACAACTTTCCTTTGCAATGTGTTCCTAAGCTTTACAATTTTCTCTTCCAGGAATTTGTTCCCCATATCGGACCTAGACCATTTCTCTCAAAATATTCTCTTATTTTGCTCTTAATAAAAGAAAGAGCACTATATTACTAGATACAGTAGAATAATACACCTTCGCCTATGTGAAACATGCTGGTCTACTTCCTTAAACTTCTCCCATGTCATTCAAATAACCTCCAATTCTGAACTTATTCATCTCTTCCCCATACGTTACATATAGGTCACCCTCCTTTGCTTCCAAAGCTCCATATAGTCCTGAGATTGTGTGTTCCAGGACTGGTGTGGTCTTTTCAGGTTCTTTATCAAAGATCCCCCACAGAGAGCCGGATTCAGGGCCACCTGGGTAGGGCCATTCAAGATATTTGGGAGACCCCAATCTCCTCTGAGTACAGTGGTTGAGATTGTGGTGAGGTGGGGGAACAGACAGATCTGGGTTTAAATCTCATTGCCATTTACTAGTCGTTCCTACTTGGAACATCTCTACGCTCATGAAATTGGGCTAATAGTTGTGTCTATTTTATAAAATTGTTATGAAGGTGGAATGAGACAAAACTGTGAAATAATAAGCATTCAAGGGCGGGTGCGGTAGCTCATGCCTGTAATCTCAGCACCTGGGAATGTTGAGGCGGGCAGATCACCTGAGGTCAGGAGATCGAGACCAGTCTGGCCAACCTGGTGAAACCCCATCTCTACTAAAAATGCAAAAATTAGCCAGGCATGGTGGCAGGTGCCTGTAGTCCCAGTTATTCAGGAGGCTGAGGCAGGAGAATCACTTGAACCTAGGAGGTGGAGGTTGCAGTAAGCTGAGATCATGCTACTGCACTCCAGTCTGGGCAACAGAGTGAGACTCTGTTTCCAAAAAAAAAGAAAAAACACTCAAACAGTAATATTACTGATAAAGTAAAGGTTAATTATTGCTGTGGCTATGACCTCATCTGCTGTTTGCCTGATTTCTATTGATGAATGAAATATTATTTGAGTTCATATATATTCCTTCCTAATCTTTCAATTTTCCCTTTTGAATGTGTTAATGTAATGAATGTCATTGACATTCTTGGGCTGAAAATATATTCTGTCTCCCTTGAGTCATTCAAAGAACCTTCTGGCTAGATCATACCCAGTCCGGAGCGTCTGAGCAGCACGCTGAGGCTTTAGGACAGGTAGGAGACAAATTCAGTCTTTTGAGGAAGTCACTCTTCTAATAGCTTTATAATCAATCCCTGGATCATGCTCTGAAAGAATTCAAGAGTTCAGAGGGAAATTCAGCACACGGCAGGTATAATTTCAATTTAGAATAATAGAGTTCCCCAACGTTACTGGTAGAAGAAGTCTTAGAGTCCATCTTTCAACCCAATGTACAAATTGGCTTCGCAGTGCCCTTGAAAAGTGATCATTCGGTTCAGTCAATTTTAGGTAGAATTTAGAAAGTTCTTCCATATTTTGAGCAAAAGCAGTCTTTACCATGACTTCTATTCATCAGTTCTCACTCCGCCCTTAACATCATACATCTGACTCACATCATCTCTCAGGGTTAAATCCCTCTGTTATGAGATAAATCTTTCACACTGAAAGCATCCATCAGGTCCATTCTACACCCTCCTCATCACTCTCCAGATGATCATTTTTTCAAAGTAAAGATCCCCAATTCTTGCATTAAGATTTTAAAAAACCTTTGCACTTAAAGTAATTGCTGTGAGTACACTGTCAGCAAGAAAAGGGTTATTAAAAATCTGATTCTCTATACATAATACACACAAATATTTATACAATACATGATCATATGTATGTACACACACAATTACACACACACACATGATTACACACACACAATTACACACACACGATTACACACACACACTTTTGGACCTGACCCCAACTACCGTTTTGTAGCAAAGAGCCTATAGTGGTTTCCTTCCATAGTCCTTTTGCTTTCTTGCTTTCTTACCCAGAAATTTACTTATTGAAAGAGAACTCAGATATTTGAGGATGAGAAATATAACAGAATACACCAAATACTGCCATTCTGTAGGTAACTTCCCATGAGTTATGTCTCACATGGATGATAGCTTATTTGGATATGCCCAAAATTTCCAGGGTCAGTGGAAGTCACCATGCCATTGTCAAAGATCTCACCTTCCCCACTCCAACCCCCTCCCCCAAACCCTATTTAAAGCAAATAATTAAACAGGTAATTTAGGAGACTAGTATGGTTTTCTACAATTACAGGAAGACATTTGGCTGTGTGCCTTCCTTAGCTTGACAGATGTTACTGGTTTCAGGGAGGAAATTATTCCATGGAAAGAAATGACTAATGTATCTACTTTATATATTAGGATATCACATTAATATAGATAAGTATACTTTAGAAAAAAATAAACTAAAAAGAGTCTATTATAGCCATAGTGGGCATTAGTAACAGGACACAGAGAGCAACAACAGAATGAAGTGTTTTTTGGTTGCAGTGGGGAGTTTTTTATGTAGCGTTTACCTCAAAATCTCTTTAGGGATGAATAAATTAACTGGAAGGACCTAGATGGCATGTATAGTCATGATCCTAGTGTCTTGGATGGGCAGAGCATGTAACTCATACCCTATAGAATAAAATGGTGACCAAACAGACCTAATTCATTTTGGATCTTTACACTGACCCATTTGGATTAATGTAAAGATGCACTGATATATTTCCCCCTAAAAGGTTGCACCATGTCGAATACATACTTAAAGCTTAAGGCTATTTTGATTCAGGATAAGTGGTAAGTAATTCACGCATTTGACTTTCTCTGCCACTATTTTATTCTCATAGGATTGCTTAATTTAAGAAAATTCTAGACTCTCGAGCATTACCTCCAGGGAAGTTGTTATAAATTCAAAACTATAACATTATTCCTCAAGAAGAATTACAGGATCTTAAGGCAAATTTTCAGGCAGACCTTGACTATTAGGGTTTTCCTTCTTCTTATCTTCCTCTTCCTCCTTTTTCTTTTTTTTTTTTTTTATTTATTTTTAATTTTTTTATTTTATTTTTTTTTGTGACAGAGTCTTGCTCTGTCACCCAGGCTGGAGCACAGGGGCACTATGTCAGCTCACTACTATAGTCTATGCCTCCCAGGTTCAAGCAGTTCTCCAATCTTAGCCTCCCGAGTAGCTGGGATTACAGGCGTTCTCCACCACACCCGGCTAATTTTTGTATTTTTAGTAGAGACAGGGTTTCACCATGTTGGTTGGCCAGGCTGGTCTCAAACTCCTAACCTCAAGTGATCTGCCTACCTCAGCCTCCCAAAGTGCTGGGATGACTGATGTGAGTCACTGAACCTGGCCTCCTCCTTCTTTATAAACAAGGAATTTTTTAAACTAAGTCTATCCAATGCCAAAAAGGCCAGAATTGATATAACACAGTTGTTGTTTTGTTTGTTTTTGTTTGTTTGTTTTTTAGCACATTCTGTTTCTCTGGTTAAAAACATTGTAAGCCTGACATCCCCCTAGGCTTTCTTAAAATTATTTTCTTAAAAAAATCACAGTAACACATAGTTGTGAGTGAGGCACCCTTATAAGATTAATTTCAGTATCCAGCTGCTCAGATACTTAATGTCATTTTATTCATTCTATTGTTGACACCGCATATTAGAAAGGAAAAGAAAAATGGAATTTCAGTGTAACGAGATTGAGAATATTATTACCTTATCAACGTTATACAACATGAAATATTTTTAGGAACCTAATGGAATTTATTGTGAGCTTGTCCTAAGCACCATGTGGTGCATATTTTTCAAATAATAAAAGACCTGCAGAAACCCCATAATGGCTTATTTTTGTCAGTGGGCCATGAATCCACTTAGTTATACACAGGTTTTTGCCAGGAATTTTAATCTCCTTAACGTGATCCACAAGGTGTGACCAGTTGTCACATTCATCATGAAGAACAATAGCATACTTATAGTTTGTTAAAGCCAAGCAAAATTCTTAGGGTTAAATGTCAGTAAACCCTGTCTCTACATGGCCTCAAGTGAAGTCAAGATATAGCCAATGTTCTGTTCTTATGTCCAAGACAGAGAGCCAAATCAGATCAGTATCAAATCGATTCAAATCTGTTTTGCTTGGAAGTATCACATTTTAGCTGCCTATCTTGGTCTTCATTCTACCTGGTGCTGAAAAGAGGCATCCGTATTCTTAAAGCATAGCTTCCATTCTATCTCAGATCCTTACTCAACTGATACAGAGAAAAATCCATAAAGGAAGGAGGAAAAAGTATGTATAGGATATAAATACTTGGAGTTACCTGGTTCTTTCCGAAGGTAATAGATGTCTCTCTGTATTTCCAAAACAGCCTCAGGAAAAAAAGGAAAAAACAATGTTGCTAAATGTTTACTACAGTGCTACCATTCTCTGATTTTGATAATAAAAATGGCAAGATCATTCTAGATGAGTAGATTAGATCTGTTTTTTACCTATTCACAAAATACCAAGTCTGTCTGCTTAGTGGAAAGGTCCCCTTTGTGTCCCGCACTGAGTGGAAAGGCTTATTCCAGAGACAACATGGCTAGTTTCCTGGTTACATGGTCTGAAGACAGTTATGGCTTGCGAATATTCCCATTCAATCATCAATTGGCTACTGTAATTGGAAAAAGTAGTCTGGGCCTTGGATTTATTGGAGGTTTGACTACTCTCTGGAGGCTTTATAACATTTTTTTAGCATTTAATGAATAACACTGTGAGGTTAGAGATTTAGTTCAGCTCAAGATTTACCTGACTTTTGGTCTTAAAGCCATTTTTTGTTAAAAGCCATTCTGGTTTTAAAACCAAAATGACCTCCTTGGCCATCCCTGTGTTTTCAGCAAGTAGACCTAAAATTCAACAATTTGATATGAATAATTTACAATTATCTCCATTTCCCAACAGCCAAGCAAAAGCCTCACAGAGTATGTCATCTTTCAATAAAACTGCCTATAAGTACATATATAAGTAAGGGAACTGATCAAAAAGAGATACAGATCATTCAAAAACTAAAAAGCACACTTAGAAGAAGAGATAAGGATATTAAGACGTAGAATCAACATGCAATAAAGCCCAAATATTCATGGGAGACTGTTTCACAGCCCTTTATTTCTCATGTGGAATTGTCACGCAATGTTAGAGATAAACACCTCGTAGGCAAATCTCTTATCAAGTGGGTGAATACAATTTACCACACTACTAACCTCTGCTGAAATAACTTTGGAGAAATACCACTGAAGTATTTCTTTCCATTTTTTGGTAGTCACAGAAGTGCTTCTATATATTAAGCAAAATTCTATCTGTAATTTCCATATCAAACTCAGTTTTCTCCTCTTCCCCCCAGCTACCATTCAACCATTGGGCAGGATGGTAACTCTCAAAGGCCCCTCCCGAGGGGTCTCTGCTTGAAGACGTATATCCCCAGCTAATTTATGCATTTGTTCATTCATTCAGTATTTCTTGAATATCTATTATATACTAGGTATTAGGGACATAAAACAAACAAGGCATAATTCCTGCCCTCAAGGAGCTAACAGGTGAAGATTAACACATAAAAAGAAATTAACCATAGAGTATGGTACATGCTTCCATAGAATTTGGTCAGGCTTTTTGATGGCAGAGTAGGGACTTAAGGAGGTGACCAGAGAAACCTTTAAGAAAGGAAGACACTTGAGATGAATTTTTATGATCAAGTGGAAGTTAACTAGGTGATTAATAATAAAAGCAAAAATGATCACATTTTTCTTGTGCAGGCACTGAACTCCTTATAGACATAATCTCACTGCAGCCTCCACCTCCCAGGCTCAAGCGATCCTCCCACCTTAGCCTCTTGGGTAGCTGGGACCACAGGTGTATGCCACCACAGCCAGGTAATTTTTCATTTTTTGTAAAGACAGGATCTCCCTATGTTGCCCAGGCTGGTCTCAAACTCCTGGGCTCAAGCAATCCTCCTGCCTCGGCCTCTCAAAGTGCCGGGATTACAGGCCACTGTGCCCAGCCTTCTTGAAAGATCTTGAACAGTACAGGAGAAACTTGAGGATATTTATATGCTAAGGCTCTAGTTTATTTATCTTTTATTTTCTTTGAGACCTGGTGTTGCCAGTTTGACCATTCCATTGAACAGGGGACTAAACAGCAGTTAGTGACAGGTAGTCACTACTCAGTAGGTTTCACCACTCATTAGCTGGTGAAAGCAAGCCTTAATGAGCAGGCACAGAAACTGTCATTGACCTGTTGATATCTAGTCCTGCTCTCTGATCCTGGACACTCTGGTAGGCACCTTGCACCAAAAATGCACATCAAAATGCACACTGCAATGGAATGCCACCATATTTTAAAGACAGGACAACAGAGTCCTACATACAGTATGAAAGGGGGGGATGTAGGGGCCTCAGGAAACATGGGGCTCTGTACTTCTAGTTTGTCTATGGGAGTATTGTCTTTGACTTGCTGCATTCTTAAACCTTGTTCCAGCTGGGGTGGTGGGAAGCACACTCTTTCCAGCCAAACTCATCCCTTGAAAGCTACCATTCCACCAGGGAAATTTTTACTTCCACCGTCTCTTATGCTAATGAACACACCCTTCGTGGGGTAGATTTCAGTAACAATATTTGAAGTGCTAAGTAACCCCCTCCTAAATGTGGATCCCTAATTAGGATGTTTCAAATGCTAACTAACAACTCTTGGAATGTGGATGCCTGATTAGGGTACTTCAAATACCTCCTCCTTCTTCCCTCCTCCTAGGGTGTCGATTGCACCAAAGTATTTTAAAGTAAATCAGCACAGAGATGATGTCATCCCTACATAGGGCTTGCTAGTGAAAACAAGAGAAAAAAATGTCCCTTTATGTGTGTGAGACACTCGTCACAAGGACGAGTAGAGACAAGCTTGGTGTGACATGGCCCCAGTCATTTCCTCTTCCTGAACGGGTGCGCAGATGATGAGTTAGTAAAGCCTGAGTATCTGTCTGTATCCCTTTGTGTGAAAACCCACATGACACATGCTGGCTCTACAGACACCACCGTTATCCCTCATGACTTTTCCATAGCTGAGCAGTGCTGACGTAGAGGAGTCAAGGCGCAGACAGGCTGCCACCCTGAAAAATGAGAGCACTACCTGAAAAAAAGGCCCTGGGTGGTATCATGATTTTATGTGGCTGGGCTTGAGATAGATGGCACATTCCCTGGGCTCTGCTTGGGAAAAGGGACTTACTTATTCTGGGCTACAGAGAAGACCCTGGCACCCTGGGCAAGCTGACCGAGCCGGGATGCCTCTCCCTGGGCGAGATGTGGCCTGTCTGTGTTTCTTTTAAGTGTGACACCTTCAACTCAACATCACACTTCGGGGATAGTACAGAATCACTGAGGACCCTTAGGTGCCCCATAAAAGCTCTGGACCGAATACGCAGAAAAAAAAAAAAAAAGAAGAGCACATACACATATACATACTTTTGTACATAATTTCAGGAGGATTATGAACTCCCTCATCCCTTTCTAAAATATGTTTTTTGGAAATAAAGTCTCACTCCGTTGCCCAGGCTGGAGTGCAGTGATGCAGTCTTGGCTTACTGCAACCTCTGCCTATGGGTTCAAGTGATTCTCCTGCCTTAACCTCCAGAATAGCTGGTACTACAGGTGCTCGCCACCATGCCCAGCTAATTTTTGTATTTTTGTTAGTAGAGACAGGGTTTTACCATGTTGGCCAGGGTGGTCTTGAACTCCCGACCCTAAGTGATCCACCTGCTTCAGCCTCCCGAAGTGCTGGGATTACAGGCATGAGCCACCATGCCTGGTGCTTTCTGAAATATTATGACTTTCAGTGCAATCTAAAATTATTTTCTTTGAGGGCAAAATATTGCAATAAAGTAAATAAATTTTTCATAATGTCAATTCATTTCAAATTGGGCTTTAGCTTAAAATAAAGAATTTTCTGGCCTTGGGAATGTCCAACAGTGGCCTAAATGGTCCTGATTTCCTTTTACTGAACCAAACTTGGGTCCACGCACCGGGCTCTGCAAAGCCAATACTGACATCAGGATTGCAGCAAGAGAAAGTGGGAGATTTATTGCAGGACACCAAGGAAGGAGAATTGACAGCACATGGTTAAGATGTTAATTCCCTGACAGCTTACAGGTAAGGGACTTCAAAGGTAGGGAGTCAGTGGTGACAAGCAAGGTCATAAATTAATACATGAAGGCGACATATTGGTTTGACCTAAAAAGGGGGAACATCTCAAAGCAGGTATCCAGGGGTAATAGGTAGATTCAAAGATATTTTATTGTATTATATTTTGAGACGAGTTTGGCTCTTTTTGCCCTGTCTGGAGTACAGTGATGTGATCTTGGCTCACTACAACCTCTGCCTCCTGGGTTCAAGTGAGTCTCCTGCCTCAGCCTCCTGAGTAGCTAGGATAACAGAAGCACGCCACCACGCCTGGCCACTTTTGTATTTTTAGTAGAAACGGGGTTTCACCCTGTTGGCCAGGTTGGTCTCGAACACCTGACCTCAGATGATCCGCCCACCTTGGCCTCCCAAAGTGCTGGAATTACAGGGATGAGCCCATCACGCCCAGCCAGGTTCGAAGATTTTCTGATTTGAGATTGGTTAAGGAGCTGAAGCTTTCTCTAAAATTTTGGGGCCAGCAGAAAAGAATGTTAGCTCTGGCTCATGGGTGTGACCTCCTCCAGGACCCCTAGGAAGAAATTTAGAACAAAGAGTGGTGGTCAGAGTTAGTTCTCAGCTTCCGTTTCTCTGAGGTCTACGTTCTAGCAGATGGTATTTTCCATTTGGTGGCATCTGGGTTTCTGAAAAACAGCTCAGAGACATATGTTAAGATGTCATCTTTAGCTTCTATAGTTTTTACAGTCACAAAACATTTTGTGACTCTAACTTCCTTGGCGATTGTTAAGCTATTACCTTTTTAAATGTTTTGTATTTTTTTTCATGATATTTTCTGACAGAGGGTTGATATAATCTTTTTTTAAAATTTTAAGTTCCTGGGTACATGTGCAGGATGTTCAGATTTACATCCTCAGCAAACCTTCTCCATTATCAAGTTGCTCATCTACTTCTCAAGGCTAGCTAGTTTCCTGGAACTTCCCTTGAATGAACTCAAAATTTTTCTTTCTTTCCATGCTTGGGAAGATTGTTGGGGTGACTGGCAGGCCCCTATGGGGGATCCCTACTCTGTCTAACCTTGTTCCTGGTAATGTTTGGCTGAGGTTGTTGCTGCCTGGCAGGGATGTTAAGGAATGGAGATGCCCTGCACATGGGCCTTGCAACTCTAAGAATCTATGAGCATCCACTTTCAGGCACCCTTACAACCCCAGGGAAGGAGCGTGCTAGAGAATCTTCTGGAGTCATGGAGAATATGAGTCCCTCTCCCCACAGGTGGGTCAAAGTTTCTCTGAGGGTTAGGTCTGTACATTAGGATCACTTCCAACATCAAGTTCAGTAGCCTCTTCCTGTGGAGAGTAGAGTAGGGACTTGGGGATGGAACTCAAGGGCAGAGAGAGCAGAACATGGGCCTAGGGATCAGACTTCTTCCAGGTCTAAGAAGACACAGATGCGAATTTAGGGGCAGTTGAGATTTCAAGCAGAAGTACAGTTTTCCCATGGAATTTCTTTCTTCCTTACTACCTATATTAGTCTGTTTCTATGTTACTATAAAGAAATATCTGAGATGGGGTAATTTATAAAGAAAAGAGGTTGAATTGACTCACAGTTCTGCAGGCTGCACAGGAAGCATAGCGGCTTCTGCTTCTGGGAAGGCCGCAGGAAGCTTCCAATAATGGCGGAAAGCAAAGGAGGAGTAAGTGTCCTACATGAAGGGAGCAGGAGTGAGAGAGGTGGGAGGGGCCACACACTTCAAGATCACCAAATCTCACGAGAACTCACTCATAGTTGCAAGGACAGTACCAAGGGAATGGTGCTAAAGCATTCATGAGAAATTCATCCCATGAGTCAGTCACCTCCCACCAGGCCCCACCTCCAACACTGAGGATTACAATTCAACACGAGATTTGGGTGGGGACACAGATGCAAACCGTATCACCACCTCCTATACAAATCCCCACCTCCTATACAAATCCCCAGCCCCAGACAGAGAGGAAGTCAGTGTAAAACAATTCTTATTTGAAGAATGAAAGGGCCAGGCGAGGTGGCTAATGGCTGTAATCCCAGCACTTCGGGAGGCCAAGGCAGATGGATCACCTGAGGTCAGGAGTTCAAGGCCAACATGGTAAAAACCCCATCTCTACTAAAAATACAAAAATTAGCCAGGTATGGTGACAGCTGCCTGTAATCCCAACTACGTGGGAGGCTGAGGCATGAGGATCGCTTGAACTCAGGAGGCAGAAGTTGCTGTGAGCCATGATTGCACCACTGCACTCCAGCCTGGGTGACAGAGTAAGACACTGTCTCAAAAAGTGAAATAAAAAATAAAAACTAAAATAAATCAAATATAATGGTAGCCTTCAGTGATTTAAGAAAAAAAAAATCCCTTCTTTGCTTGGAGCTCTGTTTCTTCGATCACCCTCTCTTTATCCTGGCAAAATTTTACCCTTCCCTCCTTCTATGGGAGTTAGGAGAGGTTGCAACCAGTAATCTGGGCTGCTCCTTCTGTTTCTCTCCCTGTGGCAGCCTAGTCTGGTCCCCATAGCCTAGTCTAGTCCCTGTAGCCTCCTGGCTGAACTACAGTAAGATCTCTTAACCATTCTCTGCCTCTGTTTCTCCTTCCCACTGAGTTTCCATCATGCTGTTCCATCTTGCCCTGTGAATCAACACCTCAATCTGAAATTCAAGAGCAATGACGGGTGCAGTGGCTCACACCTGCCATCCCAGCACTTTGGGAGGCTGTGGCGGGAGGATCTCTTGAACCCAGGAGTTCGAGACCAGCCTAGGCAACATAGGGAGACACCTATCTCTACAAAAATAAAAAATAAAATTCAAAAAACTTAAAAAATAAAGTGCTCTTAACTGCAAGTACTGATTTTCAGTGCAATCTAAAATTATTTTATTAAGCTGTTTCGAACATGAGCAAGTTCATATAGAAGGAGCCAGGTAAACGGCAAGCAGGGATTTCTTTATTTGAAAACGCTGAGTGATTCTCCCCTTGCCACCACAGGTCTGCCATTGGTGATTCACATGTTCTCATTTCGGCCACGTTCTCTTTTGGACGAGGCTTTGTAGTCTACAGGAGTGGAGCCGATGTCTTCTACCCCTTTTGAATCCTCCACTTCATTTCTTATAAAGCTGAGCACTGAGACAGGTACTTTATAAAATCTTACTGACATGCACACAGTGGCTGAGGAAATCAGCTACTCTTTCAATAGCGGCATACCCTTCAAACAATTATCAGTGTTCTTGAAGGCCAGTGACAAGACCACTCCAATCACCAAATATGTGGCAAGATTCTTTCTGGGAAGAGCAAAGAGATTTTGAGGGGGCTTGAAGATGGAGAATGCTCCAGAATTACAGACTTTGCTCTCAAACCACCTGCGCATGTCTGACCTATTGAGCTGGTGTCACTTGTCCCTTGCAGAATGTGTCTGCCTTGTTCCACAATCTGCCCATGAACATTTAGTGAGTGCCTGTTATTGGCAGCTCCTGGTTAGGTAAAGTGGGAACAAAGATGGACATGGGAGAGCCCCGGTCCTCAAGTAGTTCAAATCTGCTGGCCACTGAGTCACATCAGAGCAACTATGACACAATTTAATAATTGTCTACAGAGTGTGGTTTGGCACAAAGGGCTTCTCAATTGCAAGGGGGAACAGGAGAAAATCTCCAAGGGGAGAAATATTTGAATGGGGTTTTGATGCACAAGGAAGAGCAAAGCAATACAGATTTGAGGGAGGAGCATTATAAGCACAAGGAATGACATGTAAAAACACAGGGGCCAGGCATGCTGGCTCACAGCTGTGATCCCAGTGCTGTGGGAGGCCGAGATGGGAGGATGGCTTGAAGTCAGGAGTTTGTGACCAGCCTGGGCAACATAGTGAGACCCCATCTCTACAAAAAAATTTTTAATCACTTAGTTGGGCATGGTGAATGCACCTGTAGTTCCAGCTACTCGGGAAACTGAGGCAAGAGGATTTCTTGAGTCCAGGAGTTTGAGGTTGCAGTGAGCTGTAATGACACCACTGCACTCCAGCCTGGACAACAGAGTGAGACAATGACTCTAAAAAAAAAAAAAAAAAAAAACAAGCCTGGGTGCCATGGCTCACTCCTGTAATCCCAGCACTTTGGGAGGCTGAGGCAGGCAAATCACGAGGTCAGGAGATCGAGACCATCCTGGCCAACATGGTGAAACCCCATCTCTACTAAGATACAAAAACACTAGCCGGGAGTGGTGGTGCACACCTGTAGTCCCAGCTGCTTGGGAGGCTGAGGCAGGAGAATAGCTTGAACCCGGGAGGTAGAGGTTGCAGTAAGCTGAGACTATGCCATTACACTCCAGCCTGGGCCATAGAGCAAGACTCCATCTCAAAAAAAAGAGAGCACAGGGGAGTGGGAAGCAAGTGCCTGTGGTGCAGGGGTGGAGCATACGGTGGGAAGGGGAGGGAGGTGATGTGCAGGGGGATTTCCTCTCCTGGCCCTGCCTTTCCTGTCAATTTCGGGCAGCCCAGGCGACCAGGCCCTCTTCCACCACTGTGTGAGTCACCACCTGTCTCCTCCACCCAGGCCTGAGTGTGGCCGATCAAGGTACGTGCTGTTACTAACATGTTCCTCCGAACACAGTGTCAACAATTAGTAATGAATGAGGCCAGACCCACTGTGTCACCGGCTGCCGGAAAGCCAGCTCCAGAGGTGCCATCAGCCCCAGCTCATGGCCAGGGCTTCCTTCCCAGCCATGCCTGCAGACAGGCTCCTGCTCCAGGAAATAAGACCACATTCTTAGGAGGGACACACGGAGGGGAAAAACAGAAAGAAAAACTGCAGAAGGAGGCTGACCCAAGGCTGCCCAGACAGGGAGTGGCTGTGAAAAAGTCCAAGGTTTTCCTCAAACATTCCACAACGGTCTATAGACACTGAAAAAGCAGGCGTGTATTACTTTGTCTCTCTCTTGAGAGAGAAACACGAGTGGAAAAGTGACAAGAGGGCAACAAGTCCCACTTGCTCAAGAAGAGAAGGATTAGGCTTACAGGTAAGCAAGGAAGGAGTCGCTCTAAACCATGTCATGCGTGGGGTTCCAGGGAAATTTCTGTACAAAACCACATCAAACGTGAGGTCATCAAGCTGTTAGAAATGCCGAGATCCTGCTTTTAGACTGTGGAAAGTGACTAGTAAACGGCAGTTAGCTAGTAGTCGTTATCGTTATGTTATTTCTCTGTGCAAATACCCCCAAGAGACTCGGCCGGTTGCATACTTTTGCAGTCTGACTCAGCAAATATGTACTGGGTGCCTTCCATGTGCCAGTAACTATCCTACACATAAAGACCATAGCAGTGAATCGCTGGGGTTTCTAACGCACCCACTGATGACGCATCAGTCACGCCTCAGACTAACTTCTCAGACTGAAGAGACAGAGACGAAGAGAGAGAAGAACGTGCAGGCCTAGGTTTGGGGAAGGTGGGAAGTGCCTCTAGCTGCTGGAAGTCACCCACTACTGGGATGTCAGGTGGGGAACGGCAGCCTGTAGGTTGGAGAGAGGAGAAGAAAGGGGTTGTTGGAAAATCTGAAGAGAAACATGTTGATTTTTCCCATTTTTGTTTGAGACTGGGTTTAGCCATAGCCAGCATTTGGAAAACCACCTAGCTGCTCTGGTTATCCTACCCAAAAGAAAAGTCACCCAAAGCTTGTAGATCACCAAAGCTTTTTCCTTTATTTTCCTGAAAATAGAAATGTCGGGGGTGGGGGG
Organism: Colobus angolensis palliatus; assembly: GCF_000951035.1. Classification (NCBI taxonomy): domain Eukaryota; kingdom Metazoa; phylum Chordata; class Mammalia; order Primates; family Cercopithecidae; genus Colobus; species Colobus angolensis. The sequence continues at coordinate 1,536,360 of NW_012119932.1, forward strand.
AGAACAGTAGGCTCAGGCAATGAGGAGCAGAAGGAGGGAGAGATTCAGTTTGTGTTGGGAGGTTCCACCTTGCCATCTGTGCACTGTTGCTCCTCCTTCCAGAGCCCATGAAGCAAAATGGAACAGAAGGAGCTACACCCAACAGAGCAGGTGGCTGGAGGAGCGGCACAGGAAAGCCTGGGATAAAGTTGATTTTCTGTATCTGGATGTGTCTGGCAGCATCAACCATAGAGCTGCAAACCAGGATTGATTTCAGAGCTCAGGGCCTGGCCACATGTGTCAGACACCTATGAACTTCTCATGGAGACTGTTCACCAAGAAGCATGAAGACAGCGCAGGTGACTGGAGGTGGCTCCCCAGGTAATACTGACATTCTTGTGCTCACAGGTTTTGCATCTGGGCAGCCAGCCTAACAGGGGGCCTTAGAGACATCCTTGTCTCATCTAAAGAAACATGAGGGCCAGGCGCGGTGGCTCATGCTTGTAGTCCCAACACTTTGGGAGGCTGAGGTGGGAGTTTCACTTAGGGTCAGAAGTTCAAGATCAGCCTGGGAAACATGGTGAGACATTGTTTCTACAAAAAAAAAAAAAAAGTGTTTTTAATTAGCTGGACATAGTGGCACACACCTGTAGTCCTAGCTACTCAGGAGGCAGAGGCAAGAGGATCGCTTGAGCCTGGGAGTTCAAGGCTGCAATCAGGTATGATTGTGCCACTGCACTCAAGCCTGGGCAACAGAGTGAGACCCTGTCATCTAAAAAAAAAAAAAGTGGGTTTTCTATCATCTTTCCCTATGCACTGCTTGTGTGGGGTCTACCCTGCCAACAGAGTGAACTCTCTAGCATTCAGTTTAGGTTCAAGCACCATTCAAACTTTATAATTGAAGATGGCAGAAACCAGAAAAGTTCCCTCTGCGAAAATGGCATGGCCTTTTTGGTGTATTTATGCTTATGTGGAGAGTATGTGGGGACAGGATAATGTACTTCTTCAGTTTATGTGTAACTAAGGGACTTTCAAGTATTATTTTTCTTCAGTAGACTTTACTTGTTGAGGATGAGAACTGTGTTTTCTGCTGCGGATCTATTTGAGAAATTACAGCAGTGTGGATCGATTTCTGCCGCGGTATTCTTTGGCTCCCTGTTGGAGTGTGTGTTATGAGAATGGAGACCAGCATTCCTCCTCCGGAGCCTGTTCCAGCCCAGCCAAATTCCCCGGGAGCCTGGCACCCGGTCTGCTTACACAACACATTTTTAGAGTCTGAGTCACCCTCCGGTTTCCTTCTTGGTATCACATTGAATTCAACTCCACAGCATCCCATTACCTTGGCCTCTCCTTGTACAGACAGGTCGGCTTCACAGGCTTCCCAAGCACCCCGCCTTCAGGAATCAGAGAAACCCAGGCAGATAAAAGGGTTGCATATATTAGGCACCCACTCACCTGGGACAACCAGGGATTAGGAACAGCGATTATCACTCCCAACCCCAGAGAACACACACAAGGCTGCCCGAGGCAACATGGTGAACCAACTCCAATTCATCCAGGAGGTTTTAGCCTCTCCTTAAGTCAACACCAGCTGGCATAGTCTGCTATCCCCACTAAAATGTAATTTCTTTCCTTCTTTTTCTTAGAGACTGGTCTTGCACCATCACTCAGGCTGGAGTGCAGTGGCACCATGATAGCTCACTGCAGCTTCAAACTCCTGGGTTTTTCAAGCAATTTTCCCACCTTGGCCTCCCAAAGCTCCGGGATTACAGGCATGAGCCACCATGCCTGGCCCTAAAATGTAATTTCATGCAACAAGTGCTTGCTAGCATTTTTTGGGGGTGGGGGGCGCCCAGTGCGAGTAGCAGGCACTGGTCCGTGTGCTGGAGCTATGGTAATGAATGAAATAGGTGGGTGGGTCTGCTTCCTCATGAAGGTGTTGAAAGCTGCCTTGATGTTTGTTATTTTTACCATATGAATTTTTTCTTTATGCTATATACAGATCTCCGTACATAGTATAATACTATACTAAGAAAATTAGGACAAGGTTGGGTGTGGTGGCTCATGCCTGTAATCCCAGCACTTTGGGAGGCTGAGGCGGGTGAATCACCTGAGGTCAGGAGTTGGAGACCCTGTCTCTACTAAAAATACAGAAATTAGCCAGGTGTGGGGGTGGGTGCCTGTAATCCCAGATACTCGGGAGGCTGAGGCAGAAGAATCACTTGAACCTGGGAGGCAGAGGTTACAGTGACCAGAGATTGCGCCACTGTACTCCAGCCTGGGTGACTAAGCGAGACCCCTTTTGAAAAAAAAAAAAAAGAGAGAGAAAGAAAGAAAGAAAGGGAAAAGAAAATTAAGACAAAACAAACATCAATGAAGCATCCTCTTAAACAGAAAATTAGACTACAAAGGGGAAAACTACAATCTGAAGGTTGCGCCAGTGGGGAGGGAAGTGGGCATCTGCTTCTTGGAGCAATGGGTTTGTATCTGAGTCTCAGGTGGGCCCTGGGTTTCCCCCTCCTTACTTTTTTTTTTTTTTAAGATGGAGTCTCAGTCTGTCACCCAGGTTGGAGTGCAGTGGCACAATTTCAGCTCACTGCAACTTCCACCTCCTGTGTTCAAGCGATTCTCCTGCCTCAGCCTCCTGAGTAGCTGGGACTACAGGCATGAGGCACTACACCCGGCTAATTTTTGTATTGTTAGTGGAGACAGGGTTTCCGTTGGCCAGGCTGGTCTTGAACTCCTGACCTCAGGTGATGAGCTCACCTCGGCCTCCCAAAGTGCTGGGATTACAGGCATGAGCCACTGCACCCAGCCTCCCCCTCCTTACTAATTGGCCAGCTATAAGTCTCTCTCTTGTTGGCTATCTCTGTGTCATTTCTAATCAGTGTGGGATAGATCAAGGGTGAGAACCAATTTTTACTCTGTTTAAAATTGAATGAGGCTGGACCCAATGACTCATGCCTGTAATTCCAGTGCTTTGACAGTCCAAGGCAGAAGGATCACTTGAGGCCAGGAATTTGACACCAGTTTGAGAAACATGGTGAGACCTCCATATCTACATAAAATAGAAAATTTAGCGAGCATGGTGGTGCATGCCTGTAGCCCCAGCTACTCGGGTGGCCGAGGCAGGAGGATCAGTTGAACCCAAGAGTTGAAAGCTGCAGTGAGCTGAGATCATACCACTGTACTCCAGCATGGGTGACAGAGTGAGACTCTGTTCCAAACCAAGCTAAAACAGCAACAACAGAAACATCAAAAATTGAGTGATAAAGGACAAGTAGAGGGAGGAAGGTGACAACAGCCATAAGACCTTCCTGAACCAGGAAGGAAACAGACTACTTGTGGACTCTGGGCATGAAGTGTTTCAACTGACAGGGGCTTCCTTCCTGCCACCCTCACCTCCATCCACTCTTGGGGTTTGGCATTACTGAGGCTGAGATAACAGAAGAGAGGCTTTTGTGATGTAACTTAAGACACTGTTTTATCATGATTTTATATATATATATAATTACTTTTGCACCACCATGCCTACTTATTTGTATATGTAAATACTAGGTAAAGTTTGCATTGTGAGATTTCCAGTGATCTGAAATAAATATCTAACTGCCCCTTCTCCAAGATTCCCTGGGCAGGGTCACTCAAACACAGGGGCAGGTTGCCTCTTAGACAAAAATGCTGGTCAAGAGGGCAAGAGGAATGGGGCACTAAAATTCAGCTACCAACACTATTGAGAGACAATGCCCTTTTCTGTATGTGCTTGATTGCTGAGTAAGGCCATTTCCTTACCCCACAGAGGTAGTGGCACAAGGGTGATAATTTTGACATGGCAGACTTAGCAGCAGCAGCCTGATACTGACTTTCCCAGAATCTAGGAGTCTAGAAGCATTATGGAGCCAATTCATTCATTTGATAAAATGTTATTGTTTTTCAATAATAGGTCACCAAGTTAATACTAGTGTCCTTAATCTCCCCAACATTCACAGAAAAGAACCGAAGAGCGATTTAAAGGCATTGTGTGTGCATGTGTGTGTGTGTGTGTGTGTGTGTACCACAAGTGCAGAGGGTTGAGCTGATTACACATCTCAGTCCCTCACAGAGTGTTAGCTGTAAACCACACAAGGCATCACTGTGTTTTGATTTCTTCTATCTCATTACTTCACTCCCATTCCCCTTCCCTTTCCAGGCAGCCATTTTGATGACTTTAGTGTGTATCTGTATGGATGTATACCATCTTGCAAAAATATGTGTTACTTTGGACAAATCAATTCTAAATTTATATACATTATGTATTATATATCTCATTTTCTTTTTCTTTTTTCTCACCAACTGCTATTACTTGAGTCTTTAGAGGAGGAGGGATTTATTTCCAAGTAAAATATGTCTTTCTGACCTTGAAGAAGAATGCTTTGACAGCAACTTTGATCTGGAGAGAGAGGAGACCACTTCTGCTCCAGCTATGACACCTGTCCACAGACAGGTGCTCATTGGGTATTGATGGCGGAACCTACCTGGATCACTTCCATAATGGCCACTCTTGGCAACATCCTAGCTGCAGGTGCCTGTCTCCTTTAGACCAGGTCCTAGTGCTGAGTTTTGACTTGTTGGCACTTTGCCATTAATACACAGAACAAATAGCCCCTCTGTATTGACACCCAATGATATCACACAGGTCACTAGCCTTTGGGGACACCAGTCACTTCCTAAAAGTACATTAGGCACTAATGTTTCAGTATGTCTTGCAGTCCTTTGCTCTTATTTTTATTAGAATTCTAGCCCTTCCAAAAATTGACTGCTGGCTTTCCAGGTATATTTCCCTCGAAATAACACCTGTCAATCACCTTATCTTCGTACCTACTTACAATTACTAAACACTAAGTACGTTCTCCCAACTCGAGACTTAACATCTGTACATTCTCTTTACCAAATGATTCCATAGTGATACCTGATGAAGTTCTACCTTTTTAAAGCCTTCTCAAATCCCTAACTTTCCCAAAATATGAATGTGTCTTCCCGCATGCTCATAAGAGATGTTCCTAGTCCCTCTATAGAAATTTGCATGACTGACCTGCATTGGAATTGATTCTGTGTGTGCTGTTTCCTTCCCATTGAGCTGAGAACTTCTGGGGTATGAGGCAGGTATTTTCATCTCTGTATATAGCCTATAGTGCATGGCATATGAGTGACATGAGTGCTTCACAAAGGCACTGCTCATTGCAGAGCATAGGCTTTGATTTCCAACAGACCTGGATTCAAATTCTGACTCTATCACTAACAGGGTGAACTCAGGCTAGCTGATTAACCTTCCTGAGCCTCAGTTTTCTCATTTGTAAAATGGAGATAACAATATCTTGACAGAGATAAAGAGAGTCAGGAATACAGTAGATACTCCAAATGGCCCTTATAATGACAATGCTGGTGATGATCATGACAATGATAATGGTGCAACATTCTTACCCACTTCTGAGTATAAGCAATACAGTGCAACCCATGCCAGCAGAAAATGATTGCAGAAAAATTTCATAGTCTTCTTCATACCTGGCATGCTGGAGTTGCTTCAGTTGCTGGCTTGAATTTCTCTAATGGAAAGTAGATATTTGGTTAGTGCTGCAGGGATAAACAGATGCATTGTAACATTTTAAGGGTCTTCAGTAAAAGTATAAAGAGCAGCTGAAAAGATACACAATGGAGCTTCACCATGTCCTTTCAGCCGTCACTATAAAGGAATAGAAGGTATCCCAAATTTTAAAAATCGAAGGTAATTTTTTGATCATTGCCATTTCTGTAGAATCTTCTGATTGTTGAAGTTATCATTCCAACTTCGACCAAATTTAGAGAGTCATCTGATGGGCAGTCCCTTTTTTTTGGCAATTTGTTTCCTCCCTGAATGATGTATGAGAATTTCATGCCTGTGGAGAGAGATTATACTACAGGGGAGCAACTTGGCATGTTTGGGAAGTAAAGGTCTTTCACAGAGCATTGGGTTAGGGCTATGCCTAAGCCCAGAATGCAGGCCTTTAGCCAGGAAGGAAAGTGGATAATACCAGTGAAGGCTAAAAACTAGGACTTTTTTTTTTTTT
>NW_012119932.1:1543273-1562871 GCF_000951035.1 Colobus angolensis palliatus
AGGAATTAAATGAGGTGAGAAATAAGAGAGCACCTTCTGTGTGAAAAAGGAAGGAAAGAAGGAAGAAAGAAGGAAGAAGGAAGAAGAAAGGAGAAAGAAAGGAAGGAAGGAAGGAAGAAAGAAAAGAGAAAAAGCACAATTCTATTTATTTATTTATTTGAGACAGAGTTTCATTCTTGTTGCCCAGGCTGGAATGCAATGGCATGATCTCCACTCACTGCAACTTCTGCCTCGTGGGTTCAAGAGATTTTCCTGCTTCAACCTCCTAAATAGCTGAGATTACAGGCATCTACCACCATGCCCAGCTAATTTTTTGTATTTTTAGTAGAGGTGGGGTTTCACCATGTTGGCCAGGCTGGTCTCAAACTCCTGACCTCAAGTGATCTGCCCATCGCAGCCTCCCAAAGTGTTGAGATTATACAGGCATGAGCCACCGTGCCCAGCCAGCACCATTCAATTTAAAGCAACTTTTTATCCCCAACCTTTCTACAATGAGCATGCATTATGTTTGCAGTCAGGAAAAGTTATATTCAGAAGTTAATATATGTGTGGCTTGGAGTTACCCAACCAGTAGTAACAATATAAAGGAATGCAGAATGATAAGCACCGATGTCAGGACATGACCACTGGTGTAAGCAAGCAGCTGAGATTGAGAAGGATGCTTGGGGGCTCCAACCATATTGGTAAAGTTTACTTTCTCAAGCTGGGTGGTAGGTGCATGAGTATTTTTTTTAAATTACTTTTTATGCCTTTTCACGTGTCTTAAATATTTTATCATAAATTTAAAAAAATCAGTGCTGGGTAAAAAGATGTATGTACAAGAATGCTCACTGCAGGGTTATTTACAGAATTTGAAATATTTCAAACAACCTGAGTGACCAAGAATAGAAAATTCATTGAATAAATTATAGTATAGTAAAAATCCCAAAGGTAATATTGTTAATATTACTATTATTGTCCTATGAATCTGAAGTCACCTACTTTCATTGAGCTAGCTGCTGCATCTAACTATTTATGACAGAAAATTAGTGCCCACAGAAAGACAAATAGGGCAGGTCCTGACATATGCAAAATCTAAAACAGTGAACTCCTAGGAGCAGAGTAGAATAATAGTTACTGGAGGCTGGGAAGTGGGGGAAATGGGGAGATATTAGTCAAAGGGTGCAGTTTCAGTTAGACAGGAGGAATATGATTTTTGAGATCGATTGCATAGCTTGAGACTATAGTTAATAACAATGTATTGTATATTTCATTTGCTAAGAGAGTAAATTTCAAATGTTCTCACCACAAAAAGGGGAAAGTATTTGGAGTGATGGATTATGCTAATTACTTGATTTAGCCATTCCACTTTGTATATATATATTGTAATGTCATTTTGTGCTGCATAAATATATATAATTATAATGTCGATTGACAATAAAATTTAAAAAAATAAAAAAGGTGCCTCAATGAAAATTAGTTTCCTCCCATTTTATTTCCTCCAGTACATTTTTTTTTTTTGGAGACAAGCCAGGCACGGTGGCTCACGCCTGTAATCCCAGCACTTTGGGAGGCTGAGGTGGATGGATCACTTGTGGTCAAGAGTTCAAGATCAGCCCAACCAACATGGTGAAACACCGTCTCTACTAAAAACACAAAATTAGCCAGGCATGGTGGCACATGTCTGTAATCCCAGCTACTCAGGAAGCTGAGGCAGGAAAATCACTTGAACCCAGGAGGTGGAGGTTGCAGTGAACTGAGATTGTGCCATTGCAACCCAGCCTGGGCAACAAGAACAAAACTCTGTTTAAAAAAGAGAGAGAGAGAGAGAGAGAGTCTCACTCTCTGTAACTCAGACTGGAGTGCAGTGGCATGATCATAGCTCACTGCAGCCTCGAACTCCAGAGCTCAAAGCAATCCTCCTGCCTCAGCCCCCTAAGTAGCTGAGACTACAGGTGCTCAGAACCACACCCAGCTAAATTTTTATAAAAAATCTGTAGAGATGAGTTCTCACTATGTTTCCCAGGCTGGTCTCAAACTGCTGACTTCAAGCGATTCTCCCACCTTGGCCTGGGATTGCAGGCATGAGCCACTGAGCCCCGCCTCTAGTACTTTATTAGATCCATGATTAGTGAAAATGTATTTACTAGGTGACTATTCCTGAGGATTTAGAAATGTTCAGTCAACATTCTATATCTTGCCATAATATATAAGAATATTTAATACTTAAACAAGAATACGTTAATGAAGGAAAAATTTGAAAGGCGGGAATGAGGCCATCTCTTATTGTGATCCATAAAACTCAATGTTGAGCATACTGACCTCTTTACTTGCCAGACGGCCAGGGCTATCTTTCAGGTTACTTTTCGTTTGCTTTGTCTTATTAAATTGCTCAACTAAGGTAATCATTTCTCACTTATTAGCATAAAATGCCCTTCACTTTTTTTGAAACTTAAGTAGGGCACATATATATTGTTTGATAATCTGACTTAACTCCACTTATTTGTAGTTCTCATAGCTGTTCCCTTGTTCTTTTTGACAGCATTACCTCCTTTTAAGAAATTCTCCACAAATCACAGCATCTAATCCTGGGTTTTACTGTCTCTTCTGCACATTCCTGTCACCCCAGCTCCTTGTCATGACACTAACATGTTTCTCAGGATGAAACATGATATGGTTTGGCTGAGTCCTCACCCAAATCTCAAATTGGAACTCCCACAGTTCCCACGTGTCATAGAAGGGACCCAGTGGGAGGTAACTGAATCATGCTGTTCTCATGATAGTGAATAAGTCTCATGAGATCTGATGGTGTTATAAAGGGCAGTTCCCCTGCACACGCTCTCTCTCTTGCCTGCCACCATGCAAGACGTGACTTTGCTTCTCCTTTGGCCCCTGCCATGATTGTGAGACCTCCCTAGCCATGTGGAACTGTGAGTCAATTAAACTTCTTTCCTTTATAAATGACCCAGTCTTGGGTATGTCTTTATTAGCAGAGTGAGAAGACTAATACAAAATGGTTTCTCTTACTAGTTGATATGGTTTGGATGCTCGTCCCCTCCAAATTTCATGTTGAAATATGATCCCCAGTGGTGGGAGGTGATTGGATCATGAGGGCAGATCCCTCCTGAGTGGTTTGGCACCATCCCCTTGGTGATAAGTGAGTTCTTGCTCAGTTAGTTCACACCAGATCTGGATGTTTAAAAGCCTGGGACATTCCCCTGCCCTCTTGCTCCTGCTCTCATCATGTGACGTGCCTCCTCCTCCTTCACCTTCCACCTTGATTGGAAGCTTCCTGAGGCCCTCACCAGAAGCAGATGCTGACACCATGCTGCTTGTACAGCCTGTAGAACCATGAGCCAATTTAACCTCTTTTCTTTATAAATTACCCAGCCTCGGGTACTCCTATATAGCAATGCAAAAATGGTCTAATACACTACTCTCTCCCAGATACCCTTACTCTTTCTATTTAAATTTTAATTATTGAAGTCTTTTTTTTTTTTTTGAGATGAGGCGGAATCTTGCTCTGTCGCCAGGCTCACTGCAAGCTCCGCCTCCCGGGTTCGTGCCATTCTCCTTATTTGTATCCTTTGTAATATCCTTTATAATAAACCAGTAATTTTAAAAAAAGTATTTTTTCTTTTTTTTTTGAGATGGAGTCTCACTCTGTCAGGCTGTAGTGCAGTGGCATGAACTCGACTCACTGCAACATCCACTGCCCAGGTTCAAGTGATTCTCCTGCTTCAGCCCCCTGAGTAGCTGGGATTACAGGTGTGTGCCACCACACCTGGCTAATTTTTGTATTTTTAGTAGAGATGAAGCTTCACCATGTTGGCCAGGCTGGTGTTGAACCCCTGACCTCAGGTGATCCACCTGCCTCAGCCTCCCAAAGTGCTGGGATTACAGGCACGAACCATTGTGCTTGGCCAAAGTCTTATTTTGATACAAACATTACTTTTTCTATTTCCCCAACTTAATCAGTAGAATGATGATCTCCTGACATCTGTAACTCAAGTTGACTTTTTTTAATCTTCCATAAGTTTTGATTTACACACCCTGATTGAGATTTCCAAATTCTGTTCACTTATTACCTCCTGAAATTGTGCCTTTTGTTTATCACAGTTTCCCCACAGTTTGCTAGCAGTTTGTGCTAGCAAAGCGCCTAGCACATTGTGGGAGAGCAATACTTATCTGAGAGAATGTAACCCTAGAGAACGAAGTAGCATCTAAAATGTATTGAGCACCTACTTTGCGCAAAGTACTCATCTAAGTAATTTACAGTTAACCCTCCCAACAACTTTAGAAGAAAGGATATATTATCATCTTCACTTTACAGATGAAATGTGAAGAGGTTCAATAACATGCTCCCCTGGTAACTCAGCCAGCAAATAGTAGTGATGTGGTTAAAATAAAGGCATCACGACTTCAAGGCCAACCTTCTTAATTGCCATTCTTTATATACAGCCTCCTAAAATGCACTGAATGCCATCTCCTTCCTCTTCCCTTCTGATTTCCATTTCCATTTCCTCTCTTTTCCCTGTAACATTGGACATTTCCAAGTTGATCTGTATCTATCTTCAAGAAAAAAAAAATGAACTTTTACCCTTACCCCAAATTTCTGGGGTAAAGATACAAAAAGACCTCAACTGCAAGAGATTCCAACATCTGAGAATGACTTTGGAAGAATCCCTTGCCTCTCTGGACTCCCAGCATGCCCTGAAATCCTAGCCTGAGCACACCCTTTGCAAAGTCATAAGAGCAGGGCTGAGAACAGCTATCTGAGATCTTGGCTCATGGACTGAATCTCATTTGCTTTGGCTGTTGATTTGGGCCATTGCTTGTGCAGGACTCTGCTTCTCATCAGCAGCTTCTGCTTGGTGTGAACTCCATGACTGGGGCTTGGTTTTCTTTCTGCTGGACTGTGCTTCCCCATGGAGACCTTGATGTGCTGACCCATTACCTGTCCCTTTATATCTTAGAATGCTCAGATTCAGAACTTGGCTTTGCTTTCTACAACTAATGAGACTTACCTGCCCCTTTTATGTTCCTGAACATCCTGGACTTGAACCCATATATCACCTACAGGCTTCATGGATATAGACCCCTAGTTTTCATCATCTATTGTTCCTCTCTTGGCTGTCCCTATAACCTGAGGCTAACATCTTTACCCTAGGTTTTCTTGTTTTCCCACTTATCAATTAGAAGTCCTCAGTGTATTCTCTTGGCTTCTCCCTTGCTTCCACTTCTTACTGATACTCTTTGGCTCGCTTCCACCCCATCACCTGTGGTTTCGTGAGAGAACCACATGTAGACATGGGATTTTCCAAATTTTTCCCACAGACGCTCCTCAGAGGAGCCGTGGTGAAGCCCTTTTTGATAACAGTATGATCCACTTTTCTCCGTGGTCTAGTGATTAGGGTAAGGGAATACAGGACTTGACCTTGAAGAATGCTTCAGAAACTGTATGTGAGGAACCACAAAGATAAAGGCAGAAACAATGACAATAAAAAAATTGTGACCAAGTGATCATTCTGTGGAAAAGAAGACAAATTAAAATACATCTAACTAACTCCTTTATACACTTTCATTTTGTGCTATGTATGTATTTTAGGAAAATTGCCGAGACCATCTGTTAAATGTTTATTTCCTTTGTTACTTCTGAGGTGCTAAAAAAGACAATAAAAAGCCTATAATGAGAAGAAAGGGGAAAAGTTGCCTTTAAAATTGTTGGAAAGTGATCAAGGAAAGGAAAAGCTAGAAGCCAAACTCAAGCTCAAGATCTGGCTTCCTTTTTATAATCAGAAAGTTCTAGAACAGGAAAGTCTACCTTATTCATAAAATTATTGCCTAGACTTGTGCTTTGTTTCAATTGTTGATACTGCTTTGTTACGGCAGAAGAAATGAGGCACTTGGGAGGGAGACGTATTTGTCAACACTTTTCTGAAAGAACAGAGGAAATTGAGCAAAACCAGGAAACACTATTCTACCTTACTTGTTAGTTCTTCTGAAAAACAGAAAAAGTTTGAGAAGCAGGGTGAAGGAAGTCTTCAGCCAAAATAAGGTACAAGAGCTTGTCTGTACAATTCAATTCTTCATGCTTTCCCTATTCACATTTAGTCTGGATAATCAAATACTGAGTGACCTAGAAAGAAAGAGAGACAGTGGAACATTTTCCAGTGGCCTCACATGCTCCTGATGTTGAATCCCACTTGCTGACATTCAGTAATAGTCTCATCATGGAAAAACTGAAGGGGGTAATTAGCATCCCTGAACAAACCTTGAGAGTTTGAATTAAATTTATAAAAGGAAAAATTGGGTTTTTCCGTTCTGTGGACTATAAGAATTTGGATAGACAATACCCAAATGGCCAGCAGCCTCAGAGTCAATTACTCTGAAGTTTGTTGCCAAAAACTAATTTTATTCGTTGAAAAGCAAAGTAAGAGTCCACAGGTTCGACTGACCACAAATTAACTTGCAAATGACATTCTCACTATTTCCACCTAAATAAAATAAAATAGCTTCTACTGAAACATTCTGAATTTCTAGAGGATGGAAATTAACACAGAGGGCTTACTTTCAAGTACAGTTACCATTTAACAAAGTCCTTGGGGTGCTTTAGTAAATAAACTCTTTGGCTGGGATACAACAGCAGAGGTTGGTTAAAAAAAAAAAAGTCAATCTGTTCATGAAAAGTTAGAGTGAGATTTTAATATTTTATGAAACAAGATTATTTTAGGCTCATTCTATGACAGGGCCATGATTTTGTAGAAAGCGAAAAATTATAGAGCTTTATATGCACTATCTCCTGTCATCCTCACAAACCAGGAAAGCAGGTATTTTTATCCTTATGTTCTAGATGAAGAAATAAAGGCACAGAGAGATTAAGTCACTTGCCCAAGGTCTTGACGCTGGTGATAAAGCCAGGACGCGGATGCACGCGGGTGATCTGACTATAGAGCGGCTTCTATAAAGCATATGGAAACTTTTTCATCTCTGTGGTGTTGTAGAAATTATCAGATGCAAGAAAAAAAATTCAACCATGGAATTAGGGCTTACTACCCACACGAGAAAATGAAGGCAATAGTTCTAATGATTGACGTAATGTGTTCACCAGAAGCCTGAAGGTACTATTGGTTGTGAATTTTTTTTTAATCAGTGTGATTAATTCTGAACTTGATAGAATGCACTTAAGCGTTTAATAGCTCATTTTGGCCTTGCAAAGACAGAATTTCTAGTATCATTCTGATTGTTCCACCAGGAGATATTCCATCTCCTCAGTGAAGAAAATAGCCAGATTGAGTTATAATAATTAATAAACCTCTCATAGCATTTGCTAAGCTTTGATCTATATATCCTCTTGCAGTTGTGTTTTTCTTTCAATCCTGTTACCATTGACAAAAAGGATAATGAGAACATTTTGATTTTAATCAATGTTAAACCAAAGAATGACTTAAATAATTTCTGGAAATTATATTTGAATTATGAAATCAGGTTCATTGATCAGAATTCTATCAGTCATGTTTCTGTCTTTATTTATATCTATATACATATCCTTTTATTTTTGCTCTGAAGACACCTTTGGAAGAATTGCTGCATACAGTTACTTCAACTTGATAGGACAACTGGTTCTGCCCTTAAATGTCACCATAAGCTTGCATTTTAGGGTGCTTGAACAGTTTTTAATATAACAAAGACATGGCTTTTAACATTGTTTGTATTGTCTTATTATAAGCAGAAGAGAAGTAGATTATTTTGTCTCTTATTTATTAGTCATCAATGTCTCAGTTTCAAATTTAAAAGTCAGAAAATAGCTTCTGAAATACAGAGAACTACTTTTCAGGGGATGGTTAGCCTGCAGATCTTATGTGACTAAAACCTAGATGTTTATATTTTTATGCTAATATATTTCATGCATATTTGAAGCTGTTTCATTTCTTGAAGAATTCCTCTTTTTTTTTTTTTAGAAAGAAACTCATTATTTTTCTCACTACTACAGCTTATATTTTAAAAATCATTATGTTAATATCATATTATCCTCTTACTTTTTCATAACTTGGCAATGAATAGAAATCTGACCCTCAAAAGAAAAGCATAGGGCAGGATGGGTCATCTAATAATAATACACTGGAAGAAATTAACTGGTTGTGGTCTTATCTTGCCCATTCTACCAGCTTCAGATAAGGTAAAGAAACTTTTATCAGACTAACCCACTTAAAAATATAAATTATGAACTCTAGACAAAATAAAAATAAATCAAACAGCCTCTTAAAGGTAATGGACCGTGAATAAAAGTCAGCAAAAATGAAAAGGATTTTAACCCTTGAAATAGGACAATTATATTGGATGAGGTCCACATGTATTCACCTTTTCCCTGAGAGCATTCCTCAGATGGTAAGGCATAAATGGATAAAGTGAAAAGCAGCTACTTTGCTGACCTGACTCCCTCAGAGAGGGAGTCAGGAGCTGCCCAAGTGGTTAGAAATTGAGGACAGGAATTGCATAAAGGGAGAAATCCATAGTCAAGATGAGCCCCAAAAATCTGTGGATAAATTACCTTTAAATACTTGGCTGATTCTTGAATGCAGCATGTACAAGGCAAGACTCTAAGGATACTCAAGGGAAAACAATAACTAGAAACTGGAAAGAATGAATCGAGCAGAGCTTTTAGCATCTGCATATTGCAGGAAAGACAAAGGGAGTTTAAGGCCTGACCCAGCAGGGCATGGTGGCTCATGCCTGTAATCCCAGCACTTTGGGAGGCGAAGGCAGAAGGATTCAAGATCAGCCTGGGCAACATAGCAAGACCATGTCTCTACAAAAAATGAAAAAATTAGCCAGGCATAGTGACATATGCCTGTAGTCCCAGTTGCTTGGGAGGCTAAGGCAGGAGGATCGCTTAAACTCAGGAGGTTGAGGTTGCAGTGAGCTGAGACCGTGCCATTGCACTGCAGTCTGGGTGACCGAGTGAAACGCTATCTCTAAGAAAAGAAAAAAACAAAAAAAACCCTACCCTAACAAACGTCACGCTTTAGGACTAAAATCTACCTCCCAGTTCTAAAGTATTTGCCTTAGAACTCAGAGAAAAACTGAAATACACCTACCCTAGTAAAGCCTAAAACCAAACATTCACAAATTCAAAGTTATATGCAAGAAATTTAACAGCCTGCTAGAACGGAACTTAACGTTCTTTTAGAGAAGATAATAGAATTCAAAATCTTTACAATGATTTATCCATGATGTGAGCTATATAATAAAAACTTAGTAGGTCTGAAAAGAAACAGAAGAATGTGACCCACAGTTAAAAGAATAATCAATCAATAGAAACAGTCTTATACACGATTCAGATATTGAAATTAGTAGACCAAGACTTTAAATAACTCTAATAAATATATTTTTAAACCTACAGGAAAAATGGGGCTGCAATGGGTATGAATATTCAAGGAATGTGGGAAGTATAAAAAAGAATCAAACAGAAATCCTAGAACTAAAAAAAAAAAAAAACGAATATCTGAAATTAAAATTTCATCAGATGTGATTAATAACAGATTGGACACAACAGAAGAAAGAATCAGTTAACTAAAGACTAGTCAATGAAAATCATCTAAATTGAAGCTCAAAGGAAAAAGACTGGAGAAAAAGAACAGAGCCTTGAGGACCTTAGAACAATGCCAAATGGTCTGATGCACATGTAACTGGAGTCCCGGTAGAACAGAAGAGAATAGAAAAGAAAAATTATTTGAAAAAAATAGTGTCTGAAAGACCTCCAAATTTGATCCAAAACATTAGCCTGTAGATCCAGGAAGCTCAGCTAACTCAAATCAGGATAAATATTTTTCAAAAATTCTTAGGCATATTATGGTCACACTTCTAAAAAGCAAAGACAAAGAGAGATTCTTGAAAGTAGCCAATGTAGAAAGATATTATGTACTGGGGGAAAGATGTTATATACACAGGCACAAGGATGGGAAAAGGTATAAATGATGACTAATTTTTAATTAGAGATTGAACAATTACAAATTAATTATAATTAGAACATAAAAAGCTTTCACACAATTCTATTGATATAAAAACATGCATAACTAACAATATTTTAAATTTATTCCACTACATCTTCTTATAATTTTATTTCAGTGGCTTTGAGAACTCCCGGAGTCGAAAAATTTCAGAGTAGTTTTATTGTTAACTAAAACTAAAAGCACTTCCTTTTATCCTGTGTAGAAAGGAGGAGAAAAGATGGTAATGGCAATTACATTAATGTGGTAGAATTATAGTCCTTTTCTCGATATTTTGTCTTCTCATATTTTCAAACCTAACTTTGGTGAATTGGTCTCCCTTAATACTTCAGTGTTTATTTCTGAAACATAATGCCACTGACATATAACAGTAACATAATCTTCAAAATCAGGAAATTAACAGTGATATGTTACTACCACCTAATCCAAATATTTCTCTCAAATTTTGCTGCTTGTCCTAATATTATCCCAAATAGGTTTAGGATTAAGTTCAGATCATGCACTGCATTCACATTTCTTCCACCTTTTCATTTTTCATTTTTAAATTTTTTCTGAGACAATCTCACTCTGTCACCCACACTAGAGTACAGTAGTGTGCCCATAACTCACTGCAGCCTTGAACTCCTGAGCTCAAGCAATCCTCTCACTCCAGCTTCCCAAAGTGCTGGGATTATGGGCATGAGCCACCACACCTGGCCCAGGTACTTTTCCGTCTTGTACAGTTTTCAGGTCATTTCTTAATTTTCATGATCTTGAGGATTTTTTTTAACTTTATATTTTGAACTAATTTCTGACTTAAAAATTTTTCAGGGCCAGGCATGGTGGTTCATGCCTGTCATCTCAGCACTTTGGGAGGCCAAGACGGGTGGATCACCTGAGGTCAGGAGTTTGAGACCAGCCTGGCCAACATGGTGAAACCCCATCTCTACTAAAAATACAAAAATTAGCCTGGCATGGTGGCGGGTGCCTGTAATCCCAGCTACTTGGGAGGCTGAGGCAGGAGAATTGCTTGAACGTGGGAGGCAGAGGTTGCAGTGAGCCGAGATCATGCCATTGCACTCCAGCCTGGGCGACATACTATCTTTAAAACGATAGTACAGACAATTTCTATATGCTGTTCATCTAGCTTTAATCTTTCTCTCTCTCTCCCTATATATGTACATAAAATAATTTTTTTCAGAAACATTTCAGAGTAAGTTGCAGATACGATGCCTCTTTACTTTCAAAAATTTCAATGTGAGTTTCCTAATAACCAGGACTTTCTCTTACATAACTGTATCACAGTTATCGAACTTAGAAAAATTAACCTTGATATAATACTCCTATCTAAACTACAGACATTCAATTTTGTCAATCACTTACTAATTTTATTTTTGTCAAAAGAAAACGAATGTCTGGTTCAGGGTTCAATTCAGGATCACAAGTTTCATTTAGTTTGTCAAGCTTTTTTTTTTCCTTTAATCCGAAATAGTTCCATAGTCTTTTGTGTCTTTCATGACCTTGGCATTTTTTAACAATACAAGCCAGTTATCTTATAGACTGTCCCTCAAAAAATGGGAAATCTCAGCAGACAAATAAAAACAATGAAAAGAACCAAATGGGAAATTTAGAACTGAAAGAGGTAATAACTGATGTAAGAAAATCACTGGGTGAGCTCATAAGAATGGGGATGACAGAGGAATAAGTCAGTAAACTTGACAAGAGATCCATCAAAATTATCCAACGTGAAGAACAGACAGAAAAAGATTGTAAAACAAAATAACAGAGAAAAAAATAACAAAGCCTCAGGACCCATTTGACAACATGAAAACATCTAACATACATATAACTAGAATTCTAGAAAGATAAGAGAAAGAGATTGAGACAGAAAAAAATATTTGAAGACATATTGACCAAAAGCCTTCCAATATTTGGTGAAAGACATAAATGTATAGATTAAAGAAGCTTAGCAAACTCCAAAGAGGATAAATTCCAAGAAAGGCATGGCTAGGCATATGAAAATTTAACTGCTGAAAAGAAGGCACAGAAAACAACCCTTGAAAACAGCTAGGAAAAAAAGACCCGGGACATACAAGGAAACAATGATCTGAATCACTGCAGTTTCTCATCCAAATCATAGAAACCAGAAGACAGTGGTACAAATTCTTTTCAGAAGAGCAGCATGAAAAATTTTAAATATTCACACCCTTTATCTTACAATTCCACTTCTAGGAATTGGTCGTGAATAAATGAAAAAAAAAAGTGACTAAAATGTACACATAGGATGCTATTTACAGTATTGTCTATAACAGCAAAAACTGTAAATAATCAACATTTTTCAGAGGAAGGGTTCAATATATTATTGGGTACCTATATAAATTACTAGGCAGCCATTACAAATCTTACTCATATATTTATTGACATATAAAGATGTCCACAATCTTGTTAAGTGTTAACAGCAGACTATTAAAAGGATGCACTTATGTATGTTTCTGAATTTACAGAGCAAGTTCTCACTAAGGTCAGAAAGACAATAGTCCAACTTTGTCTAAGGAAGAAAAACCAAATGGTCAAACTACTCTTAGGTTCAGAAATTAGTATTCTTTTCAACATTATTTCATTTTAGTGTTAAAATTCTTTAATTGTGACCAAAAAGCCATGTCTTCTTGATTGAAATGAGTTCCTCTTGAAAAGCCCATTTAGGGCTGGTCGCGGTGGCTCATGCCTATAATCCCAGCACTTTGGGAGGCTGAGGCGGGCAGATCACGAGGTCAGGAGATGGAGACCATCCTACCTAACACAGTGAAACCCCGTCTCTATTAAAAATACAAAAAATAAATAAATAAACGGGTGTGGTGGCGGGCGCCTGTAGTCCCAGCTACTCAGGAGGCTGAGGCAGGAGATTGGCATGAACCTGGGAGGCGGAGCTTGCAGTGAGCCGAGATCGCGTGACTGCACTCCAGCCTGGGCGACAGAGTGAGACTCTGTCTCAAAAAAAAAAAAAAAAAGAAAGAAAGAAAAGAAAAGCCCATTTAATATACCTCTGGTAGAGTGTTTAAAGTGGCATAAATGAATTGTGCCTCCCTAGTCCACACATCTTTGTCATGTGACTTCACCTACTCCTTTTATCAGGAAATGGAATCTGTTTCCCCGGACCTTGAATCTAGCTGGCCTTGTGGCTTGCTTTGAGCACTAGAATGCAGCGGCAATGATGTTCTGGGATTTTTGAGCCTATACCTTAAAGAGCAGAGTTGTAGCTTCTGCTTCTGCTTTTAGGACCCAGCAATTATGTAAAAGCTACTCTAGTGGAAAGAGAAGCCAAGTGAGGAGAGAGGCCCCTGAGGATGGCAGACCATAAAAGAGAGAGGACACACAGTAAAGAACAGAGTACTTACCACAGCCAGCAGCCAGCACCAAGGGCCAGACTCCGGAGTGAAGCTATTGTGGATCCTCCAGCTCCAGCTGAGCTTTCCTGGCTGAAACCATGTGGAACAAAGATAAGCCTTCTACATTGAGTTCTGCCTAGATTCCTGATCCACAGGGTCATCAACAAATGGTGGTTGTTTTAAGTCACTGTTTTGTGATAGTTTGTTATGCAGCAGTAGATGACTGAAATAATACTTTCAGTTAAAAATCTTAACAAGGTATGCACTGCACATAGCTAGAGAATAAGCAATGTCAGAATAAGCAATGACCGCATTTTTTGTTTTTTGTTTTGTTTTGTTTTGTTTTTGAGACAGGGTCTCACTCTGTCACCCAGGTTGGAATGCAGTGGCACGATCTCCGCTCACTGCAACCTCCACCTCCCGGGGTCAAGTGATTCTCCTTCCTCAGTCTCCAGAGTAGCTAGGAGGACAGGCATGCACCACCACATCCTGCTAATTTTTGTATTTCTGTAGAGATGGGTTATTGCCATGTTGCCCAGGCTGCTCTCAAACTCCTGGACTCAAGTAGTCCTCCTACCTCAGCCTACCAAACTGCTGGGATTACAGGTGTGAGCCACCGTGCCCGGCCTAGCAATCATTTTGAATGACAGTACAACAGCAAAACTCTCCTTATTGAAAAGACTGAATTGAGGTATTCAAACAAAGCTTAATGAATTTGATTTCCAAGTGGATATCAGTCACCAATATCCTATTATAAGAAAAAAAATGTTGGAAGCTTTGTGACTCTGACACTTAAAATTGTAATGTAGACTTAAATTCATTTTACAAAGGTATATTTGAAAATCCACAGTAACAGAGCAAATAATTTAAAACAATGTTCTGCTAAAGTGACTATAATAATTCATGGCAGTAAAAATTTTGAGTTTGATGTAGAGACATCTACCATGCAACAAATTATCAAGGTGATCTCAGTAATTCTCACTGTACACATTTTTATTTAAATAACTCACACAACCTTTGACAACTATTGAATCTTTCTCATTCCAAGTTCTAAATAAGCAACTTCAGGTCATTTCACATAGTTAACATTATGAGAAACAGATACCTTTTACCATTCATTTAAAAACATAGTTTGCATTTAAAATCATAGTCTCCCATTCTGTTCAGGTGCTGATAACTGGCGTTCATTTCAGACATCAACCTAAGATAGGGTTGTAGGGATTATTCCCGGTTACATTAAAATCATTCCCAGAAAAGGAAGCTGCTATTATTAAAAAGATCACAGATTTCCTAAGATGAATTCTCTCCAAATTTGACAGTAATAGCAACAGCACTCATAAGAATAATATGATGTATTCTTTAAAACCCTCCTTGCACGCGTTATTTTATTAGATCCTCATAACAGGCATATATCAATTTTATAGAGTTAGAAACAGAGGTCTGTGCAGACGAGAAGGATGCTCGCTGTCACTATAATGAAGTTAAATTTTAAGCCTAAGCCTCCTAAAAGTAAAACGAATGTCTAATGCTTAGTTCATGTATTATCATAAGTGGAGATACAACATACAGGCACACTCAGCCCTGTAACACAGGTAGGGAAGTGAGGACATAACACAGTTCCATGTCTATTTAAAGTGTAACTTTCATGGAAATCTTTCAGACAGTTATCAGACTTCAGTCACTTTTCTTGATTACCAAAAGAGTCAAACAACAGTTCCTTTTAAAAGGAAACCATCATTTCCTATGATATCCTATCTTACAATAAACAAAACAATTCACAAAACAATTGAGAGTAGATATTGAAGACAAATGGCACCTAGAGAGAACCAGAAGTATCCTATTATAGTATGTACTTTAGAAAGCGACTGCAAATTAAAATGTTCCATTAAGGCTGCTCAATAAGCTTAAAATTCAGTGGTTTATTGTGGGATCTATTTTACTGCTAGTTATCAGAATGAAGCATAACAAGAAGTCAATTAACTGAGAATTTACTCTTTTAAAGAAATTTATGATTAAATTTTGAAAATGATAAGGAGAAAGAAATCCAGGATCTTAACAAGTTAACCAGAGAGGAGTCATAAACGGCATATAAATGCTAAAGCTGAAATGAACAGGGATGGCGTCTGCTCAGGGAACAATGAAGTGAAGTCGATCCTGAATTCCAATTTGAAAATGTTTAAAGTAAATTGGCAGGCTCTAGGAGGTCATCTAGGAGGTTGTTTTAAGGAAATGATAAGGAAAGACAAGAGGAAAGAAGAGCAAAACAGCTTTATAAGTTAGTTATGGGCAGAAATAGGAATTCATTTGTTTAGAGGTAAAAATTCTCCAAATTTCCAGATGCTTTCATTAGTAATTGAGTCATTTTACTTTCTCTTCCTGGAAGAGGGTTTGGAAATCATTTATTTTAAGATGTAATGGGAAATAAAAGTGAAAATTAAATGTTTGTTGAGCTAGACATGCAAAACAATCAACATCTCTTCCTTACTCTGTTCCTCATTTTCCAAGCCAGAATTTCTCTGCATGCTTTTCTCATCTAATTTGTCACCAAATCCTATAAAGCTATTTTTTTAATATTTCTTGAAACTGACAACTGCTTTCTGGTCCCACCTCTTAAGTCCATACTATGTCCTCCTAATTGGTCTCAGGCCCATGAGTCTAATTTCTCCATCACTACTAAGTTGCCAAAATGATCTTTCTAAAATAAAGAGGATTATGGTGTTCTACTTAAAATCCTTCAGTGACACCTCATAGCTTTCAAAAAAGTGTACACTCATGGAACCTGCTTGATTTTCTAGCTTCATCTTCACAACTCCATACAGGTACTCTTTGTTCCAGGCAAAGTGAACAGCACATACTCCATGCCATGCTGTCTCCTCCAGCCATCAATTTGCCTGTGTAACTGTCACTTGGCTTTACATTTTGGCTTGCATGGGATTGTTTCCTCAGAATGCCTGCCTTCTTTAATCTCACAGTCTGATTTTGATGTTTCTCTTCTTGGCTCCCCTCCAACAGCCTCAGGTGTAAAACACCATCATAGCCTGAAGGGGATTAGGAAAGGACCAGCAGGCAATTGTCCAGGGCTCCAATCCTCAAGAAAACGTAAACATCATTAGGAATGTTGCAGATCAATAGTCTATGTGGCTGGGAGACTGCTTTGACAAGTTTCTAGGAATTAGAAGTCTAAAATGACCCAGGAATATGCTTCAATAGTAATACATCACTTTTTTTTTTTTTTTTTTTTTTAGAAAGAAACTCATTATTTTTCTCACTACTACAGCTTATATTTTAAAAATCATTATGTTAATATCATATTATCCTCTTACTTTTTCATAACTTGGCAATGAATAGAAATCTGACCCTCAAAAGAAAAGCATAGGGCAGGATGGGTCATCTAATAATAATACACTGGAAGAAATTAACTGGTTGTGGTCTTATCTTGCCCATTCTACCAGCTTCAGATAAGGTAAAGAAACTTTTATCAGACTAACCCACTTAAAAATATAAATTATGAACTCTAGACAAAATAAAAATAAATCAAACAGCCTCTTAAAGGTAATGGACCGTGAATAAAAGTCAGCAAAAATGAAAAGGATTTTAACCCTTGAAATAGGACAATTATATTGGATGAGGTCCACATGTATTCACCTTTTCCCTGAGAGCATTCCTCAGATGGTAAGGCATAAATGGATAAAGTGAAAAGCAGCTACTTTGCTGACCTGACTCCCTCAGAGAGGGAGTCAGGAGCTGCCCAAGTGGTTAGAAATTGAGGACAGGAATTGCATAAAGGGAGAAATCCATAGTCAAGATGAGCCCCAAAAATCTGTGGATAAATTACCTTTAAATACTTGGCTGATTCTTGAATGCAGCATGTACAAGGCAAGACTCTAAGGATACTCAAGGGAAAACAATAACTAGAAACTGGAAAGAATGAATCGAGCAGAGCTTTTAGCATCTGCATATTGCAGGAAAGACAAAGGGAGTTTAAGGCCTGACCCAGCAGGGCATGGTGGCTCATGCCTGTAATCCCAGCACTTTGGGAGGCGAAGGCAGAAGGATTCAAGATCAGCCTGGGCAACATAGCAAGACCATGTCTCTACAAAAAATGAAAAAATTAGCCAGGCATAGTGACATATGCCTGTAGTCCCAGTTGCTTGGGAGGCTAAGGCAGGAGGATCGCTTAAACTCAGGAGGTTGAGGTTGCAGTGAGCTGAGACCGTGCCATTGCACTGCAGTCTGGGTGACCGAGTGAAACGCTATCTCTAAGAAAAGAAAAAAACAAAAAAAACCCTACCCTAACAAACGTCACGCTTTAGGACTAAAATCTACCTCCCAGTTCTAAAGTATTTGCCTTAGAACTCAGAGAAAAACTGAAATACACCTACCCTAGTAAAGCCTAAAACCAAACATTCACAAATTCAAAGTTATATGCAAGAAATTTAACAGCCTGCTAGAACGGAACTTAACGTTCTTTTAGAGAAGATAATAGAATTCAAAATCTTTACAATGATTTATCCATGATGTGAGCTATATAATAAAAACTTAGTAGGTCTGAAAAGAAACAGAAGAATGTGACCCACAGTTAAAAGAATAATCAATCAATAGAAACAGTCTTATACACGATTCAGATATTGAAATTAGTAGACCAAGACTTTAAATAACTCTAATAAATATATTTTTAAACCTACAGGAAAAATGGGGCTGCAATGGGTATGAATATTCAAGGAATGTGGGAAGTATAAAAAAGAATCAAACAGAAATCCTAGAACTAAAAAAAAAAAACAACGAATATCTGAAATTAAAATTTCATCAGATGTGATTAATAACAGATTGGACACAACAGAAGAAAGAATCAGTTAACTAAAGACTAGTCAATGAAAATCATCTAAATTGAAGCTCAAAGGAAAAAGACTGGAGAAAAAGAACAGAGCCTTGAGGACCTTAGAACAATGCCAAATGGTCTGATGCACATGTAACTGGAGTCCCGGTAGAACAGAAGAGAATAGAAAAGAAAAATTATTTGAAAAAAATAGTGTCTGAAAGACCTCCAAATTTGATCCAAAACATTAGCCTGTAGATCCAGGAAGCTCAGCTAACTCAAATCAGGATAAATATTTTTCAAAAATTCTTAGGCATATTATGGTCACACTTCTAAAAAGCAAAGACAAAGAGAGATTCTTGAAAGTAGCCAATGTAGAAAGATATTATGTACTGGGGGAAAGATGTTATATACACAGGCACAAGGATGGGAAAAGGTATAAATGATGACTAATTTTTAATTAGAGATTGAACAATTACAAATTAATTATAATTAGAACATAAAAAGCTTTCACACAATTCTATTGATA
This sequence comes from Colobus angolensis palliatus, assembly GCF_000951035.1. NCBI lineage: Eukaryota > Metazoa > Chordata > Mammalia > Primates > Cercopithecidae > Colobus > Colobus angolensis. The sequence continues at coordinate 1,561,973 of NW_012119932.1, forward strand.
TAAAAACATGCATAACTAACAATATTTTAAATTTATTCCACTACATCTTCTTATAATTTTATTTCAGTGGCTTTGAGAACTCCCGGAGTCGAAAAATTTCAGAGTAGTTTTATTGTTAACTAAAACTAAAAGCACTTCCTTTTATCCTGTGTAGAAAGGAGGAGAAAAGATGGTAATGGCAATTACATTAATGTGGTGGAATTATAGTCCTTTTCTCGATATTTTGTCTTCTCATATTTTCAAACCTAACTTTGGTGAATTGGTCTCCCTTAATACTTCAGTGTTTATTTCTGAAACATAATGCCACTGACATATAACAGTAACATAATCTTCAAAATCAGGAAATTAACAGTGATATGTTACTACCACCTAATCCAAATATTTCTCTCAAATTTTGCTGCTTGTCCTAATATTATCCCAAATAGGTTTAGGATTAAGTTCAGATCATGCACTGCATTCACATTTCTTCCACCTTTTCATTTTTCATTTTTAAATTTTTTCTGAGACAATCTCACTCTGTCACCCACACTAGAGTACAGTAGTGTGCCCATAACTCACTGCAGCCTTGAACTCCTGAGCTCAAGCAATCCTCTCACTCCAGCTTCCCAAAGTGCTGGGATTATGGGCATGAGCCACCACACCTGGCCCAGGTACTTTTCCGTCTTGTACAGTTTTCAGGTCATTTCTTAATTTTCATGATCTTGAGGATTTTTTTTAACTTTATATTTTGAACTAATTTCTGACTTAAAAATTTTTCAGGGCCAGGCATGGTGGTTCATGCCTGTCATCTCAGCACTTTGGGAGGCCAAGACGGGTGGATCACCTGAGGTCAGGAGTTTGAGACCAGCCTGGCCAACATGGTGAAACCCCATCTCTACTAAAAATACAAAAATTAGCCT
>NW_012119932.1:1563661-1601003 GCF_000951035.1 Colobus angolensis palliatus
TGGTCTCGATCTCCTGACCTCGTGATCCGCCCGTCTCGGCCTCCCAAAGTGCTAGGATTACAGGCTTGAGCCACCGCGCCCGGCCGTAATACATCACTTTTAAAATACCTTTCAAAGGGGTAAGTTTGGTTAGTTTCTGTTTTTGTTCTGCTAGGTAGGTATGCAAGTTTGAAGTCAGAGCTGAACTGCTTGGAACAATACTCTGCTAGCAGACATCCTTCCTCATCCTTCACTGCACTGTGCTTGTGGTGCAGTAGTCTGTGCAAAACTGTGATCTTTCCCCAAAGAAAAGTGGAACCAATACTTTAAAAACATCTGTTTGAAGGGGAACTGTATTAGTCCATTTTCACGTTGCTGATACAGATATACCCAAGACTGGGTAATTTTTAAAGAAAATGAGTTTTAATGGACTCATGGTTCCACGTGGCTTGGGAGGCCTCATAATCATGGGGGAAGGTGAAAGGCATGTCTTACATGGCAGCAGATGAGAGAGTGAGGACCAAGCAAAATGGGTTTCCCCTTATAAAACCATCAGATCTCATGAGACTTATGGGGAAACCGCCCCCATGATTCAATTATCTCCCACCAGGTCCCTCCTACAACATGTGGGAATTATGTGAGCTACAATTCAAGATGAGATTAGGGTGGGGACACAGCCAAACCATATCAGAAACCAAATACCTAATTAGCTTTCTCAGGCCGTGCTATGTTTCTGTCTGGTCCTGATCATATTTATCGCACAATATTGTAATAAGTTGAATTACTTATCTAAGGTCTCCATAAGCTTCACAAGGACAAAGGCCAAAACTTTTTTGTTTTGTAACAAATATGAAAAACATGTTCACCCAAAGTGTGTGATCTTTAAGTGCAGTGAACTGACACCCAAAGATCAAGATTTAGCAGTGTATGTTCAATACTGTCCAGAGAAGAATGACCTTGAGTCAAACAGATAAGAATATTCTGTTCATTAAAGAGGCATTCTTTATTGTGAGTCAGATACCAATCATTGTGAGTGAAATGTCCCTTAAAATTATTTTTCTCTTTTTGGTTTATCTTCATATTCACCAGATAAATAACTGACTGTTCATTCCATTTCATAGATACTGTCATAGAAGAAATGAAGAACATTGGAGGGAGAAGACCAATTTCTGGTCACTGGAAAAATACAACTATTATAAATCAATAAATTTACACTCTTTTTTTTTTTTCCTTGAGAGAGAATTTAACTCTTGTTGCCCAGGCTGGAGTGCAATGGTGCAATCTCGGCTCACTGCAACTTACACCTCCCAGATTCAAGCAGTTCTTCCTGCCTCAGCCTCCCGAGTAGCTGGGACTACAGGTGCACACCACCATGCCCAACTAATTTTTGTATTTTTAGTAGAGACAGGGTTTTTCCATGTTGGCCAGGCTGGTCTTGAACTCCTGATCTCAGGTGATCCGCTTGCCTCAGTCTCTCAAAGTGCTGGGATTACAGAGGTGAGCCACTGTGCCTGACTGATAAACTTACATTCTATCTTATGCATTATTCTCTTACAAGTAAGATTAGCAGGCAAGGAGGTCTTAAATTTGACCAACTGAGTACATGGACAAAAAGTTACTTCTAGACCTTTCACTTGGCACTGTCACCTTTCTGAGGTTTTGGGAAAATAAAATCCAATAATATATGTGTAACTGTTTTCAAAGTTATAAAGCTCCTATATATTTTTTTCTTTGACAAGAATGACCTTCATATTTCAAAGGATATTTTAGCTTTGATTGTTGTCTCTCTAAAATAAAATTTTATCTTGGTACTGCTTTTGGCCAGCCAAATAAATTTTATGCTCTTGACCTGATTTAAACTAATATTTTTCTTCTTTCTGCTGCCAGTAAAATATTGTTATACTCAACTTTTCTCAAGAGAAAGATGTTCTGTGTTTCTTCATAGTAAGCAACAATATTTAAGGGAAAAGGGGGTCTCTCTTGAACTGATGACTCTTTTTCTGGAAAATATACAGAACACTGTGAAAAAATAAGCTGTAATGATCTGTTAGGATTAAATTACATTGCTTTAATAGAGAAGAATCCTACACATATGCGGAATTTACAAGAAATGGTGTTATTTTCTGGTAATGACCCATGCTGACTTGGCAGTTGTTTAAATATAATGTCAACCAATTATGTTTAAAATCTCAAGCAAATTGGAAAGATAGTTCCGGAAAAAAGGTAATATCAAGGGCAAGTAAAATTATTTTCTGAAAACTTCGGCGACTTGAGCTTTATAACATTTAAAACAAATATGGATAATCTTAAATTTCGTCAAATTGGGAAACTGAACCATTCGGATTAGGCCACTCAACTCAGTAGAAATACTATTTTTTTCACATCTTTTTTGTTAGATTAGAAAACTGTGTTATGCTAAAATGAACAGGTTCACAATTGCTTTTCTAGAACCCATAGGGTAATTGGGCTGTGGAATTCAAATATTTTCAGATTTTAGAAAGGTAATATCATGTGTCTGCCACATAGTCAGTGCAGTGGTAGTAAGTGGCTCTCTGAAAAAGTTTGCATGAGTACATATAAGTTTATTATAAATTTTACTGATATAAACAAACTGTAACACAAAATTACAAATAAAAATAAATAATACGTTTTACTGTAAATTATTTTTGATTGCACAGAATGCTTTCATTAATTTTTGCATAGCTTTCACATTCATAGTTAACCTATGGTTGTGACTGATGTAGAAATGTACTTTAGTCATGAGTGTTTGTCAGTGTTTTCCCTTATTCTCAAATCTGTATTTGGGTTTACTAGTTCTCCTTTTAGTTTCTTTAACTGAATACTTGCTCATTTATTTTAATACATATATATATAGAGAGAGATAGGCATACGTCCGCATCCAGATAGAGATAGATGATAGATATATAGACATACATACATACATACTAAATGAACATAGTTCAGGCCATACATTACTAAATTCCACTATGGCTGCATCTCTACAAATTTTATGTTGTACTTTCATTGTTTTTTCTTGATTTTAAAAAACCAAACATATATAGTTTAGAAGCCCTATTTTAGGACCCATTAAACTGCTCTAAATTCTCCAGCTTATATTCACCTATTCCAATATTTTTGAACTATTTCCTGCAAAATATTTACAAGTTTTCCTTTCCTTGATAAATAAGTTTGGGAAGAAAGGGTTAAGCAAAGTTTAAATGAGTTTCCTTAATGTAGGATTAATATGCTAATATGCATTATAAATCTATAAAAAGGAAATATAAGAAGGCACATTTACTAAAAGTATTAGACCACAATTTTTTTTTTTTTTTTTGAGATGAAGTCTTGATCTGTTGCCCAGGCTGGGGACCTGTGGCACAATCATAGCTCACTGCAACCTCAAATTCCTGAGCCCAAGCAATATTCCTGCCTCAGCCTCCCAAATAGCTGGGACTACTGACATGCACCACCATGCCTTGCTAATATTTTAAATATTTGTAGAGAGGTCTATGTTAACCAGGCTGGTCTTGAACTCTTGGCCTCAAGTTGTCCTCCCAAAGTGCTTGGATTACAGGCATGAGCCACCATGCCCTGCTGACCACAGATTTTTGTTTTTGCTAAAACTATTTAAGTGTAATGAACCAACTTAAAAATGTTTACCTACTCTATAGTAGTTGGTGTCAGTATCACTACTTTTACCTGTAATCATCATTTAGTACTATATTAATCAGGGTTGTTAATTGCAAATAATAAAAATAACTCTCAACAAGTTTAAGCATAAAATAAATGTATGAAGAGATAATAAATGGGCAAAATATTCTCCAGGAAAGCCAGGGATCAAGTTTAGAGGCTAGCACCAGAAACAATTCCCAGGTCACATCACTGGATTGCTGTTTTGGCACCACTAAAATGGCAGTAGATCCATGAAAAAGGAAAGTCATAAGCTGACAAATACAGCAGGGGAAGAGACCAGCAGTAGCAGTTTGGAGGCCAGAAAGCACATAAATGACTGCTTACTACTTTAATAGACTAGGGAAAGTTGAGTTCTATGTCTCTAGTATGAAAACTTCAAAATTACACTGATTAGTACATCAAGACCCTAAAATAGTTCAAGAATTAGAGGTAACATTTACTTCTGAACCCGGAGGTGGGTTTGGGGGAAAGGAGTATAGGACTAAGAACAAGAGAATTCATCGAAAATCTGTATGAAAAGCAGTTATAGCCTTGGAAACTGTTCCCCACCCCATGTAGCAGGGCGACTGCTGAATAAGTGCTTATTCTATGGAGAGACTTCAAATTCTGGGATATTAGGTATAGGTGAGAGCAGAAATAGTACATGCCAATACCACAAAATAGTGAGAGGTTCCATACCAAAAAATCTACATGTTGAATGGTAACAATCATAACCCCCCCCTTTCTTTACTCTGATTCTAATTCCCTGGAGGATTTCTTTCCAGGAAGCCTAAAGAGGCTAAAAGAAAAGTCCTACAGATAGAATTGAGGGTACCCACTGAAATAGCTCAATTCATGATCATACAGGGAAGTCCAGCAATTGATAAGGCCCATCCAGGATATGGTTTCCAATCAATTTCTTACTGCTTGAAAATTAAATGTGAATAAGAGAGGAAGATCACTAAACACTTGAGGAATGTCTCGATAGGAAATACAGAGACCAAAACAAGCAAACAAAAAGTGGACTTCAGAAGAAACAGAAACAAATTTCAAATGAATTTTCTAACTATAATTAAATTCCTTAGCTGGCCACAATGGCTCAGGCCTGTAATCCCAACACTTTGGGAGGCTGAGTTGGGAGGATCACTTGAAGCCATGAGTTCAAGGCCAGTCTAGGCAACATAGCAAAATCCCATCTCTACAGGAAAAGGAAAAGGCTTAAAAAATTCCTTAAAGAGTTTTTTTTTTTTAAAAAAAGACTTTTGTATCCATGAAACAAAAACAGAAAGCAATTAAAAAATTTAAAAGGCACAAAAAAAACCCTAAAAACATGATAGTCATAACTTATAATAGCAAAGTTAACAAAGAAATAAACCCAGAAAATAGAATCCCTCCCAGAAAGGATAAACGGATGAATTCAAAGAAAGAAAAAGAAATGGGACATGGGAAAGTAAAATTCTAGAGAATTAGAGGATGTTTCAGTTATTTAATACTTTATAACAAACCACCCCAAAACTTAGTGGATTAAAACAATTTATTATTTCTCAATATTCTGTGGGTTGACTGGGCTCAGTATAGCATGTCTTCTGATCTTTTGCTTAAGGCAGTCACATAGCTACACTCACCTAGTAACTTGGCTAGGGCTCAATAATCCAAGATGTCTTTTCACTCTCTGAGGCCTCTTTCCACATGATCTTTCATTATGAGATTATCCGCGCCAGGTATCTTTACATAAAAAAATGAAGGACGTAGAAGTGTCTAGCACCCTTATGGCCTGGCCTTGAAATCCCATATACCTTCTGCCACTTTCTATTGATCAAAGCAAGTCACAAGATCAGCCCAGATTCAGGGGAAGGGAATATGGACTTCATTTGTTGATGTGAGGAATAGCATGCACATAAGGTTTGGGAGGTATCATTGAGCACTATCTTTATTTATTTATTGTTTTTTATTTTTGAGACGGAGTCTCACTCTGTCACCCAGGCTGGAGTGCAATGGTGCGATCTCGGCTCACTGTAATCTCTGCCTCCCGGATTCAAGCAATTCTCTTGCCTCAGCCTCTTGAGTAGCTGGGATTACAGGTGCCTGCCACCATGCCCAGCTAATTTTTGTATTATTAGTAGAGATGGGGTTTCACCATGTTGGCCAGACTGTTCTTAATATCCTGACTTAATATCCCGCCTCCACCTCAAAAAGTGCTAGGATTACAGGCATGAGCCACCTCGCCTGGCCAAGCACTATCTTTAGAATCAATCTTCCACACCACACAAGATCATTTTAAGTTGTCCAAAATCCCTAAAATAGGAGTTTGAGAAAGAAAGAAAATATAAGACAGGTAAAAAAATTCAAAAATAAGTTTTATCATAATTATCAGAACTGAAGGACATAAATTTCCATATTTAGAAAGCCCATTAAAGTGCTCCAGTAGCAAAACAAACAAGCACAAAGACTTATACCAATAAATGCTACCATGAAATGTTAGTACCCTGACCATAAAGAGAAGATCCTAAAAGCTTCTACAGGAGAGGGAAAAAAAGATTACATTTTAAAAATCAAGAATCAGAATAACATTAGACTTATCAAAAACAATAAGAGAACCTAGAAGATGGTGGAGCAATACCTTCAAATTTCTGAGGAAAAAAATTACTTCCAACCTAGGATTCTATACACAGCAAAACTATTAATCTAGTCTGAAATGGAATAAAGACATTGTTAGACAAGCAATTTCTCAAATAATTAAAAGCACACGCTAAAATCACAACATTATCATAGGAAGCTACTGGAAAGTGAGTTCTACCAAAATTATGGAATAAACCAAGGAAAAGGAAGAAGGTGGATCCACTCACTCAGCAGAAAGTGGAAGGACAATGTGAATAGAAAGGAAAGGTGACTAGAGAGACCCTATAGGGTAGTCTCCCTATAAATCAACCAGTCTGCCTTAAAACAGGAAAACAGAGCACTCAAGAGGGGAAATCTTCAAGAAAAAAATAAAATGGTTGGATTACCTAATGAACTTATAGTCATTGACATCTGTGCATCTGGCAGAAAGTTTGGAGATGAATTTGTTACATATGTAGAAAGTTAAACAAATTGAATAAACACCACAACTATTAATCCAAAAAATAAAACAAACCCAAAAATTATAGCATACTATGTAATTCAAATGTGGGTAATAGTCATAATAAGGCAAACAGTAATCTTAACCTAATCCAAAATTACAATATATTAGGAGGATGGGAAGTAAGGAAATGAGAGGATAGTGGGACAGAACAATGGGAGAAGTAAATATTTAACTTTTTTTTTTTTTTTTGTGAGATGGAGTGTCACTGTGTCACCCAGGCTGGAGTGCAATGGTGCAATCTTGGTTCTCTGCAAACTCCACCTCCCGGGTTCAAGTGACACTCCTGCCTCAGCCTCCCTAGTAGCTGGGATTACAGGTGTCTACCACTGTGCCTGGCTAATTTTTGTATTTTCAATAGAGATGGGGTTTCAAGTTGGCCAGGCTGGTTTCAAACTCTGGTGACCCACCCACCTCAGCCTCCCAAAGTGCTGGGATTACAGGTGTGAGCCACCATGCCCAGCCAAATATTTTACTTTTATAGAAGAATATCAGTAGATAATATATAAAGCCAAAATTCAAAATAGTAGTATAGCTTGTTGTCAAGAAATATGGAGGGAAATACCAGAGGAAACTGCTGATTTGAGAGTAATTACCTCTGGGGAGTGGATACTACTGTTTTACATTTTAGCTTTATAAAACGATTTGACTTCTTAAACTATGCATAAATTTGTGTTCTAAATGTAACACAAGTTTTCACTGGTGGGAATATAAACGGTGTAGCTGTTATAAAAAAACAATACAAGAGTTATTCAAAAAATTAAAAATAGAATTACAATATGATCCAGCAACTCTGCTTCTGGGTGTATGATCAAAAGAATTGAAAGAAGGGTCTAGAAAGCACGTGTGTATTGGTGTTCGTACACACATACACACAGCAACATGACCCACAATAGCTAAATGTGGAAACAACTCAAATGTCCACAGACCAAAAAATGGATAAACAAAATATGATACAAGGATTGCAAACCTGGACCATGTGCTGCCAAGCAACCCCCAAATGGTATTTTTTACACGGCTTCCAAAGAAAGCCTATTGATGAGCCTATAGTTATAAATTAAGTTTTAATGTCATCACAAATACAGATAAGTCTAATTTAGTCTGAAATAAAATTAAGTCATTAAAAATTAACATATGTTGATATTTGTGCTTTAAGAGCACCAAGAAGACTGTTTGTGGTGGTTATTACTTTTTTAACTTATTCTTATTGTTCAAAATAGTTCCTAAGGGCTTTTTAAATTTCAGTATTTCTCATGAGCTCTGAAATATCTACCTCAAAGTTTCTGTTTTGAAAATTAGTAATAAAGCATTTGCTTAAAAAAGCCCTTGCAAAGATACTATTAAACTTACGATTAGATGGTATTGAATTGATGCATTTTAGAATTCATTCACCAAATAAGAATTTGTTCATTAAAAATAATTCATTGTGAATTTAAAATTATAAACTCCCCTTTATTTGTAAATGAAACTTACCTGCCATTAGCAGCTCTGCATTTTATAGGCCACTACGATATCAATAAAGTCTATAATGACAACCTAAAAAGTGCTACATCTGAGGCTAAATTCATTAGAAATACATCACAAAGCCGTAACTTCTCAGAACAGTTGTTAGTCCCAATTAAATGAAAACCCTAACTCAGAACTAAGAAACAGACAAAGAGTTCTGATTTTAAAAAGAAAAGTAGATAACCTGACTACAGCATCCTTCTACAAAGCAATCACAACTTCTGATGTAGGACTACGATCAAAATATTGCCAGCTTGTTGCAGGAAGTCAGGGACCCCAAATGGAGGGACCAGCTGGAGTCACAGCAGAGGAACATAAATTGTGAAGATTTCATGGACATTTATCAGTTTCCAAATAATACTCTTATAATTTCTTATGCCTGTCTTAATCTCTTAATCATGTTATCTTCGTAAGCTGAGGATGCACATCACCTCAGGACCAGTATAATTGTGTTAACTGTACAAATTCATTGTAAAACACGTGTGTTTGAACAAAATGAAATCAATGTACCTTGAAAAAGAACAGAATAACAGTGATTTTAGTGAACAAGGGAAGACAACCATAAGATCTGACTGCCTGTGGGGTCGGGCAAAATAAAGCCATAGTTTTCTGCTTACAGACAGCCTATAAACAGACGTGCAAGTAGGGAAGATATCACTAAATTCTTTTCCTAGCAAGGAATATTGATAATTAATACTCTGGGAAAAGAATTGCATTCCTGGGGGGAGGTCTATAAACAGCCACTCTGGGAGTGTCTGCCTTATGCGATTGAGATAAGGATTGAAATACGCCCTGGTCTTCTGCAGTACTCTCAGGCTTACTAGGGTGGGGAAAAACCCCACCCTGGTGAATCTGAGGTGAGACCGGTTCTCTGCTCTTGAACCCTGTTTTCTGTTGTTTAAGATGTTTATCAAGACAATATATGCACAGCTGAACATAGAACCTTATCAGTAGTTCTGTTTTACCTTTTTTCCTATTTACTCAGAAACATGTGATCTTTGTTCTCCCTTTTGCCCTTTGAAGCATGTGATCTTTGCAACCTACTCCCTGTTCTTGCACCCCCTCCCCTTTTGAAATCCTCAATAAAACTTGCAGGTTTTAAGGCTCGGGTGGGTGTCACGGTCCTACCGATATATGATGTCAACCCCGGAGGCCTAGCTGTAAAATTCCTCTCTTTGTACTTTTCTTCTTTATTTCTCAGCCAGCCAACACTTATGGAAAATAGAAAGAACCTGCGTTGAAATATTGGGGGCCGATTCCCCGATACCAGCTGATCAAACTATTGCCAGATATCACTTATGCTGATTTAGTTGCTTGCACTTGAACTGTTCCTTTTCCATGACATTGGCAACTTTCTTGGCTTGGCTTTTTTCAGTCAGAAAAACATACTTGTTTTTGAAGGAGCCTGCTTGTTTTTAAAGTAAAAGTTTCTAAATGATAATAAGTTAATGATTTGAGCAATGGTTGGAGTGCACAGATGAGGCCTACACAAACTACTTTTTCATATGTAGATTGTATTCATTTTCCTGGATAGGGACAAAAACAGTATTATGTTTCCATGGGTTTGAAGTTCACATGAAAACAGGTACTTCACGATGTTTTTAACTAACATTATGTAGTCTGAATTATAAAATGTTTATAAATGATTTCATGGATTGAGAGAAACAATATTTGTCATCCATGATTATTTTTGAGAGTGAATTGCTATTAAAATTTAAGTAAAACTTCATACAATTTATTGTCTTCTAAACTCTATTTTGATGAAAATACATTTTATAATTTTCACATATAACTTAAAAATCTAATTTTTCTCAAATATCTTACAAATTCACTACATTTATGATATTGTAAATTAATTTCAAACAGTGAAAGCTAGAGATAACCATAGCCTGAAAATTTATCAATTTTCATTTCATAAACTCATAGATTTTTAATAATGTTGACATAAAAGATGATTTTACATGCTATTAAGAAGAGTCACAAATGTTAAGAAGTTTACAGTCACTAACTTTCAATATAAATTTTATAAAACAGTATATCTATTTGATAGAAGAACAGATAAAAATTAGACAAATGTCCAGTAGTGGGTAAGTGGATTGTGGTGTTCATACAATAGAATACTATTTAGTAATACAATTCAATGAATTGTGGCTTCATTCATCTGGATGGATGAATTTGGAAGCCTCTGAGCAAAAGAAGTAGGTCATGGGATAACACATAAAGTATGATTCCATTTATATAAAATTCAAAGAGTCAAAACTAAACAATGTACAACTATGAGAAAGAGAATGAAAAACAGAAAATGTATGATGTAGTTACGGTTGGGGGAAGAAAGTGAATGTAATCAAAGAAGAGTCAAAGGTGAATCATGTTCTATTGAGTGACGTGGTGAATACTTACGTATTTAATGCTTATCCTTAAACTGTACATATATTTTACATTCTGGAGAAAAAGAGAAGCAGGAAAGTGGAGACCATATATGTAGATAACTCTGTGAAGAACTTTATCTTGATTGGAAAATAAAGAAGCACAGATGGGAAAAAGGTTGATGTTCACAGAGATTTTCTTCTTCTGCTAAAGTACAAAAAGACTCTAAATGCCATAGAAAGTAAGGTTACACAGGAGGGGAGAAGTTGAAGAAACAAGAGGAAGGTACCTGATGACACACGCCATTTAAGTAGGTTGAAGGGAATAGGATCCAAGGCATATCTAAAGAGACTCATCTTTAAAAAGAAAAGGAATGCCACCCAATTCAATCAAAGGGGAGGGGGAAAGGACAGAAATGGGTGCAGCAAACATATACACTTGATGATGGGAAGCCTGAGGTATGTTATGTATGGTCACTTGTTCCTCTAGAATGAAGTTATTAGCTGAGAGTGAAGGGTCAGAGTTGGTTTTCAGAAAAAGTGAAGACATGAAATAACTGTTTTGGCCAGTAAAAGAATGTGCTGTCCACAAATAAATACATGTGAACTCTTGGGCATTTCATCTTTCCTGTTTCTCCTGCCTCTGCTAGAATATTTTCCCCATTCCTTTTCATTTAGAAAATCTTCCCATCCTTCTAGACTCATCTTAGATTCTATGTCCTTTGTGAAACCTTTTTTGATTATCCCATAGTAATCCTTTCCTCTTAAATCTTACAGCACTTAGCTGTATCACTCATTTTTCATTTGACACGTCATCTTGCAATAACTCTTTTGCTTGTACATGATTTAATTTTTGCGTTGTCTTGTTAACTACAGTTATTGAAGGCAGAAGTCATGTCTTCTTTAATTTTTTGAGGCTGAGTCCTGCTCTGTTGCCTAGGTTGGAGTGCATGGTATGATCTAGGCTCACTGCAACCTCTGCCTCATGGGTTCAAGCGATTTTTGTGTCCCAGCCTCCTGAGTAGCTGGGACTACAGGTGTGCACCACCATGTCCAGCTAATATTTTGTATTTTTCATAGAGATGGGGTTACACCATGCTGATCTTGAATTCCTGGCCTCAGGTGATCCGCCCTCCTCGGCCTCCCAAAATGCTGGGATTACAGGCGTGAGCCACTGCGCCCAGCCAGAAATCATGTCTTTTTAAAACACTGTTCCTCTTACTTTCAGAAAAATAATTTTTTTTTTTGAGATGGAGTTTTGCTCTTGTTGCCCAGGCTGGAGTGCAATGTCGTGATCTCTGCTCAACCGCAACCTGCATCTCCCAGGTTCAAGTGATTCTCCAGCCTCAGCCTCAGTCCTGCGTAGCTGGGACTACAGGCATGCACCGCCATGCCTAATTTTGTATTTTTAGTAGAGACAGAGTTTCTCCATGTTGGTCAGGCTGGTCTTGAACTTCTGACTTCAGGTGATCTGCCTGCCTCAGCCTCCCAAAGTGCTGGAATTACAGGCATGAGCCACCACACCCAACAAAATAATGCATTCTTATGTATGGTGAATATTTAGATGCAGTTTCTAAATATATCATCTACTGAAATATCCTTAAAAGTAAATGATAAAATAATAAAGACATACATGAATAAACGGAACTTTGAATCTTCCATGTTTTTTCCTGTAACTGCTCCTGATTTTCAATTTTTGGTTTTAGAACCTCCTTTTTAGAAGCTAAGCCAGAGATCTGGTGCTAATATACAATTAGTTTAATTTTTAAAAAAAATTTAAAACAAACTTCTCTTGTTTATTAAACTATTAAAATGTTTTCTTCATTACAACTTTCAATATATTTCTTCTTGGAGGTTGTTCTCCAAGAATATGAAACTGAATGTTATCAAAGACAAATTATGTTAGGAATGCCATCTTGTGGTTGACAGTAGTCCATTACACTCATTGGTCTTGACAATCTTTAATTCAGAAAGAAAACATCCAGTAAATTCACAAACATAAATCATGGTTAAAATTTACTACTACAAAGGAATACAAATTAAATACATGTATCAGTTGTGTGCAGTTTCAGCTGCCAGAAAAATACAATGTTCACTGAAGAAACAACAAATTATGTTAAGAATTGACTCCAAATAATATAGTGAAACTGCTGTCTACAAATACCCTCCTATTGAGACTACTCAAGTACTCTTAATTTTGGAAAACTTTCCTCTTGAAATAGATCATTTTATTTCTGTATTCACTTCTAAATAGTTCTGCTTAGTGTTTCATCCTGGACTTCAGTTATGTCTTGATTTTCAAACATCATCACCCTAACCATAAACATCCAAAAGAGAGTGAAGGACAGAGTACATATTTAATTTGGACAGTGTGAGATACACATTAGTTGTAGTCCAAAATGGAATTTGAGGAGGGTTAAAAACACTGGCCATAGTCAGGTGCAGAGGCTCACGCCAGTAATCCTAGCACTTTGGGAGGCCAAGGTGGGTGGATCACCCGAGGTCAGGCGTTCAAGACCAGCCTGGAAAACTTGGTGAAACCCCATCTCTACTAAAAACAAAAAATTCAGCCATGCGTGGTGGCGCATGCCTGTAATCCCAGCTACTTGGGAGGCTGAGGCAGGAGAATCACTTGAATCCAGGAGGCGGAGGGTGCAGTGAGCTGAAACTGTGCCAAACAAAAACAAAACAAAACAAAACACTGGCCCTAATCCTAATAGAAGAGTTTACTACTTCCTCTATTCAAATTAGCCATTTTGAGTGGTAAATTAACTTTCTAATCAACAGAGAACTATTCACTAGTTACAGATGTAGTACCTGAAAACTGGGCTTAAATATTTTAATTGCCAAATACTATAGCAGACATTTTGGTCCACGTAACAGTGAGGGTGTGGGAGTGGACACTGATATACCCCACATTGAGCACAAGGCAAAGCATGACAGCTCAAAGGTCCGTGCACTGTTACCTTTTGTCACTTCTAGATTAAAGATCTGAGGAGGTGCCATGGAGGTCTGTCAGCCCTAGAGATCAGACTATTGAAATTCCAAACAGATATAGAGATATTTACATAAAAGACAAAATGCTACTGTACTCCAAATCAGTGTTTGAGATTTATTATTGCATGCTTATAGCCAGAAAAAAAAAATTTACTCTGAAAGCTTTCATATGAATTGATTTTGGATAAGTTTTTCCACATGATTCTTCAAGACATTCACATCAGCTGCACAGACCTGGTACTCCATCTTCTCTTGCTGTTTTGTTCTCTCTAATAAAGCCTGATGCAGTGGAGGTAATGCATTGTATGAACCCAGTAAATACAGCTGACTCGATGAAGTCTCATTGATTTCTTTAATCTTTAAAGCCTGCATGATAGCAGGTGCAAACTTTGAGTAATGGGCTGTAGATGAGACAATCACAGGGCAAGTTTTGTCTTGCACCCTATCTGCAACCACTTTTGCAACAGCAGTGTGTGGATCCAAAATATACCCTGAAGTATTATAGGTGGAGTTAATAGCTGCTAGGCACTCTCCCTCAGAGCACCAGTCAGCTACAAAATCTTGCTGAAGTTTCTCAACTAGAACCTTTTCTATCTGGAAGTGATGCTGACTTTCTAATTGATTAAATAATTCTGTCATTAGTTGTCCATCTTTATTAGCCATCAAGTATAAATGTCGTTCTAGGTTTGAAGATTTGAGAATATCTATCGACGGTGAAAAAGTCTGTGCTAATTTTCTTTCCCTTAGATCATAATGTCCTGTTTTTATAAAATCAGTCAAAACACGGTTCTGATTAGAGGCACAGATAAATTTTCGAATCGGGATTCCCATCATTTTGGCATACACTGCTGCTAATATGTTACCAAAGTTTCCTGTGGGAATACAGACATCGACTGGGCTTCCAAAAGAAATAAATCCTTGACTAACAAGATCGAGATATGCGGAAGCATGATAAACTACCTGCGGAAGTAGTCGGCCCCAGTTTATGGAATTAGCCGAACTTAAAATTGTTCCATATTCCACAGTAAGAAAGCCAGTAAAATCAGAATCGTTAAAAATTCTTTTTATAGCTGTCTGGCAAAAATCAAAATCTGACTCAACACCCACTGCCCATCCATTTTCTCTCTGACTGCCAATTATTTGTGCTTTTTGAAAATCACTTACTCCATTCTCAGGAAAAAATGTGACCACAGCTATCCTTTGCTTATCATTCTTATTAAGACGACTAAAACCATTTAAGACTGCACTCCCTGTGTCTCCTGAAGTAGCTACCAGTATCATATAATTGCAACTTGGTGGGATACAGTGTGCAAAAATATGAGGCATAAGCTGTAAAGACAAATCTTTAAATGATCCTGTTGGTCCATGAAACAACTCCAGGATGAACTGGTTGCCTGAAAGGTGCCTGACAGGAGCAATTTTTGAGCAGGCAAAGTTTTCCCCATAAGCAGTTTCAATCATTTCTCCCAACCTGGCAGCAGGTATGTCTGCAGGATGGATACATCTTTCCAACAGTATCTGTGCTCTTTCTATGTAGGTTGCTCCTACTAGGCTTTTCCACTCCCCACAGCTTAATTTTGGAAACTCCTTTGCAGGAACAAAGAGTCCACCATCAGAAGCCAACCCCTCAATTACAGCTTCACTAAAAAATTTTGCTGAAACCTTCTGTTCACAGTCTTTAGGCCAAACGTGTCTTGTTGAAATGAATGTTTCTGAGTCCACATCTTGGTATCTTTTAATTGCATTCAGCACTTTGTCAGCTACCTCCTCTGGGGAAGCCCCAATTTCACAGAAAACACGAGCATCATACCACTTCTTATAATACTGTCTTCTAAATTTAAGTAAGTCTTTCATAGATGTTCCAGAATTCCGACCTACAATCCTATCTATCTTCATTAATTTCAGACGATGAATTAGATCTAGTAGAGGTACATCCAGGTATACAATTACTCCATTTTTCTTCAGATGCCACATGCTAGCATCATGCATTGGATTGGACCCAGTAAGGGAAATCACACTTCCAGATGCAGAGAAGTTTAACACAGCTTTTCCTTCCTCTTCTAAAAATTGCTCATTACCAACATCCTGTAATTTTTCAGACACACTCATATTCCAGGTTTTTTCAAGGATATCATCATCTACATCTATGACACAACAACCTAGTTTCTGACCTATTATTCTGCCTACTGTTGTTTTCCCAGCACCAGGAGGTCCCATCAGGATAATATTTTTGTCTCCAACAAGAGAGTGGGTTGAATACCATGACTTCCTTAATTCCGCAAGTGCAAAGGTTCTTGAAAGAAATCGCTGTGCGTGTTTATCCGTTTTAACATGTATACTAGACAAACATTTCTGTGTTATCTTTTTCAGATGCTGACATCGGTTAAAGTGGAGCATTCTTTTCACTTTTCTGCCCACACCAACCTAAAAATGGGCTTTAGCCCTTTTCAAAACAAACAAACAAAAAAACAACAAAAGATAATTTGGTTACTAATTTCAGTAGATTGTTAAAATCCCAACAGGATCGAATATAACCATGCCCATGGTACATAAACTGTTTAAAAATCTGCCAAACTTATGGAATTTAAAAAAAGTATTCCAACCCAAATTCTTATATATTGTATATTATCCTTTTTAATGATCTCTTTTAAAATCTCAAGACACTGAAAAATCAAAACTTTGACAAAATTTGTAACTCTAAACAACAGAAACTTGTATTCACAAGTGCCAGATTGTAGATGCTTTTAAAAGTATATATATACCAAATCAAATTACTATTTCTTTGATCTCAGTTCACTGCAGCCTCAACCTCTTGGGCTCAGGTCATCCTCCCACTAGGTGTGCACCACCACACCCAGCTAATTTTTGTAGGTTTTGTAGAGAACAGGGTTTCACCATGTTGCCCAGATTGCATATTGAGATCTTTTAATGGAAATTATTTCATGGTTTATAGGTTTATATCACATATAAAGATGATTTGGATTTGGAGTGCTATCTACTTGCAATTCACAAAAGTTGAATAATATTCTTTATATTTAATTTCTCTTCAGTTATATGAACGTCGTGATAGACTATATTACTCATAAATTTCTTACAGAATTCATAACAGGAAACCAGAATAAAAGAACATATTTGCTTATAAAATGCTTAGTTTTCCAAACTACAGAACAAAGGTATGATATTTTCTTTCTTATGTGCCTTTTACATGCATATTAAGAATCATTGTGACATATTATTCATACTGAAGGCTTTAAAAAGAGCCAAAGTGAAAGGTATAATATTATACAAATAGTTAAGAAAAATTAATAATCAGCAATGAGGTCAAAGGCTACATATAACCTTATCTGCATGGAACCATCGTTTTTGTTTCTAATCCTATAATCTTCAGTGGAGAGATTTAACTCAATTTCCAGGCCCAGGGCGATAGCCAAGAACCTCAGGAATGTTTCCAATGATGAGAGAAAACAATTATTCTGGCATCCAAAGAAGCTCTATAATTTCCCATATTGACCAAGTCTTTGTCTTTGGAAATATACTCACCATTAAAACAAAAATGTATGCCAGACAAGTCAAGTCTTTGGTTATGTAAAATGCAATATAATACCTCTGCAATGTTCATGTAAACTGCCTGAAGTAATGTCACGACACATAGTGGGGCTTATCACGTGTTCTCTGGTAGAACCAATATGCAACTAAAACATATTAAATACTAGATCATATGTTTAAGTATGTGCTGAAAACTTTTAATCATGTAATACTGACTTTCTATGCTACTTAAACTCTGTTTTGTAATTAAACATTTAAATGATTTTAAGCTAACTCTGAATTTAACTTACAAGTAAAATTAGAGCCGTCAAGGGAAGTAATTCATTTCCTTATTTGACTTTTCAATTTGTATGTGCTGTGATTAATTTCCACCAACTTGTAAACACAGGACACACCAGAACCAATCTGAAGAGTTTGTTGACTCTGAGGCAAAACTGATCTTTGCAAAACGTGGAGTCTATAATGGAAAAAATTTTAAGTTAATTATAACTGTATACAGTATCATGAAATTCTACATATAGACTAGTCTATTATTTGAAAAGCTCATCTGCAATTTTAAAAATACAGAAAAGTTGACCCTTTTTGTGTTTCCCCAACTCTATTATTAGATTAAGATACCATTTTTAAACATGTGTGTCTCATTACAAAAATAATTTCACTAAACAGTAATGAAGGAATTTCTACCATCAAGCAATAAAAAACCAAATAATAACAAATACAAAACCTTTCAGAAGGATACCTGGAATTTTAATGATTTGGCTGTATAATGATCAGAGGGGAAAAAATCAGTGGACTATAGCTATGAAATTAGTGTCTGAATTGTTTTTTAGGCTGTATTATCTATCAAAATCACTACATATTCATATGTAATAATATCCACTATAAAAAGCCCAAATAAAACTCTTGACACAAAAAGATCTCTCTTAGCTATATAAATGTCTCTACAATAAAATCAAAGTACATATCGTAGTGGTTAGCACAAAATATTTACAGGAAGATTAATCATTGTCACTCACTGACAATGAGCTAGGAATATATAAATTGAATCCAAATATGTAGGTACAAGGCAACGTGCATTTTTTTTTTATGGCTTGGTTTATAAACCTTCAGAGAATACAGTGGTGTTCAACCATGAATCAAGAATTGTTTTGCCACACACAGTCTAATCCTTTCCCTGAAGTAAACCAGGGACCAGAATTATATACTTGAATCATAACATCAATTTATTTTATTAAATGGTATTCTGTACTGGACTTTAAAAGCACAAGCTGCTTTTAGGGCACTTATATAAAACAGTTTGATTAACCTCCTATTCAGGAAGCTTTTGCTTGTAACATTACAGTCTCTTCTTTTTGAGTTTGCAATACATAACTTTCTGGTATCTGCATCAGTAATAATTGTATATAATCTGAGTAGCTGGTTTTCAAGTGCAGTAATTTTTTTTTTTTTTTTTTTTTGAGAAAGGTTCTTCCTCCGTCGCCCAAGCTGGAGTGCAGTGGCATGATCTCAGTTCACTGCAGCCTCAACCTCTTGGGCTCAGGTCATCCTCCCACCAGGTGTGCACCACCACACCCAGCTAATTTTTGTAGGTTTTGTAGAGACAGGGTTTCACCATGTTGCCCAGACTGCTCTTGAACTCCTGAACTCAAGCAATCCTCCCACCTTGGCCTCCCAAAGTGCTGGGATTACAGGCATGAGCCATCACACCAACCCAGTAAATCTTTCATCTTTTCTTATGCTTTATGTTGCTTGCTACCATGCCTAACATCAACTTCATTAAAAGTAGATTGTAAGGCAAACATTATGTTACCTTCACCTTATGTTTTGCAATCTTACTTTTCCTATATATTAGTTCTCCTCTACCCTCTCGTTTTTAAATTTTACTTCACTTTCCTTTTTCAAGACTTTGGGGTAGTCATATATATATAAAAAAATTATGACAGTTCAATTTGTAAATTCTGTATCAATATTTCCCAAAAACATGTTCCTTAGACTAGGAGAAAGCAGTTAAGTACTATATTATTTCTAAAGAACAGTAAAGATATATTCTATTTTAAGATACATACTAAATTTTATTTTGTAACATTTAACCACAAATTGATTTTAGGGGCTCAACATTTTTTAACAAAACAAATGAGGAAAAGACATCCTCATTTTCTTTTTGAGAATGTCTGCTGCAATGGCCAGTCAGGAATATACACAGAAGGCATATATATGGACTTCACCAAAGCATTATCCACAGTTTGCTAAATATTTGTTCAATTCATGGAGAAATGGAAAAAAGGATTTGAGGATATTGTTGAATGATCATAAAAAATGGTTCTGTTGAATAGAGGGAAATTTCTGGTAGTGCACTCCAAGGCTTTCAGTCTTGATACTCTTCTCTTTAACGTGTTTAACAATTATTTGGATTAAGCATTGAGAGAGATATTGGATAATTAGTGGTTAACAGGACGGACTTCAGACAAAAATTTGCAGATGTGCAAGTCCTTTATATAAAATGGTGTAGTATTTGCATATAACCTGTGCACATCCTCCTGTATACCTTAAATCATCTCTGAATAACTTATAATACATAACACAATGCAAATGCTACGTACAGAGCTGGTATACTAATTTGCTTTTTTATTTGTGGTATTTTTACTGTTCCATTAGTTTCATATTTTTTGTTTTTCAGACAGGCTCCCACTCTGTTGCCCAGGCTGGAGTGCAGTGGCACAATCTTGGCTCACTACAGCCTTGACTTCCTAGGCTCAAGCAATCGTCCCATCTCAGCCTCACAAGTAGCTGGGACTACAGGCACGCACCAATACACCCAGCTAATTTTAGTATTTTTTGTAGAGAGGGAGTTTCACCATGTTGCCCAGGCTGGTCTCCAATCTCTGGGCTCAAGCAATCTTCCTGCCTTGGCCTTTGAAAAGTGCTAGGATTGCAGATATAAGCCACTGCGCCCAACCAAAATATTAAAATATTTTCAATCTGTAGTTAGTTGAATCTGAGAATGGGAAATTCACAGATATGGAGATCCAACTGTATATCTGGACACAAACTAGGCAAAAGGAGGTTAAGCTCTACTGCTTCTGACTTCTAATCAAAAATTCTCTCAAACCCTTCTTTCAGAGGGCCTCCCACTTGCCATGAAACAGAGGTGAGGGTGGAAGGACCACACAATCCAGTATTGTTCTGTAATCACAAGGATCTTACAACCAAAACAATTAATTTGCAAGTTCATCACTTAAGTCTTTATATTACTATCAAAGCTAAGTCTTTTCTGCCGTTAGACTTCTGCTGTTAGACATGTTCTTAATGATCTCAAATATTTAACTGAAAAAACTTAAGTATCCACAATTCTGTAACTTTGAGAATTATAAAGAACTTGTCTTTATAAAGGGTTTATTTACCTTTCAATTGTCTTATATCCTCATCTACACCCATTTTATTCATTTAAATAGATAAAAATAAGGCTTCGCAAAAAAACCCCTCATGTGTTTATGTACATGACAGGCATACCATTATATGGGGATCTAGAATCTGTGCAAACTACAGTCCACAGGCTAAATCTGGCCCACCATCATTTTTATAAATCAAGTTTCACTGAAGCACAACTTCAACCATTCATGTGCTCATACATTTGTTCAGTATTGTCTTTGGCTGCTTTTGAGCTACAGTGGCAAAAGTGAGTAGTTGCAACATAACCACTTGGCCCGCAAAGGCCTGAAATATTCACTGTCTACCCTGTTACAGATAGTTTGTTCATCCCTATAGGTATATACCAGTTAATTCCCTGTGGACATGAGGTAGACACAGGCATTTTTTTTGAACTGTCATTTCAAGAGAATTATAAAAACTAGAAATAATTTTGCTTAAACACACTTTCGAAAGGCAAGGAGAATTGCAGATCAAATGTCTAAGAAAAAAGAAAAGTTCTTTTCCAAATGATTTAACAACCTGCTCATGACTGTACACTAACCATACTACAGTGAGGTCTAGCACAAATTGTTTAGCATTTTTTAAAGCATAATATACAGACATCAGTGAAATTACTTTATTTCAATAACCCCAGAACATCAAGGGTACCTAAGGCCAGTTGGTGCTAACTGCAGAAATCATGTTTTGCCCTTACTTGCTATTTCAGGAACTGATTTAACACAAATAGTCTCAAGGTGTTCCTTCTAATTAGAAAATTTATAAGCTTTGGTCGATGACTATCCACTTGGCCAATGGTGTTATTATTATTCCCTGAGTCCTTGGTTTGAATCTTCATAAATACAGGAAGTTTCCCGCCAAAATTTTTCTCTATACTTGCTAAAACAGAAACCCCAAACATAAAATACTCAAGGGCGAAAAGGACAAAGTGATACAGATTTAGATCCAGATCTAAATATAGATCTATAGATCTATCTAAAATGTTTTGGAAGACAATCTGATGTGAAGAAATCTGGAGAATTCTCCCTAAGCGTCTGGGACAAAAATTAAAACCAACTGAAAAAAAAAAAAAAAAACTTACTGTATTCTTATCTAGTGAAATTCAGTAAGAGCCCAAAATAAGGATCTCCACATTCAGTAAAGCCTTTTTATATAAACTAAAAGGTTCACTAGGCCATTGTGTTGTTTTCATGTCTCCACCAGGCAACCAGGCAGTGAGAAACCCAAACTCCTGTGTTTTCTCTCCTCTCCGGGAAGCTTTATTTCCTTCGGGCAGAGTGGCCTCTGTACGGGTGGCTCAGAGCCATCCATCTTCCTCCCCAAATCCTATTACCAAAATGTCTTTTAAACAGTCAGGTAAAAGCGTCTAAATGACTTTCCTACAGCAGTCCTATGTGCATAGATTTACGGGTGACTAGGTGGGGCAAAAAGGAATAAAACCGCTTCTCAGAAGACAATTTTCAACATGGGACGCCAAAAACTGGACAAAAACGTAAAGGCCCACTTAAAAGGCTTCTCCTCTCAGTTTAGGATGCTCATTTACAAAGAGCAGGTCCACTGGTTCCTGGAGAATAATCTAGAGGAAGAGTCCCGACCAGGGTGGGAGAGCAGGCGCAGAGCACACCCCGAGGGCCACCCAAGAGGCGGCAGCGGGCGCAGGGGTGGCAGGGTAAGCGCAGCAGGCGGAGGAGGCCGCGGGCCCCGGGCGCGCACTCACACAGGTGGCGGGCAAAGCTGCGCGGGGTTCCGAGGGGCCTCGACCAGAATCGGCAGGAAAAATGCGGGCACAGTTAAGATGACCAGCGAGTAGCGGAAAGGGGAAGGGACGGTGCGGGGAAAGGCATGCGACGGGAGCGGGGTGGCTTCTAATTTTCCTTTCTCTCTCCTCCAGTAACTCACCAAGGAAATCTCACTGAGAAGACGGGGAAAATGAAAGGAAATGGGGAAGCAGTTTCCACGAACCGCTAAAGCGGCCACAGTAGACGGAGTACCGTACCTCCGGCTAGTTCCCCGGTCCCGCCCCCGCGCAGTGGACTCTGCCTGTGCCTGCGGCGGCCAGCGTACCTCCGCTCCACGCCCACACCCGGAGCAGCCTAGCGCAGGGCACGTGACCTCTTCTCTCACTGTAGCCTATCCAAGCACTCCGAGCTCCTCGGGCTCCTCCCCTTCCTCGTCCTGCTGGCTGCCTTGGCCGTGCGTCCGCGTGGTCTCAGCCGATCGCTCCGCCCACACCGGGATTGGGGCCTGCTCGCAAAAACGTTATTATGAGACGCCTGCGCACTACCTGCGCTTTGCTGTGTCTGCAGTAGGGTTTTTCTTTTTCCCCAGATACACAGAGATGAAAAGAGCACAGTTTTTAAGGGGACACCATTTTCACCCCGTTAACTTTCAAAGGCACGTAAAAACAATGGCTTCCAAATGAGCTTCTCTAGTAGAAGGCGATACAGAAAGAGGGGAGACCTAGTTTGCAGTGCCGCCGTCTACTTCCTCGTTGCCTAGTAACGGTTTCCACGGCAACCGCACAGTCAACGACGCTTAGCAATCCCGGGAGAAATAGGGTGTTTTCTTCCCGAGAGAGGACTGCTAAGAGGGGGTCAAAGAGGGGACGATCTGAAGGAGAGAAACCGTGGTCCTTGAGAAGGCGAAGAAGAAAGAAAGGGGAAGCAGTGAAGAAGGACAGAGATACTGGGACAGGGAGAAAAAAGCTGAGAATAGCTTTTAAGGAGTCATTTGATGACCATGGATCCAACGTGCCCTTCTGAGTGCATTTATAACCTCATACTCAGTGACTTGAAGGAGCCTCCCCAGCCTCCTAGGTATGTGGATAAGCAAAGAACATCACTTGAAACAAGAATGGGGAATAGTATTAATTAAACATACATATACTGGGATTTTTAATAATAAAATGTATTTATGCCTTGATGAAGTAGCCTTGGAGGATAACTTGTTAGAGAAAAGGTCGAAATATCTAGATATTTAGCATCTCACAGTTTTACAGAGAGGGCAGTCCGGCGCTGTGAGGTGACCATTTGATTATATTACACTTAACCTCTTATTAATACTGCATCTGATTATTGTGTAATTTAATTATACGTGATATGTATACAACATAGCACGAAGTTTCATGTTGTTGAAAAGAGAAAAATAACAATTCTGTTATCTTGTTTAAGTGTACTTGATGTTTGGGTTCAGGAGTTCGGTGTTGTATTTCTAACTGCACTACTTCTCCCTCTCTAATGGGATAGTACTTATCTTTTCCCCCAAGATTTTTATGAAATATAAATTTACATTTGCTCTTGAACTTCAGGTTTTTGATCAGTGAAACGAAATATCTACTACTACTAGGCAGTTTCTAAGGACTTTTTCAGATCTAATGGTTTAATGGAAGGAAGACTTGGTGGATAGATAATGAACCAAAAAATATGTAATTGAGTTGAAATTTCACGTAGGTCTTAGAACCTCTTATATTCTCCAAATCTCAAAAACGTGCAAAGGAAGCACTTCAGTTACTCCCATCTATAGGGACTTCTTAGAACTTAACTTAAATCTGTGGGGAGCAAAGAAAGTAGTGGAGAAAATCTCAGCTCTCCTAGGACGTGAAATGTTTCCTGTCTTTTACCATCACCCTTGTCGATATGCAAGTCAAAACCACATTTAAAAAGGACTGGACTGAAAATCAGGCCTAGCAATTAATTGTCTTTGTGATCTTGCATAAAGTTTCATTTGTTTACTGATCTGTGAGATAAATGTACTAGATAATATCCAAGGCCCCTTTTAGATCTAATGGTCAATTATTTTTACTAGTATTAGGGTAATAGCTCAACAAGTAGGCAGCTTCTTCAACTTTAAATATTTGATTTAAACTAGAGCAGTAACTATTATTAGTTTTCCATCAGCATATCAAAATCTAGAGATTGGAAAGAGGAATGTAAAGTAAGTTATGGCACGGTTGCAGAATTTATGAGTAGAGTTCAAATTGTCTATTGTTGAACCAACTTTTGGTTTCAAATTCCTGCATATTACACGAGATAAAACTCCTCGTCTCTGTAACACATTGGTAGATTGCATTTCTATAGAATATTGAATTTGAGTGTTATTTTATTAAGTGGGTACTCTGTTCTTTGGCATATTGAAAAGTTTTACTGCATCTAGACGATTTTTTTTTCCGAAAACATTTATAGGAACAGTCTTTATTCATTTGGCAAGCATTAATGGAGCCCCAATTATGTGTATAATGTTGCACTAGTATATCTGTTCTTGGTGCTGTTGAAGTGATAGCACAGACTTCTTGGTTTTACTATGAAGGAATGAGTAGAAGAAAGATTTATGATGGGAGGAAATAGAGGCACCCAAATGTGATGCCACAAGAATCATTTCTGTTAAGTTAAAGTCAATTTACACTGTCAAGATTCTGACAACTGCCTGCCTTTTGATCTCCCACGCCTCACAGTTTACAGTCTTTTTGGGGAACTGAAATATGAACACTAAAATTTATCATTGAAAACCCTAATGAGAGATGAAGATACTGAGAACTTAGAAGATGAATGTATGTGACCAAAATCGGATGAAGGGCACTTTTCTGCAATTGAACTATTGGCTGAGACTTAAGTTATGAAAGTCTCAAAGTCAATGGGAAGTCATGATTCAGCTTTCAAAATCTGAGTTACTCATGATGCATAAGATGGTTTCCAAGATTTTCACCAAATCTGGCACCCTTTTTTTTTTTTCTTTTAATTAATTTTCTTTGAGACAGAGTTTCACTCTTTTTGCCCAGGCTGGAGTGCAATAGCGCCATCTCGGCTCACTGCAACCTCTGCCTCCTGGATTCAAGCGATTCTCCTGCCTCAGCCTCCCGAGTAGCTGGGATTACAGGCCCCTGCTACCATGCCCAGCTAATTTTGTACATTTAGTAGAGACGGGGTTTCACCATGTTGGCCAGGCTGGTCTTGAACTCCTGACCTCCAGTAATCAACCCACCTCTACCTCCCAAAGTGCTATGATTATAGGCATGAGCCACTGTGCCTGGCCTATCACCCTTTATTGATGTCTGCAGTTATTGAATATCTCCAGTCATTCCCTCTTTCCATTTCGTTTAAAGCAATATTCCAGTTATGGTCTGAACATTCCATGAAACCATTATCTCCTTTACATAATTCTTGGCACAATATTTTCATCCATTCAGCCTAAGCTTCCATAAGCATTTTGACAGTTGTGTGCAACTGTTGGCGCACATTGAAATACCCTGTATGGATTTTGACTAAGGTTGGTCTCTCCCATCCTCTAATTATGTAGCTGATTCCTTTTTATCTCAACTCATTAATCTATGGAGATCATTTTGAATTTGAATCTTTTATACATTCTGTTAACTATTCTTCCCAGCTTTGTGTCATTTGCAAATTTAATAAGTATGTCTTTTATATCTCTTATCTATCATTGAACATGGTATATTAGTCTGTTCTCACACTGCTAATAAAGACATACTCAAGACTGGATAATTTATATTTAAAAAGAGGTTTAATTGACTCACAGTTCCACATGACTGAGAAGGCCTTACAATCATGGCAGAAGGCAAAGGAGGAGCAAAGTCACATCTTACATGGTGGCAGGCAAGAGAGTGTGTGCAGGGGAACTCCTCTTTATAAAACCATCAGATCTCATGAGACTTATTCACTATCATGAGAGCAGCACAGGAAAGACCCACCCCCATGATTCAATTACCTCCTACCAGGTCCCTCCCATGACATGTGGGAATTACAGGATCTCATCAATTCAAGATGAGATTTGGGTGGGGACACAGCCAAACCATATCATTCTACCCCAGCCCCTCCCAAATCTCATGTCCTCACATTTCAAAACCAATCATGCCTTCCCAACAGTCCCCCAAAGTCTTAACTCATTTCAGCATTAACTCAGAAGTCCACAGTTCAAAGTCTCATTTGAGACCAGGCAAGTTCCTTCTGCCTGTGAGCCTGTAAAATTAAAAGCAAGTTAGGTACTTCCCAGATGCAATGGGGGTCCAGATATTGGGTAAATATAACCATTCAAAATGGCAGAAATTGGCCAAAACAAAGGGGCTATAGGCTCCTTGCAAGTCCAGATTCTAATAGGGCAGTCATTAAACCTTTAAGTTCCAAAATGATCTCCTTTGACTCCATGTCTCACATGCAGGTCACACTGATGCGAGAGATGGGTTCCCTTGGTCTTGGGCAGCTCTGCCCCTATGACCTTGCAGGGTACAGACCCCCTTCTGACTGCTTTAATGGGCTGGTGTTGAGTGTCTGCAGCTCTTCTGGGTACACGGTGTAAGCTCTTGGTGGATTTATCATTCTGAGGTCTGGAGAACAGTGGCCCTCTTCTCACAGCTCCACTAGGTGGTGCCCCAGTGGGGACTCTATGTGGGGGGCTTCCACTCCACATTTCCCTTCCACACTGCCCTAGCAGAGGTTCTCCTTGAGGGCTCTGCCTCTGAAGCACATCTTTGCCTAGACATCCAGACATTTTGATACATCCTCTGAAATCTAGGTGGAGGTTCCCAAACCTCAATTCTTGACTTCTGTGCACCTGCAGTCCCAACACCATGTGGAAGCCTCCAAGGCTTGGGGCTCGCACCCTTTGAAGCAATGACGTGAGCTCTATGTTGGCCCCTTTTAACCATGGTTGGGACTCAGGGCGCCAAGTCCCAAGGTTGCACAAAGCAGCAAGGCCCTGGGCCCAGCCCATGAAACCATTTTTCCCTCCTAGGTCTCTGGGTCTGTAATGGGAGGGGCTGCTGTGGAGACCTCTGACATGCTCTGGAGACATTTGCCCCATTGTTTTGGCTATTAACATTTGGCTTCTCCTTATGCAAATTTCTGCATTTGCCTTGAATTTCTCCTCAGAAAATGGGTTTTTCTTTTCTTTTGCATCATCAGGCTGCAAATTTTCTAAACTTTTATGCTCTGCTTCCCTTTAAACAAAAGTTCCAATTCCAAACCATATCCTTGTGAATACATAAAACTGAATGCTTTTAACAGCACCCAAGTTACCTCTTGAATGTTTGGCCACTTAGAAATTTCTTCCACCAGATGCCCTAAATCATCTCTCTCAAATTCAAAGTTCCACAGATCTTTAGGGCACGGGCAAAATGCCACCAGTCACTTTGCTAAAACATAGCAGGAGTCACCTTTATTCCAGTTCTCAACAAGTTCCTCATCTCCATCTGCGACCACCTCAACCTGGACTTTATTGTCCTTATCGCTATCAGCATTCTGGTCAAACCCATTCAACAAGTCTCTAGGAGTTCCAAACTTTCCCACATCTTTCTGTCCCCTTCTGAGTCCTCCAAACTGTTTCAACTTCTGTCTGTTACCCAGTTCCAAAGTTGCTTTCACATTTTTGGATATCTTTATAGCAGCATCCCACTCTACTGGTACCAATTTATTGTATTAGTCTGTTCTCACGCTGCTAATAAGTACATACCCAAGACTAGGTAATTTATAAAGGAAAGAGGTTTGACTCACAGTTCCACATGGCTGGGGAGGCCTCACAATCATGGCAGAAGGTAAAGGAGGAACAAAGTCACATCTTACATAGTGGCCAACAAGAGAGTGTGTTCAGGGGAACACCTCTTTATGAAACCATCAGATCTTATGTGGCTTATTCACTGTCCCAAGAACATGGGAAAGTGTTCAGCATGGGAAAGACCCACCCCCATGATTCACTTACCTCCCACTGGGTCCCTCCCACAACATATGGGAATTATGGGAGCTACAATTCAAGATGAGATTTGGATGGGGACACAGCCAAACCATATCACACGGCAAGTGCTTTATACTTCACTAGGCTACCAAACACCTCTCTCTAGGCTGGTAGCAATACTTTTGAGTATTCAGTCACCAAAGTGAACCTATTAACTCATATTTCTCTGCCTTATCAACAAGGATTTAACAAGATTCTCTGCTAACATCAACATGCAAATTATTATGTCTAAAATATTTCCCTAATCTATTTATCAAATAATCTTATTTTTTAATTGATTTTCGTTTGTGGTGACCTGAAACTCCAAATGGCCTTATGCAATCATTGCTTCTCTATGAATGTAATAAAAATTCTCTCTACAACTCTTACAGAAAATGTCATCAGGCTCAACAGTGTAGAATTTCTGCATGCATACTTTTTGAAAATGAAAATATTTAATGCAGTGAACACCACTAGTTTTTGTTTAACGTGGTTCTGTTTTTCATTGTGATTAATTGTAACACATAATCAGAGTTTCATTTTTGGAGCTTCCCATTCTTCTTGGACTACCTTCTGCTTTATGCAGTGTCAATATTGTTAACACTTATGTGTTCTGAAGTCTTTATAACATCTCTTTGTTTAAAGTATGGTTATGTATCTGACTTTGCTGAGAAATCTGTTCCTTGACTATTAGGAACTCTTAGGTGACATGGTCATTTTCTTCTGATCCAGAGTTTCTTGTCTTACCCACTTTGCTAACTAATTACAGCCAAGAATTTAATCAAGGAAAGCAGTAACCCTTTTAATTAACTTATATTCAAAGAAAGTCTAGACTATTCCAAAGTCTCTTTTTGTTTGGCATGATGACATTTTATGCTAAAATTCCCATTGCTGCATTATGGTCTCTGAGTATTATGATTAGTGTTAGTAACTATTTTAGTGTTTTAAGTGTTTAGTGTTAGAATTTAAGTGTTAGAATGTGTTTTTCATCTGGCTAGGCACTCTCTGCAGACCCACAATAATACTTCTCTTCATCTCTTACATTTTGTCCAACTGCCCTTCTCATGCTTATGTATCTCATATATTTATATTTATTCATATTATGTTTTATATATACATATATATATCACAGGCACACAAATGAAGATGTGTTATAATTAATAGAATTACCTGAAGAATGTAGAAGAATTGAAGGCCTGGAAAACTATGTGGTTAACAGGGTAATTCAAAAGGCACCTTTCCCTTCAGGCATATGGATGAGGGGACAGACAACCAGATACAGAATTTTTTTCAGCAAGGAACATTGTGGTTTCCATCTGCATTTACTGGCTTAATGTGTATTTTAAGTTACTGTCTCTAATTTAGAAACCTATATATAATGTAACATGTGGTAAAAGGTATTAGCACACTTCTCTGGCATTTCATATATATGCAAAAATGTTGAGAGAAGAAAATATGACAACAACATTTCTTAAAATCAGTTGCCAAGGAAATGTGTCAGTGAGCTTTTGTGAATGTTAGACTCATTTTTTAGATTAGTCCGTTACAGAACAAGGTTTAATATCTTAAGCAATACTAACAATATATTGTATATGAGAATTCACTTTTGCAGACAGGGAAATATGTCAGTCTGTTATAACTACCTAGACATGATGACTCAAATTTTTACAGACTGTGTCTTCCAGGACACAGGTAAAATCAAGTGTTAAACAGTTTCAGTTTTAAAACATTTTATCAGGATGGATATCCAATAATAACCATAACCACAAGAATACTATTACTATCAATAGCAATATGTTCCATGTATTAGAATTTAAAATATGCCAGTTATTGCTCTTTTCACAA
This sequence comes from Colobus angolensis palliatus, assembly GCF_000951035.1. Lineage (NCBI taxonomy): Eukaryota > Metazoa > Chordata > Mammalia > Primates > Cercopithecidae > Colobus > Colobus angolensis. The sequence goes on from NW_012119932.1 coordinate 1,593,833, forward strand.
GAATCTTATAGGATACGTAGTAGTATCCCCTTGTTACAGAAGAAAAATCTCAGGCCCAGAAGTTGAGGCAATGGTGAAGAACAAGGGCTGAGATGGAGACACAAATCTAATACCAAAGCTCATAACTTTAATTGGTTTGCACAGTCTTTTAGCTTGAGTCAATTAAACAAACTGAGCCTTTTTTGTTTGAGTAACATCTATAATTGTTTAGTTTTTGATAATTTATTGTATATCAGATACTATTTGGTGTTTATACACAACCTTGTTCTAATGCAATGAGATTTTTTGATGAGGCTATCAAAGCAAATGGGAAATTTATGATAGAATAGTAAAGTAAAGCTACAAATGAGGACCTACATGAAATGTACACTTTAAAATCATGTACATTTGCTTAAAGTCTGAAACAAATTTGACCCTATTAGTTAAGCAGCCAGCCCACAAAGGAAGAAAGGTGCTTCCCATGCTTCTTTAAAATTCAATTACACTCTAAGTCACATTGTCCAAAAACAGAAGCAAAGCAGTAGCCAAAGAGGAGCACAGATGTTCTTGGTGTGCTGCCACAAATACACTTCCTCCAGGATTCATGGAGAGAGGAGACCATGTGTGTAATATAATAAAGATTTCAGCCGCACTTTTACACTAAATCTACTGAGTTTCGTAAGTCTAATATTGCCCTCATTATAGATCAGTGTCCAAGTACAATAACATAACTTAACCAAAGCAGTTTTGGAGACAGCAATGTGTTGTACTCTGGGTGTGCAGTTATCTGGCTGTATAGTTTAATTCAAGGATAGATTTTCCTGCTATCTAGATCAGCACAGTATAACAGAAATGTAATGAGAATCATATATGTAATTTAAATGTTTCTAATAGTCACTTTTAAAAGTAGAAATAACAGGAAAAATTTATGTTATGTAGTTTATTTAATGCAATATATCTAAAATACTATGATTTCAGCATATGGCACCAACCACATTTCAAGTGCCCAATATCCACATGTGGCTGTATTACACAGCACAGATGTAGATGAATACATTAACTACATAGTCTTTTGATATTCCATGTATTATGTCACTCAACAGCTTGTGAGAGGTATTGAGCAGCACTAAGATCATCATTATACTCAATGACATATGTCTGTGTTGTCAAGTAAGTGCAGAGCAGAGCTATGACAGACAACCAGGCTGGGGGAGGAATTGGCATCCATTTTTGAAAATTTAGTTACTTGATATAGACATGAGCCTGAATTGAACACTCTCATTTCAAGTCTGTAGGAGGACTTAAAGGGTATCTGTGTACATCTAAAAATTCTCCTCAAGAAATAATTTGGATAACTTTCTAGCACAGCCTAGGTTCTAGAGTTCAGACTTCCACACAACAGTGTAATGCTGCAGTAATACTGGCCAAAAATTGAAAAAGAAAAGTTGTTCATCAGTTGCCCATTTTGCCCATTAGAGGAAAAAAAAAAATCTCAATTAAGCACTTTCAAACTATCCCAACTTTTTGGGCAATATCATTTATTTGTGTGCCCTTTAAAATAAATGGTTTTAAAAATGTAAATCTACTATCTTAATGATGGGACTTACTACATGGTGATTATTGGCAGTAAAATACAGTTTTGATATATTTTTTGAAGAGGACAATTTTAGTTTGAGAATAACTTATCTTTAGCCCATATCTAATAATTCTGATAATAAATAGAAAATAGAGCCAATTATCCATCACACGGCCTGACTTCAAACTATGCTACAGGGCTATAGTAACCAAAGCAGCATGGTACTGGTACAAGAACAGACACAGAGATCAATGGAACAGAATAGAAAACCCAGAAATAAGACTGTCCACTTACAACTATCTGACCTTTACAAACCTGACAAAAACAAGCAATGAGAAAAGGACTCCCTGTTCAATAAATGGTGCTGGGAGAACTGGCTAGCCATGTGCAGAAGAATGAAACTGGACCCCTTCCTTTAACCATATACAAAAATTAACTCAAGATGGATTAAAGACTTAAATGTAAAACCCAAAACTATAAAAACTCTGGAATAGAAGCTAGGCAATACCATTCAGGACATAGGCAAAGATTTCATGATAAAGATGCTAAAAGCAGTGACAACAAAAGCAAAAATTGACATATGGGATCTAATTAAACTAAAGAGCTTCTGCACAGGAAAAGAAACCATCAACAGAGTAAACAACCTACAGAATGGGAGAAAATTTTTGCAAACTATGCATCTGACAAAGGTCTAATATCTAGCATCTATAAGAAACTTGAACAAATTTATAAGAACGAAACAATGCTGTTAAAAAGTGGGCAAAGGGCATGAACAGACACTTCTCAAAAGGAGACATACATGCAACCAACAATCATATGAAAAGAAGCTCAACATCACTGATCATTAAAGAAATGCAAATCAAAACTACAATGAGATGCCATCTCACACCAATCAGAATGGCCATTATTCAAAAGATACTGGTGAGGTTGTGGAGAAAAAGGAACACTTACTGCTGATGGGAGTGCAAATTAGCTCAACCATTGTGGAAGACAGTGTGGTGATTCCTCAAAGACATAAAGATGGGAATACCATTCAACCCAGCAATCCCATAACTGGATATATACCCAAAGGAATAGAAATCGTTCTATTATAAAGACACATGCATGCCTAGGTTCATTGCAGCACTATTCACAGTAGCAAAGACATGGAATCAACTAAATACCCATCAGTGATAGACTGGATAAAGAAAAAGTGATACATACACACCACAGGATACTATTCAGCCATAAAAAAAGAATGAGATCATGTCCTTTGCAAGGACATAGATGTGTACATGTAAAAATTCTCCTCAATAAATAATTTGGATAACTTTCTAACACAGCCTAGGCTCCAGAGTTCAGAGTCCCACGCAATAGTGTAATGCTGTGGTAATACTGTCCTTAGCAAACTAACACTGGAACATGAAACCAAATACTGCTAAATTCTTACTTAAAGTGGGAGCTAAATGATGATAACACGTGGACATATTGAGGGGAACAACACACACTGGGGCCTATCAGAGGATGGGGGTGGGAGGAGGGAGAGGATCAGGAAAAACAAGTAATGAGTACTAGGCTTAATACCTGCGTGATGAAATAATCTGTCCAACAAACCCCCGTAACACATGTTTACCTATATAACAAATCTGCACATGTATCCCTGAACTTAAAAGAAAATAGAGCCAGTTATCTAATAAAGTCACCATTAGATCTTTATAATAAAACCACACCATTCAGAAAATGGAATAAAATGCAGCTATTTAACAGAAAGAATAAGCTTTATGTGTATTAAGATATCATACTATATTAAGTTTTTAAAATCTGGTTGCAATTCGTACAAAAATAGAAACACAGGCTTGGCACGGTGGCTCACATCTGTTGTCCCAGCACTTTGGGAGGCCAAGGTAGGTGGATTACTTGAGGCCAGGAGTTCCAGACTATCCTGGCCAATGTGGTGAAACCCTGTCCCTACTAAAAATACAAAAATTAGCCAGGTATGGTGATGCGTGCCTGTAGTCCCAGCTACTCAGGAGGCTGAGGCACGAGAATCATTTGAACCCAGAAGGCAGAGGTTACAGTGAGTTAACATCACACCACTGCACTTCAGCCTGGGCAACAGAGCAGACCAAAAAAAAAGAAAGAAAGAAACACTGAAATTGAATTTATTCTGGAAAATTTGTTGGAGAGCTGGAGGAGACCTAGATTTTAATTTACTTATTAATGTTATTTTTGTAATTTGGAAAATATCGTTTATGTAAAATAAAGTATCTTATTTTCTATAATGGACAGGCTTTCAGTTCATATACCTACACAAAAATATATTGAATCATGGGTTTACAAATTTAAAAGAGGTGGGAGTAGAGACACCTTTTTTTATCCCAAATGAAATTATTTTCTTAATCACGAGACCGTATCTGCCAACCCCAACTTCTATGGGCATTTTAAGGCACAGATTTGGCTTGAACATTATTTCTTGAAAGCATCTAAAGAGCTCATTCAGTTTGGACTATAATTGATTCCCAGTCTTTAAGTTCAGGATTGAGGCAAGGCTCCTAAAAGGAAAAAAACAATAATGTGTCTCCAAATAAGTTTATCTACATAAGGAAGAAGATAATACAAGTTGTTACACACACTGTCGCTGAACTTTTGCTTTCAACCAAAGATGGGATTTATCTTCTCAACTTGAATAACCAGAGCACCAGAAAAAAAATATGAAACAATAGTTATCATACACTGAACAATAGACAACACAGAGCAGTCGTCCATAAGAGAAGAGAAACAAGTGAGGCAAACCCTACGATTGCCCCAGCATACTCTCTGGAGAGAATTTCCAGGCCAAGATCCTGAAGGAAAAATTAAAACAAAGCCTAGGAGTCTCCCTGAGTTAAGGAGACAGAACTCAGAGTTTGTGAAGGCCAAAGCTGCTAGAATTCACAGCACGGAGTACCAGAGAGGAGAGCTGCATAGAGACAGGACTGTGGAAATACGAACAAGGATTTCCCTAAAGTCTTTGGCTGATAGCACATGTATGTAATGAAACAACCAAGGCCAAGGAAATAACCAACAGAAAGCAGTAGTGCCAGGTAGTTCGTGTTCCCACCAGCCCAGGTGGAGACACCTCCTAATACACAGGGCATTGAGTAGTGAACTCAGAAGTATATTGCCTCAGTAGTGGGGCCAAATTCAAAATAGACTGAAAGCACTTGTGGAATTACCCTAACACTTAAAGCAAGCTTTAAAATGATCACCCTGTTTCCAACTATCATAACTGAATCCCAGAAAAAGGCTAAGGAAAAAATTTAAAGAACACCAGAAAAGAGAGAAAGAAGAGAAAAATTCAGCAGCAAACAATGTAAAATTCACAATGTTTGGCATCCAATCAAAAATTACCAGGCATACAAAGAAGCAGGAAAATATAATGCATAACCAAGAGAAAACATAGTAAAGACAGATATAGAAATGACTCAGATGAGAGAATCAGCAGAGAAGACGTTAAAACAGTTATTTCAAATATTCATCATGTATTCAAAAGGTAGAAGAAAGCATGAACCAAGTTGGGGAAAGAAATGGAAGGAAAGATCCAAAGCTAACTTCTGACCATAAAGAATACCATGTACAAAATGTAGCTGTAAGTAATAGATTGGATTAACAGCAGCTAAGACACTGAAAAAGAAAATTTAGGTGAATTTGAAGACACAGTAATATAACAATGCAAAATGAAATACAGAGAAAAAATAGACTGAAAAGGAAAGCAGAGAATCAATGAGGCTTGAACAATATCAAGCAGTCAAAGAATCATGGAAGAAGAGAAAACGGATGAGGAAACAGAAGAAATATTTGAACAAAGGTTAAAAATTTGTCAAATTTGATGAAATCTCAAAATCCAAAAATCCAAGAATCACAGTTAACCCCAAATAGAAAAAAAAAAAATCATACCAAGAGACATTATCATCAAACTTATTAAAACTATTAATAAAGAGAAAAAAAGTTTAAAACAGCCAGAGGAAAAAAGAAAAATTATATAGAAGAAGAAGAAAAAAGGACAGCAAATGTATCATTAGAAACAATGGAAGCCAGAAGTTTAAAAAGGTCCTTTATGGAGAAGGAATGGTATCAGTTGGAAATATGGGTTTATACAGCAGAATGAAGAACACTGGAAATGGCAAATATATGTGTAAATATTCAAGATTTTTTCAAATATATTTAAAATATAATTATATAAAGGGAACATAATCACAATCATTTATGGATTTTTATACCACACAGAAAAGTAAAATATATTACAACACTAGGACAAGAGTGGGGTTGGATGCAAGTATTCTTTTGAAGCTTCTCATACCATATGTAAAATGCTACAATATTACTTGAAAGTAGGCTCTGATAAGTTAAACCTGTATACTGGAAAGCTACAGTTTCCACAAAACCAAACCAAACAAAACAAAAAGCAAGATAGAAAGAATGAGCAAGGGGATATGTAAAAAACAGCAAGCTGGAAAATTTAAGCAGAAACAAATTTTTAAAATCACATTAAAAGTGAATTGTATAAACATACTAAACAAAAGTAATTGTTGACTGAATAAAATTTCTATGCAGTCTATAGGAAAACTCAGACAAGTAGAAAGTCCAAGAATGGAAAAACATATACTATTGCAAATCAAAGGGATGCCTGAGTAGCTACCATAATATCAGACAGAGTAGAATCGAAAGCAAAGAATTTTAAAAGGAATAAAGTATATTATTTTATAGTGATGAAGTGATCTGTTTTTCAAGAAGATATAACAATCCTAAATGCTATGCACCTACAAACAGAGCTTCAAAATATGTAAAGCAAAAACTCTTTTAATTGAAAGAAGAAATAGCCAAATCCACAATTACAGTAGGAGATCTTAACATCTCTTTTTCAATAATTAATAGTATAGACAAAATCAGGAAGGATACAGTACATTTGAAGATACTTTCAGTTTGATGTAATTGTCATTTATAGAACACTCCAGCCAACAGTGGCACAATATACTTTCTTTTCAAGTGTATACGTAACATTTACTAAAATAGAACATACTTTGTGCCGTAAAACAAATGTCAGAAAATTCAAAAGAATTGAAATCATACAAAGTATATTCTCTAACCACAATGGAAATATATCTGAAATCAATTAGATATCTGGAAAATCCCAAATCTATGAAAACTAAACATGTATAAACAAACTTCTAAATCAAAGAAGACCTCAAAAGTATTAAAGTTCAAAATAAAAAACCTAAACTTATACCTTAAGAAAGTAAAAAAAGAAAAACAAATTAAAACCAAAGTAAGAAGAAATAGTAAAAATAAGCACAGATATCATTGAAATGGAAAACATGAACACTGAAAAAATCAATGAAATTCTGGTTCTATAAGAAGATTGATAAAATGAATAGACTCCTAGCCAGACGGATCAGCAGAGAGAGAAAGAGAACACAAATTACTAACATCAAGAAGAGAGGGGTGACATCACTATCAATGCTACAGATGTTCAAAGGATAATAAGGAAATACTATGAACACTTTTGCCCTAGCACCTCTTTCTTTTTTTTTTTTTTTTTTTGAGATGGAGTCTCGCTCTGTTGCCCGGGCTGGAGTGCAGTGGCCGGATCTCAGCTCA
>NW_012119932.1:1601053-1602570 GCF_000951035.1 Colobus angolensis palliatus
GCCATTCTCCTGCCTCAGCCTCCCAAGTAGCTGGGACTACAGGCGCCCGCCACTTTTTTGTATTTTTTAGTAGAGACAGGGTTTCACCATGTTAGCCAGGATGGTCTCGATCTCCTGATCTCGTGATCCGCCCATCTTGGCCTCCCAAAGTGCTGGGATTACAGGCTTGAGCCACCGCGCCCGGCCGTTAGCACCTCTTTCTTAAAGCAGAGCTTCCATCTAGTTTTTCTAAGCCTGATGGACAGGGCTCAGGTAAGTGTGTTTTATGATTATACTTCTCCATATGAATATAGACTTAAATAAATTAAAAATGTAAAATTTAGACTTTAAGTAATTTTTACTAGAAATATAAATGCTACAACTTTTTAAATTTAATTTTAGGTACATATCCATTTTTAAGGCAACTGTAAAAGATGACATGCAAAAAGCTAAAACTGCAATGAAAACTATGGGACCAGCAAAAGTTGAAGTACCTTCTCCAAAGGATTTCCTAAAGAAACATTCAAAGGAAAAAACTCTACCACCCAGTAGGTTTTATCATGCTTTCTTTTTAACATTAAAAGCTTTAGCAAGTGATTTAACTATTATTGTATTGTTGATGAATATTAAACATGTACAGGTGATAGCAGCTTTACCTCATATTAAACAGAATTTGACTAGGAGAAAGTGGAAGTAGAGAATGGAGTAGAAAAAGAGAATGGAGAATGATAAGTTGCCCCCAAAATAGACTTTTGATTGGGTTTGGACTATCCAATGAAGCCCACATGCCCCACCATCTTAGTCCCTAGCTGTGGGGCTTCAATTATAAACAACAATTATAGGAAGATTCAAGACCCCAGAGACAGTATCTGACTAATGGGCAAGATTGCCCAGCATCTAAACTCTGTCTGGCCTTTTCTCCAACAGATGAAAATTACAACCATTACTACCAGTTGTTGAAGCAACTACTAGACTCACTTTTGAGTATAGGCTTTTACTCTCCCAGACCTCTAAGACCAACTGGACTGTAATGAGTTAGATGTAATGGAGGAGATTTCATGAATAAGTGGTAGAACCAGCTTAGGGCCCCATGCCTATTTTAATGCTATACTCTTGCTGTACTAAAATTTTTAAATTTTGATCAGGTAGTCTTGTGTTTTTATTTTTTACTGGGCCTCAAAAATTATAGAGTTGATCCCAGTTATGGAGTCTATTGAATGATTTCAGGAAAGAAAGCTATCAGGGAAAGGGAGAGTAGACGAAAATTGATCTGTGACAGGTTTTCATGGAAGCAATTTCTTCACAACCCAGGTATGTCTTCCCAGATGTCTTAGGGCAATAAAGAAAAGAGAGCACCTGAGCAATAAAGCAAGACCTCGTCTGTGCAAAAAAATTTTTAAAAATCATTAACTAGGTGTGGTGGCATGCACCTGTAGTCTTTGCTACTCTGGAGGCTGATGTGGAAGGATCGCTTGAGCCCAAGAGTTCGAAGCTGCAGTGAGCTATGATCAAGCCACTGTCTTCCAGCCTGGACAACA
>NW_012119932.1:1602664-1615438 GCF_000951035.1 Colobus angolensis palliatus
AAAAGAAAAGGAAAGAAAAGAAAGAAGGAAGGAAGGAAGGAAGGAGAAAGGGAAGGGAAAGAAAAAGAAAAGGAAAGGACAGAAAGAAACGAGTCTGTCTCTTCAAAATGTTGGCTTTTTATGTCTGCTGGCATCAAGGAAATAATGCAACATCTCAAGCCCAGCTAGGGATGTACATTTTAACAAAAGTGAAACTACTTCTCTTTATGGCAGTATTTAATGTCCCCAAATCCTCTCTCAACCCATATCTCATAACAAAGGGTAAGGGCACTATCAGGCAAGATGGCAAGATGGAAGAAGCAAGTGTGAAAATACAACATTCATCCTTCATTCGTGACTTCAGAAGTCTCTTTTGTATCTTCCTCTAGTCTTGGCCTGTTGTGGTCCAGCATTCTATGACCAACAATACCATTTGAGAATATAGGAAAATCTTAAAATGGAATTTGATGCTTTCAATGCCTTAGGACCACTGGTATCCCTTGGGTCCTCATATAGCCTCTCTAGGGTTAAACATATGATATAACACAACTCTCTCTCTCTCTCTCTCTCTCTATATATATATATATATATATAAATCCTTTGTGTCAGATAAGAAATGAAGGAAGAAGCCTATCATTTTATAAACATTGTAAGGCAAAAGCAAACCCAAAATTTCATTGACCTTTAGAGTAATTCATCAATTCAGGGTGTTAGGGCTGGGCACAGTGGCTCATGAGTGCAATCCCAGCATTTTGGGAGGCCAAGACAGGAGGACTGCTTTAGCCCAGGAGTATGAGACCAGCCTGAGCAACAAAGTGAGACCCTATCTCTATAAAAAAATTTTTTTAATTAGCTAGGTGTGCTGATGCACATCTGTGGTCCCAGCTATATGGGAGGCTGAGGTGGGAGGATCACCTGAGCCCAGGAAGTTGAGGCTGCAGTGAGCTATGATTGTACCACTGCACTCCAGCCTGGGTAACAGAGTGAGACCTTGTCTCAAAAAAAGAGAGAGAAAAAAAGGAAGACATGCAGAGTTTTGCAAGAGCTTTAAAAACTCAGTCCAATGACAGTTCTGGAGGACAGTTCTGGAGAACTAGAAGTCCAATATCAAGGTGTCAGAGGATTCGTTGATTTTTGCTTTCCTTTTTTGGGGGTATTTTTTTGTTTTGTTTTTATTTTTAGAGATGTCTATGTTGCACAGGCCGGAGTGTGTGGTGGCTCTTCACAGGCATGATGAAAGCACACTGCAGCCTCACACTCCTGGTTTCAAGCAATCCTCCTACCTCAGCCTCCCAAGTAGCTGGGACTGCAAGCATGCAACACCACACCCAGCAGGGTTGATTTCTTTAAAGCATCTCTCATTGGCTTGTAGATGGTTATCTTTTCTCTGTATCTTTACATGTTCTTCCTTATATGTATGTCTGTGTTCAAATTTCCTCTTCTAAGGACACCAGTCATATTGGATCAGAGCCTTCCCTAATGACCTCATCTTGACTTAATTACCTCTTTAAAGACCCTTTCTACAAATACTGTTACATTCTGAGATACTGGGGGTTAGGGCTTCAACATGTGAATTCCAGGAGGACATAACTCAGCCCCTAACAAGAGGCTAATCCAGTTCATAGACTTAACATTAAGTATTGGCTTTGCTGATAATAAAAGTTATACAAACTCATTAAAAAAGGTCAAATTATGCATAAATGAATAAAGTCAGTCCTTAGTAATTGTGATGGGGTTAAAATTGTAATAAGGCATTGTCAAGATAGCTGTTGCTTTCAGTTCTTAAAAATAAATTATTTCATGTTTTAGCATTGTGGCAAACCATTTGGCTATATCAAAATAGATCAAAGGGAATGATCAAGCTGAAGAGGCTGTGTAAAAATGGCCAATAAGCAAGAAATACTTCTTCCATGTATTTATATACTGTTCGTGTGTGTGTGTGTGTGTGTGTTTGTGTATGTGATCTTTTTTGAGACAGAATGTCACTCTGTCACCCAGGCTGGAGTACAATGGCACGATCTCGGTGCACTGCAACCTCTGCCTCCCAGGCTGAAGCAATCCTCCCACCTCAGCCTCCTGAGTACCTGGGACTACAGGTGCACACCATCATGCCTGGCTTTTTTTGCCAGATGGGGTTTCACCATGTTGCCAAGACTGGTCTCGAACTCCTGAGTTCAAGTGATCTGCCCGCCTCAACCTCCCAAAGTGCTGGGATTACAGGCATGAGCCACCGTGCCTGGCCTTCTCAACATACTAATTGATTATGTTGCCCTTAATTTATTTCCATTTTAATTACTGACTTTTCTTCTTTTTAAAAAATTATTTTATTGAGACATGATTGACAGGTAAAAAGCTGTGCATATTTAATATCCACAAGTCAATGAGTTTGAGGATAAGTATGAACTTCTATCTTAAATATTTAAATGTATTATGACTAAAACTTAAATATACAAGTGGTAAAATATCTGGATATTAGAAATAGTACTGAGTAGCAGTGTTTGTAGTTTAATATTAACAAAGAAATGTTACATTTAACAGAAAAAAAGTTTGATCGGAACGTGCCCAAAAAGCCTGCTGTGCCACTGAGGACTGATCATCCCGTCATGGGAATACAGAGTGAAAAAAATTTTATAAATACAAATGCAGCCAGTGTCATCATGGGAGTGGCTAAAAAGCCTAAACCAATTTATGTTGATAAAAGAACAGGAGACAAGCATGATGTTGAGCCTTCAGGACTGGTTCCAAAGTACATCAATAAAAAGGTAGCCTTGTGGTATATTAATGAGAGGGCTGAGATTCAAATAATTTAAATATGGTGTTCATGGTGATCATCTATATTATCATGATTAGTGCTCTCATTGGACACATTGTCTACGTTGCTGATTCTCATTCTTCTGCAATCTGTATTTGGTCCAAATCTAATGTGATAAAGTTACAAAGAACTCATAGTAAACAATTCCGTATAGTTCAGTAGATAAAAGTTATTGTTTTTCTTAATTTTGATTATCAATATATTTAACAATTTTAATAAACATTCTCTGAAAGATATTTTTGGTTAGGTGGAAATGTCACTAAAAGCAGTCATTACTGTAAATCTAGAAGGAATAAGCTGTCAGATGGTCTTAAGATTTAGTCATTAATTGCAGTAACTTGGCAGCTGAATAAGAAAAATGAAGCAGAGTGCAGCTTTAGAGCCATCCATCTCATCAGTGTAGTATAAATAATTCACATTCCTATTTTAACATGAATATATTTATTTGGTTTTGGTTTTGGTTTTGGGTGAAGACTTGAAAGTACTGTACAATAATCTAGTCGTTTTGGGTCCTTCATTTGTATCTGAAAAGGTGTATAATTTCATTGGTGAACATTATAGTTTAAATATAGATTTTTTTTTTTTGAGGCATATTCTCACGCTGTTTCCCAGGCTGGAGTACAATGATACAATCTCAGCTCACTGCAACTTCCAGCTTCCGGTTCGAGTGATTCTCCTCTCTCAGCCTCCCAAGTAGCTGAGATTACAGGCATGCACCACCAGGCCTGGTTAATTTTTGTATTTTTAGTAGAGAGGGGGTTTCACCATGTTGGCCAGGCTGGGCTTGACTCCTGACCTCAAGTGATCCACCCACCTCAGCCTCCGGAAGTGCTGGGATTGCAGACATAAGCCACCGCGCCCAGCCAAATACAGATCTTTAAAATAAAAAAGCTTACAAAAATCTTTTTTAATCCTACTTTATTTTGCACACTTATAAAGCTTAAAAGTGCTTGAAATACACAAAATATGAATGCAGGCTGGGCATAGTGGTTCACACTTGTAATCCCAGCACTTTAGAAGGCTGGGCAGATTGCTCGAGGTCGGGAGTTCAAGTCCATCCTGGGCAACATGGTGACACCCCGTCTCTACTAAAAGTACAAAAATTAGCTAGACATGGTGGTATGTGCCTGGACTCCCAGCTACTCGGGTGGCTAAGGCACGAGAATCGCTTGATCCCGGGAGGCAGGGGTTACAGTGAGCCAAGGTCATGTCACTGCACTCCAGCCTGGGTGACAGGGCGAGACTCTGTGTCAAAAAACAAACAAACAAAAAGAGTGCAAAATTCTAAATAATAAGTTGCGTCAAGAAGAAATGAAGGAAGGTAGGGAGAAAGGAAAGGACGGAAGGAAAAAGGAAGAGAGAGATAAGGAAAAAGGAAGAGAGATAAAAGAACAAAAGAAAAGAAATTGCAATAGTGATGTACAGGGGCCCTGAATTAAAGAGTCTAACGATCTACCATGATGAATCCAATGCCAGATGAAAGTCAAAACAGGACCCTCAAGGCTATTTTCAGAGGACACTGTCTTCTCAGGAATCTAGGAGTTTGCAGGATAAGCCAATAAAGTTACTTCAGGCTTCTCCAGGTACTTCCTCCTCCTGTGGCCCCTGGAAACTGGTTTATACTCCTTGCGCCACAGGGTAGGGAAAAGTGAAAAACTCACTCTCCTGGCTCTTAAAGCCACTTCCAATCCATTTTTTCTCCATGATTATATGGAAAGTCTTTGATGGTCATGCCACCACCTGCCACACACTCTGCCCCTCCTTCTGACTGCTCTCTAAGCTGTCCACTTTATTGCATTTTCTAACTTCAACAGGAAATTTGAAGTATCCATCCTGGAAACAGAAAAATACCAGATCTGTCTATGCTCGTTTACCAAGCCATGAAAGCACGGTGCACATAATGTCCTGTTGGTGTTGCTGACTAGCAATCAGTGCTCACGAAAGACTTATTCAATTTACTTTTCCCTTATCTTTTTTTTTGTTGTTTTTTGTTTTTTGTTTTTTGGTTTTTTTTGAGACAGAGTCTCACTCTGTCACCCAGGCTGGAGTGCAGTGGCCGGATCTCAGCTCACTGCAAGCTCTGCCTCCCGGGTTCACGCCATTCTCCTGCCTCAGCCTCCCAAGTAGCTGGGACTACAGGTGCTGCCACCACGCCCGGCTAGTTTTTTTTTGTATTTTTTAGTAGAGACGGGGTTTCACCGGGTTAGCCAGGATGGTCTCGATCTCCTGACCTCGTGATCCGCCTGTCTCGCCCGTCTCGGCCTCCCAAAGTGCTGGGATTACAGGCTTGAGCCACCACGCCCGGCCTACTTTTCCCTTATCAGAGTTAAGTTTTAAAGATCTATTATTGGTAGGTGAGATAGTAAATAAATTCTTTTAAAGTCAATGTCATATTTTTATAAAATGAGTGAACTCCTGTTTCAGTTCCAAGTGAATTATATGCCATTCATACCATGAGAAACGATTTCTGAAAACAAGCAAGGATAGATGATCACATGAGGTATTTAGCAATAGTAGTAAAGACATTATTTCAAATTGTAACTCTGCCACTTAGTAACCGTGATTTCCAACAATCCATTGGATTTATCACAGGGTCGTAGTGAGGATTAAATAATATAAAGTATATTGAGCACTTGGCACAAAATATGACACCTAATAAAAGAACAAAGAGTGAATATTATAATATATGCAATTTTATTAACAGTATGCATTAGCCTCCGGTGATTCAGCCCATAGAAATATTTCAGATCATTGACACTTTTGCTCATTTGTGAGTTTTTTTTCTGAACTGTATCATGCCATTCCCTTTCTTTTTAAAAGAAAATGTAATTTAATTTTTTTTAGAGATGGGAGTCTCACTATGTTGCCCAGGCTGGTCTTGAACTTTTGGGCTCAAGCAATTCTCCTGCCTAGCTGTCCCAAAGTGCTGGGGTTACAGGCATGAGCCACTGTGCCCAGTCATTCTCTTTCTTAAACAGAGTATGCCAAATATAACTTAATCTTTTTGTGATCCTGCAGAATCATCATGATGAAGCTCCATTATTGTATTAAGCTGTAATGAGGTGTTTCCCTCAGTGTTTTCCAAAGTGGACTGGCCTGTCTCACTGCACCAACTGACCAGAATACTGGGCTCCCAGAGTCTATTTATGTTGTCCTCTGCAGCTTCCAGAACACATTTATATCTAGGATTTCTATCCCTTGTTCAGTCAGGATGGGTTAAGTTACACCGTGATGACAAACAACCCCCAAATTTCAGTAACTTAAAGCCACAAAGTGTTATTGTTTGCTTTCGGCACATGCCCTTTGAGGGTTATTACAGGCTCTGCTTCTTTTCCTTCTTCCAGGACCCAGAAAAATCTAAACATTGCTTGTCACTAGACCAGACAGGAAAAGACACAGCAAGTCATCCACTAATTCTTAAGGCTTCTATCCAGAAGTGGCAGAGGTCATCTCCACTGACACTGAGCAATTTGGGGCATATGGCTGCATCTTACTTTATGAGGACAACACAGGAAAGTGTTGTCCTACCAAGTGTCCGGAAGGAAAACAGAATATTTGTCAGAATTTTAATGACTACCATACCTCCCAACTGCTGCTTCTTCAGAGAGTTCCTTCCCGACCTCCTTATTTATCTAAAATAGCCCCTAGTATTTTCTTTTCCCTCACTATCCTTATTTATTTTACTTCAGAACACATACATATTATTTCATTCTCTATTTTTTGGTGAGTCTCTGTCACCATAGAATGCAAATTCCCTGAAGACAGAAACTTTGCCTTTTTTATTCACTAGTATACCTAGCACCAAGTACATTCTCAAATATTTTTTAAAGAAGGAATACATAGTAGTCCTGTTTCTACACATGGTGAAATCAAACGCATTTACTAAGCTGAAAGAATCATAGCTGATGGTTTCACTGCCAGTCGCTGTGAAACGGCAAAAGTTGTCTTATCCCCCTTGCAGGGTGTACCATAGGGCTGTGGCTCACTTCTTCGGTGCCCCACTGCTTAGACCTCTAGGGGGAGCATGCAGATGGGCAGGTTGTGGGGCTCTGACTCCACAGCAGTGTCTATGGGTCAATGTTTGCAGCTCCTGAAGCCCCAGCGGGCATGTGTTACAGGGTGTGCTCTTTTAATTTAGCTGTCCATAGGCGGCTTGTGTTTTATCACAAGGGCAGAGGGCTTCCAAAGGACTTTCTGTATCCCAGGATTCTTGCCTTGGTATACTGGAAGAATTGGATCACGTGTGGGCTTGGAGAATGAGTGCAAGGTTTTATTGAGTGGAAGTAGCTCTCAGCAGATTGGGGAGCCAGAAAGGAGATGGATTTTCCCTGGAGCTGGGCAGCTCTGTGACTCAGGCTCTCCTCCCACCACCCCGGCCACACTCTGTGTTGTTCCACTGGTCGATGGCCTGCCAGCCTGCCAGTGCCCAACGGTGTGCTCTTATGTTGGCATGCTCC
This sequence comes from Colobus angolensis palliatus, assembly GCF_000951035.1. Lineage (NCBI taxonomy): Eukaryota > Metazoa > Chordata > Mammalia > Primates > Cercopithecidae > Colobus > Colobus angolensis. The sequence goes on from NW_012119932.1 coordinate 1,609,913, forward strand.
TCTCGACCGCCTTCATTTATATGTTCTTCCATTGATGTGTTCCTCTCGACGTGCAGCCATTTGTGTGCCTGCCTGCTAGGGTCTTGGGGAGTTTTTACAGGCACAGGATGGGGGCATGTTTTTATAATGTTTTGGAAGATTTTGTCTTTTCTTTAACAAGACCACGAAAAAGAGACTTCAAAATATTCAAGATATTTCAGGTAAAAACTGAAGCATGTAGAAGGTGGAAGGTAGAAAAGCCAACTCTTGAATATCATATTCAAGATGTTTCAGGTAAAAACTGAAGAACATAGAAGGTAGAAAAGCCAACTCTTAGGAGTAAAGTATCAGCCAAGAACAGGCGTGGGAAACATTCAGAAAAGGAAAAACAAGCAACTGCAATAACAACTCCATTTATTTATTTATGTATTTACTTATTTATTTATTTATTTAGAGATGGAGTCACACGCTGACACCCAGGCTGGAGCACAGTGGCGCCATCTTTGCTCACTGTAACCTCCGCCTCCCAGATTCAAGAGATTTTCGTGCTTCGGCCACCTGAATAGCTGGGACTACCAGTACATGCCACAATGCCCAGCTAATTTTTGTATTTTTAGTAGAGATGGAGTTTCACCATGCTAGCCAGGCTGGTCTCAAACTCCTGATCTCAAGTGATCCACTCCCCTCAGCCTCCCAAAGTGCTGGCATTGCAGGTGTGAGGCACCATGCACGGCCAATAACAACTCTTTTTAAAAGGCAGGAATCTACTAGCTCTCAACGAGCGGGGGGGGGGGGGATCACTGAATTTTTTCAATTTACAGGGTTTTGAGCAAAGGCTTTAAGCCTGTACCATTTCTTTTTCTCCCATCATCAGTTGATATGTACACATATATAAGATTGCATACAAAATATTGATTGCTTTTTTCTGTAAAATCTTCTTAGGATTATGGTGTCACACCTGAATACATATGTAAGCGAAATGAGGAAATAAAGAAAGCCCAAGAAGAATATGATCGTTATATCCAGGAAAACCTTAAGAAAGCAGCTATGAAAAGGCTCTCCGATGAAGAAAGAGAGGCGGTTCTGCAGGTGTGTGTTCTGCCATTTACATTCATCTGTAACTCTTTGGATCACCTCTGAAAGAAAGGTGTACCATCACCTTGATGATTAAAGTCAGCACTTTGATTTTGAAATCAGAACAATCTCTTTGGATTACAGTTAAAAACTACATACAGCAAAGCTTACTCTTTGGAGAGAGCAAAAAGTTATAATATAGGGATTCATTGAATAATATTTTATTTCCAATTTGGTGAACTGTTTTTTTCCTGAACTACTGTTGTAAAGAAGCCTACCTTCCTCTACAATGAACACGCATGAAATGAGGCAAATAAAGCATTTTTATTTCCATTTTTATGCCCCTGAGTTTGTGAAAAATAATAAATTAGATATTTTTCACTAGATGGAGCTCTAGAATAATTGAAAGTGTCCTTAAAACAACTTTTTTTTTCTTTCCTATAAGCCAAATGTCCAAAATTTTAAATAAACAGGTGTTAGGTTTCACATATGTTTCTCTTGTTTTTAATTAAATAGACTTAAAGATATATTTATATTGGGTTTTTTAATGCGGGACTTTTATCTGAAGCATTCAAAATATTAGGGGGCATAAGCAGGGTTTCTGCTTCATCATTTGTACGAGTGTTTAATCAAGCACCCCTTTGTAGTTTTTATAGTCATACTTTCTCTTACAGAGGTAGAAATAATACTTAATTGTTTGGTTTTTTTTTCATTTTGAGAACATCTCACGAAGCCATTTCTAGTGTCTTATTAATCTGTTGAAAAATGGATTCATATGTTGTTATAAATTCTTACCATTTTATCAATGTCATCATAATCCTCAATAAACATTTCTTAAATGCTAAACCCTGAGGATATTTTAAAAGGCATAAGATTTTTTTAAATGTCTACTATGGAGAATGGTGCAATTTAATTAGTGAGAGGTACTATGGATCTGTGTACATGTATAGATGTGAATGTGCGTATGTGTGCAGCTCCTAAGTTTCACAAGGTTCCAAGGCACTAGTCCCCCCCCCCACCCCGAGGATTATAGATCATTAGCTGGGCCTGAAAATGTAGAGTGACAGCATGTCCCAGACATTAGGAGTGGCTCAAAGGCAAGGACGGTGTCTCTTTGCTGACAGCAGCATCCCCAGTGCCTAGCACAGTGCTCAGTGGAAACGCAGATGTTCAGAAATGGTCTGCTGCAAAGGAGGAAGGCAGACAGGCAGGAAGGAAGGCTGGCAGACATGGAAGTGAGAATTGGCATGTCATTTTCAGGGAGAGTTCTGGTCTGTGGCCCATTCTGTCTCTCTCATTTGGATTTTCCCATTTTCAGAAAGTATATGCCTTTGTGAAAGCCAGGATTTTACACCTAAATGATGCTGAAAACTGGGAATATGACGAAGAACTCAGAAATGACAGGTCCTTCCCTTCTGTGTCTTTTTGGCTGCAGGAGATAAGCAGCCCTCAGCTTCCTATTACGGTCACTACAGAGTTACCCTTTGATGTGACAATAGCAAATCCTCCAGTGGATGCCTTATGAGCCAGGGAGCGGAGCTGCCATAGTAACGAAGCCACTGGCCAGCCTCCTGATGAGCCCTGATCCTTCCCTGGGCAAGAGTTGCGTGTAGTTCGGTGGCAATCTGGTTGTATGCCCCTTCTGGAGTAAGCCACATTCTGCTCATTCTTCATAAAATAACAGTCTCATTATACCTGGACAGGATCGTCTGGTCTAGTGATTCCAAATTTCTCATTTTTAAAATTTCTCATTTTAAAATGAGGGCCATATATATGCTGTGTCACTCTACATTTTCAGGCCAGCTAAAGATCTATAATCCTCCAGTGGTGACTAGTGCCTTGGAACCTTATGAAACTAAGGAGCTGCATACATACACACATTCATATCTCCACATGTACATAGATCCATAGTTCCTCTCACCAATTAAATTGCAAAATTCTCTATTTATACATATTTTATATATAAATTATATATGACATATATACAATATATACAAAAATTTTATTTATGTATATATATATATATGAAAATTTTTTTTGAGATGGAGTCTTGCTCTGGCACCCAGGCTGAAGTGCAGTGGCATGATCTTGGCTCACTGCAACCTCCACCTCTCAGGTTCAAGTGATTCTCATGCCTCAGCCTCCCAAGTAGCTGGAACTACAGGCATGCACCACCATGCCCACCTAATATTTTTTGTATTTTTTAGTAAAGATGGGGTTTTGCCATGTTGCCCAGGTTGGTCTAGAACTCCTGGCCTCAGGTAATCCACGCACCCTGGCCTCCCAAAGTGCTGGGATTACAGACATGAGCCACTATGCCCAGCCCTTAATACTAATACATTAAACGGGCCCCTTTGTTCATTCGTTTATTTATTGAATATCTACTGTGTTCCAGCCAAAAGGATACTGTAGAGAGCAAAATAAACACAGTCCTTGGTGTCAGTGAACTTAGAGTTTGATTTTCATTTGTCCTCGGTCACAAAATTATCAAGTGCATCAATAGGGACTAAAATTCATTTACCAATTGCCAGGCTGGTGTTTCTCCCACTACAGAACACATACTTGCAGAGGAGGTAGCAAAGGGAGGCTGCATCGGTCAGGGCTCTAGCAGGAAATTGAAGGCACACTCAGCTAGGACTTGGAAGAGAACTTATGTTTGTTTACTTTATTTATTTATTTATTTATTTGAGACAGTCTTGCTCTGTTGCCTAGGCTGGAGTGCAGTGGCACAATCATGGCTCACTGCTAGTTGGGATACCACCATGCCTGGCTGATTTTTTTTGTAATCTGTTTACTTCATTTTTTTTTTATTTTTAGAGAGAGAGTCTCACTATGTTGCCCAGGCTGGTCTCAAATTCCTGGCCTCAAGCAATCCTCCTCCCTCAGCCTCCCAAAGTGTTGGGATTACAGGCATGAGCAGTGGCCACTGAAGAGAATTTATGAAGGAATTATTGACAGAAGCGAAGTAGGGTTAAAGGAACCAACAAGAAGCACTGAGGCACCCCAGGAGTAGGGACAATAGGAATTAACCACCACCTAGGCTTGAAGGGCAGCAGGCACAAGAAGCAGTGCTCTCAGAATCCAGTGAGAGCTGGAGCTGGGCTGAGGGTCACAGTCATAGATGAATGCAGCTAGAACCCGTGTCCAGACTGTCCTAGGAGAGGAGGAGAAATGCCTCAACCTCACTCTCCGCCCTCCAGGGCTTTCTGTGGCTGAACTCAAGCCAAAGGGCGAAAGAGCTGGGAGCACCCCATAAGGTGGAGAATGTTTGGGGGTGGGGGAGGGTGCAAAAGGAGCATGAAACTGAAGGCCCTTCTTATTATAAGATCACTTCTCCCTATCGGAATTTTTTCCAAAATGAATGATATTATTTCAGCATTAAAATAGAAGAGAGGAAAATTAAGAAATAAAAATAAAAATAAGGCAAAATCGCTATTGCTGCAACACATGAAATACCTTTTTAGATGAAATAATGAAAAAACCTCTTAAAGTCAGCAAGTAGCCTATTTCAGTATAATATGAAATATTCGTTACATTTAGTTTCCATTCCTGACTGTTGACTTTGATCCAAACGTTATTGTACACACTGGAAGATAAAAGCAAACTATCCTTTAAAAGAAAATATGGAGGAAAACTGTAGCTGCTGTGACTGCAAGTAATATGGAAATATCACCCAACTAGCTATGAAAAACCTTTGATATCCACAAGTGTACAAATACATAGACTTCCTCTCTGCAATAGACACCCCTGTGGAGCACTGTGGGAACCTATTTCACATTCCATAATGAAAGGCTGTGGAGAAATAGAATTCTTTTGAGGGCTTCTTTTTGGAATACATCGCATACACCATCAAGAACTGTGTAGCCTCCTCTTCTTAAAATTTAACCTGGATACTTTTTCTTCTATCCTTTCCCTTTCCCAGATCCTTAGCTCACTCAAGAAGGTCTCATAATTTGTTGCCCCTTTCCCCAACCAACCTCTTCTGTACAGTGTGCCATGACCTGTCATCAGCCCTTTTATCTAAACATGGAAATAAATCATTGAAATTTTATTGTCCCCGGAAGTTTCTACAAGATTAAATTTGTACCGTGAGAGCTTACGCTGAAGGCATTATTATATGAGTCACTTCTAATCCTCTTTTACACCTAAATGTATGGCCATGGTTTTCAAGGACCATGTTTTCTAGACAGTATTTTCAGTTTGGGGGTTTTGGTTTTGGGTTTGCTGTCAGGCAGGGTCTCACTCTGTTGTTCAGGCTGGAGTGCAGTGGCGCAATCATGGCTCACTGCAGCCTCAACCTCCTGAGCTCAGGTGATCCTCCCACCTCAGCCTCTCAGGTAGCTGGGACTACAGGCCCATGCTACCATATCTGGCTATTTTTTGTATTTTTTGTAGAGACAGGTTTTTGCCATGTTGCCCACACTGGTCTCGAACTCCTGGGCTCAAGCAATTCACCGTCAAGGCAGTATCTTT
>NW_012119932.1:1615513-1628986 GCF_000951035.1 Colobus angolensis palliatus
TGTATACTTGTGCCATGTTGGTGTGCTGCACCCATCAACTCGTCAGCACCCATCAATTCATCATTTATATCAGGTATAACTCCCCAATGCAATCAAGGCAGTATCTTAAATTGCACTTTCTGTTTTGCTTTTGTGTAAATAAAATAATCTATGTGCCCATAATGAATAATTAAAAAGTGTTGACTTATAAAATTTCATTGAATTAATTTAATTAGTAGTTTAAGACCATTTTGTCTATGGAGCCCATAGGGCACTGTGATAAAAAATGGTAATTATGCAGAAACAGAAATAACCTTTATTGCTCCTAAGAGATCCCTAATTTTGCATTTGTTGATTTCTGAGAATAGAAAATGTTAGCTACATTATTGAATTAGCATGTGTGTTACATTTAATGACCTTTTAATCATTTATAGAATACATTAATAGGAACTATAGATCCCTTAACTATATAGAGGGCAATTGGTTCTTTCTAATATATTGAAAGGACACTTAGAAGATCGTCTTTTGTGCAAGTGAATTTCAGCAATTTTACAAATCCCATTTGTTAGAAATAAGAAAATATGGCCATGAACATCAGAATTAGATCTTTTGATGTGATTTCTCTGTTGAAGAATGAGGATAAAAAAGAAAATTTTACAAAACAATTTCCTGTTCAAAAATGTTGTTCGAAGTTGTTTTTTACCCACACATTTGCTATAAGCTTTAGCTTCACACTACTCATAACTCTGCATGTACATTTTTGATGGTAAAAACAAGTATAGTAACAACAAAAACAGAGCAAACAAATACTCCCAGTGGGAACTGAGCACACAGTCAAGGATGGGATTTGGCCTCTGTACAATATTTTTGGTTACTGTGGCCAAGTACTTGATAAATACATTTCATTTTAGAAGTTATTTTTGTCAGTTTCTTTTACCTATTGACATTTTTCATTACCGATTAACTTTTCCAATTTCCTTTACTTTTGCAGTTTGCTTTGGTATTTACAAGTTTCTTAACCATTTTCAGGGGCTGAAAAAGAACTGGGAAGAGGTGCATAAAGAATTCCAGTCCCTCTCGGTCTTTATAGATTCCATACCAAAGAAGATCCGCAAGCAGAGGCTGGAAGAAGAAATGAAACAACTGGAACACGACATTGGTGTAATTGAAAAGCACAAAATTATTTATATTGCCAATAAGTAAGAATGGATCTTTGAAGTATAGCAATTTCAATGCAGGGAAAAAAAAAAAAAAAACATGGAAAATATAAAAATAAAACTCCACGTTTTTCAAAAAGGAAAATCCTATGACGAGAATGAAAATAGACTTAATCAGAATGCTTAGGCAATGTGTAAAGAATAATTGAGTTATTCACTTACACAAGAAGAAATTTTGTTTTTACTAGTGTCACGTTTTCCACATATAAACTATTACATTTGAGTATGTGTTCCAGCTCCACAATGTAATTCATTATTATTACATACTTGTTTCACATAAACATTAATTTCTAGGTACTGAAAAATAAAGTCAGCACTCAGAACTTCACTTTTTTTTTTTTTCCTGCAGTGCATGATACCAACAGCACAACTTTGAAAACTGTTAAGTATTTTGAACTGGAAATAGTAACATGTGCCTTCTTACTACTCTAAGTGTCTCCAACACATTGTTTCTGAGCTCCACAAATGCAAAAGATGTATTTTCCTGTGGCCCATGACATTTGCAGTTATTCCAAGTGATAAATATTTTCAGTATTCATAACACTGTGTATGATGAAAGGCTTCTATTTGGAGGAAAAAAATTAAGAAGACAACTTACAAAATTAAGACTACAACTTGTAAAAGGCATCATTGAGGATGATTAAGGAGAATAGCCTCCTTTCTAGCATACCAACTTCGATATTCTTGTTTTATTCCACAACTCACTATGCATATCTTATTTAAATGTTTTTTTCCTTTTGATCCTTTCTACTTATCTATTTTATGAATTCTAAAGTTACATTTGTAAGATTATATAATCTATTAAGCAATAAGTTTATGTTAGTAGAGCTGTTTTCAACCCAAAATAAGAAAAATAGCTCTAAATATCTAAGAGAAAAAGGTTATTTTATGAAATTTTAAATTAGAAAAATTTGGTAAAATATATGCAACTATAAAATATCAGAGAAGTAACCATTTCTACTGCTTACACTGGTTTTTATCCTCTGGACAACATAAAAAACAAAATATGGGAGTCTTTCAAGCTTTTTTCGCAAACACAGAATTTGGAAGCCTTATAGAAAAGCTTATTTTGGTTACTTAAAGAAAAATAGTTCACATACAATTTTTTTTGAAGATTCACTTGAAACTTGTCTGTATGAGTATCTTTATTCCTTTATTAACTTAGGGCGGATATAAAATAAAGGATAATATATGATACATTCTCACTTACCAAGAATGGTTGGTTGCTATTTAGGGTAGGCTAACAGCTGTGACAGTACACTCCAAAATGTATGATTACATAAGCATATATTCACTTCTTGCTAACATAGCAGTACTTTGCTGTGAGCAGGTCAGCAGGAACCCTTTTCTGCAGCCACTCAGGGACCCAGACTTACAGAGTGGGTAGGATGCACCTGATCCAGAGTTAGGGAGAGGCATGTACAGGCCAGGCCTAGAAATGATGCATACCATTCCCGTTTGCATCGCTCAGTAAGCAACTTAAGTTACTTTAACAAGCTAACTCCAAATCTCACTTGCCTGATACAGATACATTTTTCATTTACATCACTGTGCAATGCGACTAAGGGTGGGGGTATAACTCTGTTCCCTGAGTCCCTCGGGGGCCCACCCTCCTTTTGTCTGGTGGCTCTGTTGATCCAGGCCGCCTTTCTCTGCCAGTTCAGGATGAGATGTTTAGGTAAGTATTTTATTTGTGAAATGATTGCTATACATACTCATTTTTAAATAATTCAAAATCAGTAGCAATGCAAAAATATTCTAATTACTTTAGCCGTATGGATATTATGCTTTGAAGTCATGAGTGGGAGTTGCCTTAAATGTTAAAATGAAAACTTTGTGGTTTTAACAGCTAATTCTTTTGCCTTCTGTAAATGTCTGCTAAAGAATCTAGACTTTTCTCTATGGTCTACACTGTTGTCCTAGGTGGACATTGTTGCTTTTCTTTCACACAGCCTTCAGAGGGAAACATTTCCATCCATTGTTCCTGGGAGGGTGATCCCTACCATGGGATCCCAACTTTGGATAAAGCCAGTTCAACCTCCCCCAATCCATACACATACATACCTGGGTCGTCCTATCACCCAGAAGAGGGACAAACACCTGACTTGGACAGCTGGCCAGTGACTGATCAGATTCTCTCTCTCCTGAGAGCATGAATTAAGAGACATGGAGACTGTAGTCACTTGGGAGTAGACACCTGAAACTAAAAAGTCAAACTTCATTATGCAGCTAATTTGACTTGGTTTCTCTTCCTGTGCAAAGGAAGAATGGGTATAATAAAGATTTGATGTAGTCTGGCCCCTTGTCTATGATCTTTTTACCTTAATTTCTTGAAATGCTGCTGCTTCCCTGTAACTGGCATTCTGATAGTACTGAGGTACTAGAGACCTCCCAGATCTGCACACCTGGTTCCCTCTGCCCAGAAAACTGCCTTTTTCTTTCATCCTACATAGCTGCCTGGCAAATTCCTAGTCTTCATCAGCTCACATCACATTTCCATGACAATCCTCTTTGATTCCTCAGAATCTGGCCTTCCTTTATGGCACTGGTCATATTGTATTGTGCATATCTGGTTATTTGCCTGTTTTCCATGAAATTGCAAGCTTGTAGGGGAGAAGACACTGTGTATCTTTTCATCTACATTCCTTAGAATCTGCATGACAGCTGGTACAGAGAAGATACTCAAAAAATCCTTAATGAATAAAGTAATGGACCGTACCCAAACATGTATTTTAATGATCTCTTGACATTATTATCATGACATAAGTCAGAGTTGGAGGATAGAGAATTTGACTACTAAACAAACCAGTTGATTCCATACCAATCAGTTAATACATAATCAAAGTAGGAGGAGGCAATTTCACGTAGTGCTTAAGAGCTCAGGTACTGAAGTCAGGCAGCCTCTGGTTTGCATTCCAGCTCAGCTGCTTACTAAGTATGCTACATAACCTTTCTAAACCATGTTTTCCTTTCCTGTAAATGGGGTTGCTAACCCATTCCATGATCTGTAGAGTTATGATAAGAATGAATGGAACAATATGTGCACAACAGCATAGTCCCTGGCATGTAGAAAGACAACTTAATACTATGACTTACTATTAAGAACTCTCAATTCCGCAGTCCTTTTGTCCAGTTGGTGCTAGGCCCATTAACATACTATCAATAGAATTTCCCACACCCATAAAATCTGGCTGCAGAAATGACTTGTTTGAACTGCTTAGAAGTTCTAGCCTGAGATTAGCCTAGCCTGGTTAATCTCTTCAGTGGCACACACAGATGATAACTATATTTGGTAACTTTTATCTCTAGTAACTGGCAAAAATTTGGCAATACATCCTAAGTTACTCAGCACAGGCATTCCAAAAAGATAGATAAGCTTAAATCAGTAATGATGCCAGAGAGTCACTGAGAAAGGTCTGCAAGGTTGTGGCCAACAAAGCCTCATGGGTGATATTTATTAGTGAATTAATGTGGCCCAGGACCTGACCTGAGGACCCATGCTTCACTGTTCTCAGGAACTCAGAGTCAGACACACATGAATTAAAGTCTATGTGAGCATGAGTTATTGCCCGAACATCGATTTTTAAATTAAGAAATACCTCTCAGCTAAATAAATCCCCATAATAAGTGCATTCTGTCCCAGTTGTCAAGCTATGTGGGAAGATAAATCATAATCAAAAGATACTTTGGGCCAGGCACGGTGGCTCATGCCTGTAATCCCAGACTTTGGGAGGCTGAGGTGGGAGGATCTCTTGAGGTCAGGAGTTCAAGAGCAGCCTGGCCAACATGGTGGAACCCTGTCTCTACTAAAAATACAAAACTTAGCTGGGCATGGTGGCATGCACCTGTAGTCCCAGCTACTCAGGAGGCTGAGGCAGGAAAATCGCCTGAACCCAAGAGGTGAAGGTTGCAGTGAACCAAGATGGCACTGCTGCACTCCAGGCTGGGTGACAGAGCAAGACTCCATCTTGAACAAACAAACAAACAAAAAATACCCAACAGGTACTTTGGCTAAAACAGAGTCAAGAGAAAAAAAATTATTTTGTAAAAAGTCTGTCAGCTAACATAGCTCACTCATTGTCATTCAACCCATATTGACTGCCATGTGCCAAGAACTGTTCTAGTTGCTAGGCATATAATGGTGAGCAAAATAGCTATGTTGGGAAGACAGAAATAATCACACAAATATAATGCATTTATAATTAGAAATTGAAATTAGTGTTTTGGAAGGAAAAAAAAAACCAACAGGATGCTATGCAAGAGAATGTCAAGGGAATCCTAAATCAGATTTTGTAGGCTCTGACGTTTAAATGAGACTGAAGAATTAGTGGAAGTTGGGAAAAGCTGAGAAGAAAAGGGTTGCAGAGGGGAAAGAATTCCAAGCAGAGAGAAGAATGTGTGAAGGATTTGGGGCAGGAAACCCTTGACGGATAGGCAAGACAGCCATGGGGCTGGGGTGAACTTAGAAAAGGGGAGAAAGGTGCAAGCTGAAGAGGAGGAAAGCAGGCACCACTGATGCGTTTTAAGCAGAGAGGTGGCATGAGGCAGTCAGTATTTGTAAATGATCATTCGCTATGTGGACTGAAGTGGAAGATCAGATGAGCATGGGGAGACTAGTTAGTAGACTACTTGGTAAAGAAGACAGTGGCACAGACCAAGGTTGTAGTAGTGCAGATAAAGTGTAGCTGTTGGCTTCAATAAATATTTAGGAGGTAAAAATATAACTTGGTGATGGATTGAACGGGGGAAGAGGGAGGTTTCAAAATTGACGACCAAATTCTGATTTGAGCATCCAGGCAGTGGGGCGGCAAGGGGTGGGGCTGCCATTTTCTGAACTAGGGAACCCTAGGGGAGGAGCAGTTTAAGAGAAGAATGTGGTGAAGATATCAAGAATATGATTTTAAACATGTTAAGCTTATGAAAATTGTGGCATCTAGTTGGAAGTTTAGATCAAGAGAGAGAAAGATACATTGAAAGAGCGAGAGATTTGTATCAAAAGAGATGTGGGGTAGACCTGTATGTTTGGAGATTCATCAGCGTGAATGAGATCACCTTGGGACAAACTGAGAAGGCAATGAATGAGCTCTCAGCAACTACCATTTAGAGGTAAGGTGGGAGAGAAGGAGTCAGTAGATGAAAGGCCAAAACAAAGTGTAGTGTCCAGAGAGGTCAAAAGAAAACCAGAAGGCCAAGAAAATTCAAGAAAGGAGCACCTTTTCCCTAAAGTACATCCTTGACAATGGGAATGACATTCTCAACACCCTGGTCAAGACTTTCTCCTGGCTCTGAGTAGGACACAGGTCAACATCTACACTGGTACCCTGGCCTCTGTTTCATTATTTGTAGTCCAAACTCCTCCATTGAATCCTTTGCTCTCTCTAGATATGTTAATGTCATTAACACCAGCCACAACATTAGCATGGGATCCACCGTGCCTATTAACACAGTCCACAGTAATACAGTTTGAATACCAAATTGAAGGAAACTTTTCAAAAGGTCAAAGACATTTTTCGGCAGTTAAGGAGGCCAGTGCTGGTGAACATCGTAAGTAACTCTCAAGAGAACCATCTAATTTCACTCCTTTCCAAGTTCTTAGTAAACCTCAGGTGATTTATTTGTAAACACTTGTTACTCCATGTAAGAGACAAAGATAGATCAGGGGGAAAAAAAGAGCCAGATAATTTTTCTGGAGGGTTAGTTTCTTTCTGTTGAAATGTGCTATGGTTTAAAAAAAATCAGCAGGTCTGACTGACAGCAAGTTATGTAACTTTTGGAAAATCACTTAGTGAGTCTCAGCCTTATTTTCCTTATCTGTAATACAAAGAAACAGAACCAGATTTTGTCCAACCCTCCTTCCAGTCCTAATGATCCATAACTATAAAACTCTAAGACTATTTCAAGTTACTGCAAACAAGACTTTGGTCTCCAAACTGATCAGAATGCAGGAAAGCTCTGGTGGATACAGAACTAATGATTTGCACCAACACATGTCAACCCAAGAACATGATTTGACAAACTAGAAAGAATGTTAAGTAAAGCAAGAACTGTCACTAATTTTTCAGTGTTTTCAGATGAAAACTTCCTTAACAACAGTCATTTGAGGTTTTCAACCACAGAGTGTTCCTTTTCTAAGTACTTTAAATGCATTGTCTCTCTAGGAAGCCAGTGCTATTATTTATAAAAAGAGAGAGAGAGAGAGAGAAGGAGAAGAAAAGAAGATAGAGAAAGAGAGGTAAAGAGAGAAAGAAGAGAGAGAAAGAGGGAACAAGAGAGGGGAGAGAAAGAGAGGGATGGGAGAAGAAAAGTTAAAAAAGGAATGGCATGCGTTCTTTTATCTAGAATGAGAGTTTCCAATGATAGAAGAACATTCTATGCTCTTAGGACAATGTCTGAGGCCACGAATAAAAAAAAACTATGTGTTCATAATTTAAAAAATTGTTGAGTGAAGCCAAAGGGAATAGCATTTTTTTCTTTCTACATAACGTGCTTGATGAGAAAGAACTGAGATTAGCAACAGAGTAAGTGAATACCAATTATACCTGCAAACTGAAAGATAGTGTTTCACAGGACTGGTGTAAAAAGGCCATGCACATACTAATTTTTAAAACTGCACATGCAGATATGGCCTTTAGATGTAGGTTTTTTATTCTAAAGGAGGTGCCGATATAGGAAACAAGGGTAGTATATGTTTTCTTCAAACTGCCTTACCTTAGGCACTCAAGTCAGTGATGTCTGTGAAGCAAGAACATAAACTTATCTAAATGATATTGCTGATGTGAAAAACATCTGTGGAATTCTTTTGGAATAAAAAATATCCATCCCATTCCTGAACTTCTGCTACCAAGTTCTCTTTTCCTGAGACAACTAATGTTACCAATTTTTAATGTAACTTTTCTATAAATATTGCATAAAAACAAATGTATATATATACACACACACATAATAATTACACACACATATGTATATTCCTCTCACTTTTTAAAATTTGAATAAGAGCATGCAATAACATTTGCCTTTTTCAGTTAGTAATGCTGTAAAGCTCATTTTTTTATTAATACATATTCTTCATTCCTTTTTGTAGATGCATGGTGTTGAATTGTGTAGGTGTATATATTTCGCCAGTACCCTATTGATGGACATCTAAGTTATTTTCATATTTCCTATTAAAAGCAAGAACATTGCATTTGTTGATTTTATTAGGAACTATTTTTTACTTTGCTGTTTTTGCCTGTGTGTGATTAGGTAATGTATATACATGACCTAAAATGTATAATTTACCCAAAGGTAAGTAGGAAGAAGACACCTTTCTCATGTCCCTTTCACATAAGCAACCACTATGGCCAACTTCTTATTGTTCTAAATGTATACATTCTATGCATATAAGTATCCATAGTATGAAAATAATTATACATGTATCTATAGAAGAATTACACCTATTTGACAGATACTTGGTTTTCTTCTACAGAGCTCGGAAGACTCTTGTTATAAAAAGCATAATGTATGAGTGTAAGCCTTAATGTTAGGAATAGCTTTTTTATTATTTCATGCTTTATCAACCACACACCATCAATATTGTGGATCTCATTAAGAAAGCAATGCTTTCCTTGATTTTCAATGCCTATGTTTTTATTCCGGATGGAAGAGGGGCTATGGATATAGGACACTCCCTGCCCTGTCCTTGGCCACACTGTGTTGAATTTTCCAATTTGGATTCATTGGTAAATTCGTTGGTTTAATCTGGACAAGTGCTTTAAAACAAATTCCCTGGCTTTTTGCAGAATTATTGAGATGACAGGCAGCTGCCACCCACTTAGTAAGATGATGTTCAGTACCAACTAGTAAGAATGCTTTATAGCGGGGCATGGTGGCTCACTCCTGTAATCCCAGCACTTTGGGACGCCAAGGCAGGTGGATCACCTGAGGTCAGGAGTTCAAGACCAGCCTGGCCAACATGGTGAAAACCCTGTCTCTACCAAAAACACAAAAAAAATTAGCTAGGCATGGTGGTGGGTGCCTGTAATCCCAGCTACTTGGGAGACTGAGGCAGGAGAATCACTTGAACCCAGGAGGTGGAGGTTGCAGTGAGCCAAGACCACGTCATTGCACTCCAACCTGGACAACAAGAACAAAACTCAGCCTCAAAAAAAAAAAAAAAAGAATGCTTTATAGATATAGATGATATGAACAGTGAGATGGACGAGTTAGGCTGCAAATTTTAACATTGCAACCATCTGAGTTCTGCTTTCATTATCCCAGTGGTGGGGTCTGCATTGGGTCAGCTGCTTCCTATGTTTTGTGTTTTTCTCTTTCTTGATTGTATTTTTCCAGTGCTGAGAGTCTACTTGTTTATTAACTCTAGATTGCAGGCTGCATGCAGAGAGACCGTCCCTGCACACACAATAAAATCTCCACTATACCCTTACATCTCTCCATGCAAACTGTACACTTCTTGCCTGAGTCCTTCTCTTCTATATGATCTTGCTAACAGGACTTAGGAGCAGTCGTTCTAACCCACCACAATATTCTGAGTTTTTCCAATCAAGGCTCCCAGGAAGGGGTAGAAAGGCATGTGGCTTCCCTTCTCTGACAATGCATGTGACAATTTTACCAAATGTTTTGTCATGGAATAACAAGGTCAACAGCTTTACAGCCTGCATCCATCACTTAGATGTCACTTTATTCAATGACTATCATGAAGAATCAAATTATGATCCTTTCTAAGATGCTGAAATTCTATCAAGTCTTATCTTTCATAGGATTCTGTGCCAAAGATTCAATGTAGCTACTGTATTACCTAAGTAGACATCTCTATTAGTCCGTTTTCGCACTGCTATAAAGATACTAACAGATTGGCTAATTCATAAAGCAAAGAGATTTAATTGACTTACAGTTCTGCATGGCCGGGGAGGCCTCAGGCAACTTACAATCACGGTGGAAGGGAAAGCAGGAACATCTTGTATGGTGGCAGATGGAAGAGCTGTGTAGGAAACAACAGGGGGAAGAGCCCCTTATAAAACCATGAGATCTCATGAGAAACCACTATCATGAAACAGTATAGGGGAAACCACCCCCATGATTTAATTACCTCCCATCAGTCTCTCCCTCAACATCTGGAGATTACAATTCAAGACGAGATTTGGGTGGGGACACAGAGCCTAACCATATCAACATCATAACCATGGTTTGCTATTGTGTTCTCAAGGCCACTATTCACCGCTAGAGTTAATCAAGACAAAGTTAACTGTCCAATTCAAGTTTCTTTCAAGCAAGCAAAACAAAAAACAGAAGGACCCAGCAGCTGTCTACTTTCCTTTCTATCCCCTGGCTTTTCTGAGGCCAATACTGAGGACAAATCTTAATCTTGTGCAATTCCCACCCATGAGCTGTGCTGTTTTGGACTAATGTAGGTTTCTTTTATCTTTATTGGCTTTGAGAATGCAGTTCATTTTTTTTTTTTTTTTTTTTTCTGAAAAAGCTTGATGGCTCAACACAGCCAGCAGGCTTAGGCTTTAGGCCCAGAGCACTCTGGAGGCCACATGTGGTTTAATCTGGACAAATGCTTTAAAACAAATTCCCTGGCTTTTTTTCAGAATTATTGAGATGACGGGCAGCTGCCACCCACTTAGTAAGATGATGTCCAGCACTAACTAGCAAGAATGTTTTATACGTATAGATGGTAAAAACAGTGAGATGGATGAGTTAGCCTGCAAATTTTAACATTATCTTAGAATTTGGATCACCATCTCACTGTACCATTAAATTGCTGTAATTCTTTTGTAATGTACCCAAAACATTATTAAAGATAGCTTTGGCACACCCTTTATGGAATTAAAATACAGTTGTAAATCCTGTATTTTTTCTAAGTATAGTTTATAACATAAAAAATAAAATAAAGAATGTGCTAAGATTCTAAACCTTCAAAATTTCTAGTTATTTCAGTATTAACCAAGCAAGCTGATGACAACTCATCATTATACTTTTTATAAAGTAAAAAAAAAGTTTTCAAAAAGCAAAAATATAAGCCAAATGCCTTAATCAGAATAATCCACTTTGTAAAATCTGCATTATTATATTGTCATTTAGTCTTATGTTCCCAGCATTATCTCATAAGATATAAGTACATTTAAATAGTATCTGGCATTGGTTCTTCATGAGACATCTTCTTTTCTTTAAGAACTATTGAGTTTTCCACGTAAATACAATTAAAGTACAGCAAGTGAGTTTTCAGACTGATATTTTATTATTTCCGACTGATATTTTATTATTACACTCCCCTTAATACACATATTTGGGCTAATTTTCTTACAATAGATTCTTAAACTATATTGCACGTGTTAGTTTTTTTTTAAAATTCACCTCAGAATTCAAGCATTCTAGACAATTTATTCAAATGTTTAAAAGAAAACAAATTATAATATTAAATTTACTAATATTTTTCTGAGGATCTTATGGAGTGTGATTTCTGCCCCATTCTCATCTCATTGAACTTCTGCTCTCCTATAATATGTTCTAATATCATACTGTGCTTATTCAAGTTTTTTACATGTCTGTATGTCATTAAACCTAAAATGTCATGGTACGATTACAGCCTGTAATCGTAGCACCTTGGGAGGCCGAGGTGGGTGGATCACCTGAGGTCAGGAGTTTGAATCCAGCCTGGCCAAAATAGTGAAACTCTGTCTCTACTAAAAATACAAAAATTAGCCGGACATGGTGGCAGGTGTCTGTAATCACAGCTACTCGGGAGGCTGAGGCAGGAGAACTGCATGAACCTAGGGAGTGGAGGTTGCAGTGAGGTGAGATCACACCGCTTCACTCCAGCCTGGGCGAAAGAGTGAGACTCTGTCTCTCATAAGAATAAAGAAAAAAGAGTTCTCATTATCTTATATCAAAGGGCAAAAAACCTCTAACAATTAATTGTCATAATGTTTCCTTCTCTCTTCAAATTTTATACTTGCGGAAAGAGCCCTTTTAGACTTAAGATACAATTTTTTTCATGTATTCTTATAATTTTTTCATGTATTCTCATAAAAAGATTAAGGATAAGGTACAGTGGTACAATAGTCCTCCTGTATCTGTGGTTTCAGTTTCTGCAGTTTTAGTTACCTGTGGCCAACATGGTTGGAAAATATTAAATGGAAAATTCCAGAAATAGCAATCCATATGTTTTAAACTGCATGCCGTTTTGAGCAGTGTGATGAAATCTTGCACCGTCCTGCTCCATCCCATCTGGACCTGAATTGTCCCTTTGTTCAGCAGATCCACGCTGTCGACACTCCCTGCCCATCTAATAGCACTTAGTGGTCTCACTTAGTCGACCAGGCTGTCGGATCGACTGTTACGGTATCATAGTGCTTGGGTTCAACTCTCAATTCACCTTCATTTTACTTCATAATGTCTCCAAAGTGCAAGAGTAGTGCTGCTAGCAACTCGGATATGCCAAAGCAAAGCCATAAAATGCTTCCTTTAAGTGAAATGGTGAAAGTTATGGACTTAATAAGGAAAGTAAAAGAAATTGTATGCAGAGGTTGCTAAGATCTATGCTAAGAATGAATGCTCTGTCTGTGAAATTGTGAACAGCTTGTTGTTTTAATTGTTCTGTTTTATTATTAGTGGCTGCTGATCTCTTATGTGCCTAATTTATAAATTAAAGCTTAATTTAGATATGTACAAAAAAATATATAGTATATACAGGATTGAGTACTATCTGCAGTTTCAGGCATTCACTGGGGGCCTTGGAATGTATTCCCCGCTGATAAGGGGGACTGCTGTAATCCTAAAATATCCTTACATTCACAGCTGGATTTATCTTTATCACTATCCCACATACAGTTGCCAGTGTCCATATTTTACCATATTTTCTGCACTGTCAGGAATGTTCCAACTTTTCACACAAGAGGACTCCAGCATCATCTCTGGGATTTTATTCCAAGCTACCAACTCCTTATCTGCATTTGATATTAGTCTGTCCTCCTAAGACAACCACTTCCTTCAACTAATATCAAATTCTGCCACTCTGCTCAGTTCTGGCATCTTTCTGTATACACAAAAACGTTTCCTTTCCGAGGACAAATAGTAGTGCAATTTTTTTTTTTCTTTTTGAGACACTCTCGCTCTGTCACCCAGACTGGAGTGCAGTGGCACAGTCTTGGCTCACCACAACCTCTGCCTTCTGGGTTCAAACGATTCTCCTGCCTCAGCCTCCCGAGTAGCTGGGATTACAGGCACTCGCCACCACACTCAGCTATTTTTGTATTTTTAGTAGAGACGGGGTTTC
>NW_012119932.1:1629495-1629853 GCF_000951035.1 Colobus angolensis palliatus
AATAACCAAGTTTGCTCCTGGGTACATAACATCGCATACATCACAACTGCCCCCTGGTTGATGGCGATGTGAAACACCATTGATTTTAGAGATGTTCAAACATGAAAACAGCACATTGTAAGATAAGTGGAATATGCTCTTCTACCAAAACATCCCACTGCTTCCTAGATGTTACCTTTTTAAAAATCTGGCTCAAATCCAGCTCACTGTGCAAGCCTTCCATAATTAAAACCTCACTTGACACTTGGTATTGCTTACAGAACTCTGTGTATCCACTACACAGTGGTATGTTACATTTGCTCCCCTCTTCGCAATAAATCCTTATAAGCCAGGCTATAAGAATCCTCTTTGGGCCGGG
>NW_012119932.1:1630481-1635388 GCF_000951035.1 Colobus angolensis palliatus
CCAGCCTGGGTGACAGAGCGAGACTCCGTCTCAAAAAAAAAAAAAGAATCCTCTTTGATATTGCTTGGGAGGGCTTTCCAGAAAGGAGCTGGGATGATGTCCTCTTAGGAAGTTACAGCTGAATTAAAAAGCAATGGGTGACCAGATGCTGTGGTTCACACCTGTAATCCCAACACTTTGGGAAGCCTAGCTGGAAGGATTGCTTAAATCCAGGAGTTCAAGACCAGCTTATGCAACATAGGCTCTACAAAAAAATAATTTTTAAAAAATTAGCCAAGTGTAATGGCTTGCGCCTGTAGTCCCATCTATTCAGGTGGCTGAGGTGAGAGAATTGCTTGAGCCCAGGGTTTGAGGCTACAGTGAGCTATGATTGTGCCACTGCACATTAGCCTTGGTGACAGAGCAAGACCCTGTCTCAAAAAAAAAGTACTGAGTGTCAAAGTGCCCTCTTTGATGATTTGTTTAATAAATATATAGTTTGGCCATTGGATGTGCAAATGTTTTTTGGAGACAGAGTCACACTCTGTCGCCCAGGCTGGAGCGCAGTGGCACGATCTTGGCTCACTGCAGCTTCTGCCTTCTGGGTTCAAGTGATTCTTCTGCCTCGGCCTCCTGAGTAGCTGGGATTACAGGTGCCACCATGCCTGGCTAATTTTTGTATTTCCAGTAGAGATGAGGTTTTACCATGTTGGCCGGGCTGGTCTCGAACTCCTGACCTCAGGAGATCTGCCTGCCTAGGCCTCCCAAAGTGCTGGGATTACAGGCATGAGCCACTATGCCCAGCCCCAAACTTTTTTTTTTTTTTTTTAATAGAGACAGGATCTCATGCTGTCACCCGGGCTGGAGTGCAGTGGCACAAATATTGTTCACTGCAGCCTTGAACTCCTGGGCTCAAGTGATCCTCCTGCCTCAGCCTCCCAAGTAGCTGGAACTACAGGTGTACACTACCACACCTAGCTAATTTTGATTTTTTTTTTTTCTTTGTAGAGACAGTGTCTTGCTATGTTGCCCAGGCTAGTCTCCAAGTCCTGGCCCCAAGTGATCCTCCTGCCTCTGCCTCCCAAAGTGCTGAGATTACAGGTATGAGCCACCACACCCTTCCCTGGATATGCAAATATCTTAAAGGAAGAATTCTGTCTATAATTCCTCTCTATCATCTGCCTATTTGAAAGAGTGTGTAAATATGCAGTCAGTTGGATTTGACTACCAACCAACGCTTAATTTTTGTAGCTTAGACAGTTGTGTGGAAATTTACAACAGTGATTACCCCTCCATTTAATGGGAAAAAATTTTGTTCCTATGGTAACTGTTTCAGAACCGTGCATACTTACTGTACTTCTAAAATATGCAGCCCACCCTATGGGAGTACAGATCATCTTGAAAGGATTTTCCTTCCTTCAATAAACATTGATTCTTTCCCCCTCTTCATGTGATTTAAGAATAAAATAAAACTTTGTAAGAACTGCTAAAGAAGAGTTTCAGGAAATGAGAACCATGAATGGGGCTAGCCCCTTGCAGCTCTCATGGGAGAGTAACAACACTGTCCTCAAGTGGTTTCTGGAAACACACGCTGGTCCCTTCATAGCTGTATTTCTCTCGGACTCTCTTTCTTTTCCATGCATCATCATGTTTGCTCTGTTTGGGATGTTGCTATGCAAAATGATATAAAAGAGTGGGTTTTTTCTAAGGCAATCAAGCTTAGCAGATGCAAGTTCAAGATGATGCAAAAGTTTCTTAGAAACGTTTTAGACTTCCTTAGGGAATGTTGTAAGAAATATTCATGATAAGAGAGGATAAATATTGATGAAGGCCTAAAATGTCATTCCACATGATAAAATTCATCAGCTACAGGGATTTTGTAACTACGGACAGCACTTAAGTAGCCACTTTGAAACTGCTCTTATTTGTATTTCTGCAAAAAAAGTGTCCCCTCCAACTTTTTCTTCAAATTCGCTGCTCTCTATGAATATTTTTCCTTTAAAAACTATATACTATAATCTTATCAAAGCAGAGAAATAAATACACCAAACTACAGCTTGTAGTATTTGTTAGAAAACTCAGCATCATGGTCTCCTTTTTCTTTTTTTCCATGTTATATGATGTTTTTTCTTCAGAGCTCACTTGTAAAAAGAGACCTATTGATTCTGTAGTTCTGTGATGGGCATACAGAAAAAGAGTTATGAAACGTTCACAATATCTTAAGTACATAACACTCATCCTGAGCAAACATGACTTACAGACTCTAAAACTGTGAGTCTTCACAGCCAAAGGAGTAACACGGGCTTACTTAAGGACTGAAAACATTCATCTTGCTACTTATAAAGAAGTCAAAAGTGGCCGGGCATGGTGGCTTATTCCTGTAATCCCAGCACTTCCACAGGCCGAGGTGGGTGGATCACTTGAAGTCAGGAGTTCCAGACCAGCCTGGCCAACATGGTGAAACCTTGTCTTTACTGAAAATACAAGACTTAGTTGGGCATGGTGACACACACTTGTAATCCCAGCTACTCTGGAGGCTGAGACAGAAGAACCACTTGAACCCGGGAGGCAGAGGTTGCAGGGAGCAGAGGTCTCACCAGTGCACTTCGGCCTGGGTGACAGAGTGAGACTCCATCTCAAGAAAACAACAACAACAACAAAGAAGTCAAATGCAATAGTTGGGAAAATAGAGACAGAGTGAGTGATCATATGTGATTCAACTTCTGTCTCTCCAAAGGTAGCAAGCTCTGTGTACCACAGAGCCTTGAGTAAGATACAGAATACCTAGGTGAAATTACGGGTTTTCAAACAATTGGTCTGCTTTTGTCGACTTGCTACAGTGTCTGAAATCCCACCATCAAATCTTTTCAGGCAGTACTGAATTCACTTATCCAAATACGCTAAGGATAGAAAGGCCGCAGCTGAAGGAGTCAGAGGCATACAAAGGAGCAGAAGAGGCAGTGTAGGGGCGAGAAAAGTCATGGGTGTGCAGCAATACTGTGCAAGGCAGGTCTAGGTACAGCACCACTGGAAGGATCTTAGACAACAAAGGATGCTGTCTAATGCCCAAGGAGGATGTTAGCTTCTGGATGAGCAAGGGAATGCTGGCACCTGTGAGGTAGAGATTGACTGTAGATTGGTAGATTCCTATTGTTTAAATCTGCCTCGTTGGCTCAGCAAGACATCGAATTTGTGCCTTCTCAGACTTCACAGGCAGGAGCACCTCAGAATGGCTAGGTTTATGCTTTGTTTTCCTTGTGCATCAGCCCTGGAAAAGGACTGATGTCAGAGACAAAGGAAAAAGGCAACAGAGAGAGAGTTCTTTCCTCTGGGCCTGGGAAAACCTTGCTCCCTATGTCAGAATCAAAAGTAAGAAGGAATGATGAAGCCCGAGCTCTTACTCGCAGATAGGTTTTTAAAAATCTATCAGGTAATGACATTTCCCACTAATATTTTGCACTCTTTGCAGCTTCCCAGTGATGATGTAACTGGTGGCCAGGACTATCAGCAGCCTGTACACACACACACACATCATACACACATATACACACATATATACCTACACATCATACACACACACATATATACACATATCATACACACATTTACACACATCATACACACATATATACACAAGTATACACACATCACACACACATATACACACGTGTGTACACACATCACACACATATACACATGTATACACACATGTATACACACATGTATACACACATACACACATACACATGTATACACACATCATACACACGCATACACACACATATACACACATCATACACACACATACACACATGTAGGCACACATGAATACACACATCATACACACATATATACACATCATACACACACATATGCACACATATACACACATGCACACACATACACATACGTACATCACACATACATACACACATGTATACACACATACACATACATCATACACATATGCACATATCATACACACATATACACACATCATACACATATATACACATACATCATACACATATATACACATACATCATACACACATCATACACACATATACACACATCATACACACGTATACACACATCATACATACACACATACACATAAATCATATGCACATGTCATACACACATGTATACACACATCATACATACACACATACACATACATCATACACACATATACTCATACACACACATCACACACACACACATACATCATACACACACCATACACACAGAAACACACATATATGCACACATACACATAAATCATATGCACATGTCATACACACATCATACATACACACATACACATACATCATACACACATATACTCATACACACACATCACACACACACACATACATCATACACACACCATACACACAGAAACACACATATATGCACACATACACATAAATCATATGCACATGTCATACACACATCATACATACACACATACACATACATCATACACACATATACTCACTTATACACACACATCACACACACACATACATCATACACACACCATACACACAGAAACACACATATATGCACACATTATACACACACATCATACACATACATCATACACACATATTGTACACACATATCATATACACATATACACATACAACATACACACATATACATACATATATACACATATATACATACATATATACACATATATACACACATCATACACATACACACATACACACATTTACACACACAATACACACACATCATATACATCGTACATACACATCATACACACATACACACATCATATACATGCATATATACACGCACGTCATACACACATACACATACATCATACACACATCATATACACATATACACACATATATACACACATCATACACATACACACATCATATACATGCA
>NW_012119932.1:1635438-1650431 GCF_000951035.1 Colobus angolensis palliatus
ATACACGCACATCATACACACATACACATACATCATACACACATCATATACATATATACACACATCATACACATACACACATCATATACATGCATATATACACGCACATCATACACACATCATATACACACACATCATACACATACACACATCATATACATGCATATATACATGCACATCATACACACATTTCATACACATACGTCATACACACATCATACTCACATATACACACGTACATACACACATCATACCCACATATACACACGCATACACACACATATACACACACAATACACACACATCATTTACATCATACACACATACTCACACATACATACGCACATCATGCACATACATACATCATACATACACACATACCACATACGTATACACACATCATACACACATATAGACACATATACACACACATCATACACACACGTACACACACACACGCACATAGGAGTCATTACTAGCCAATCAAGGTCATCAAAGGCATAAAGGAGGGTCAGGATTATGGTGAGACTGATGAAAAGTCTCTTGTAAAATTTGTTCGAGGACCTAAACATTGAACTAAGCAAAGAGTAACACAATGAGAACTATAAAGCTTCACTGAAAGAAGGAGAAGAACTAAAATTCCCCATCCTTCCCGCCCTACCTCCACGGTGAGTATTCAGCTCATTTGGGGGTTTATTCACATTTGTTAGAGCCAAAGCCTTTCATCATTTCTGGGCAGAACATCCATCAAAGGCAGACCAGGTGGTACCAGCTGCACCTGATGAAAGAAATCACACGGTTTCATTATGTAGAGTAATGACAGAAGAACGGGCAGTTTGGACCAGCTGGATCTGTCTCTGCCACGCTTTAGTGCATGCACGCACACACACACACACACATGCATATGGCACATACACACACACACGCTCACACACACACACATACACACACACCAGAAAAAGAAGACTCAGGAGCTCTGAATTCGTGGAAGCCAGAAATTGAACCTGGTACCCATGGAATCTGGACTCTTTCTGGCCTGTTATGATGTGCAAAGCAGCAGGTCTTGTACATAACTGGCGGTAAATCTGCTTATTTAGTCAAGTAAAAAAAATAAATAAATTGTTATGACTTTTCAAAGCCATGAATAGCCAATAAAGTGAAAAACAGAGACACTGCCACATTTTCTTCTCTGTTGTAGTAACAATAGCAAACATATGTAGCTCTTACTAGGGTCTGTGTTATTCTAAGTGCTTAATCTAAATTAACTCAGTCTTCATAATAACCTTATGATGTAGATATGATTATCATCCTCTTTTACTGATAGGGAAATTGAAGCCTGGAGAGGTTAGGTAATTGTCCAAGATCTCACCATCAATAATTCATATTAGAGGTGTTGATGGGTGAGAGTGTGGATGCCCATAAATAAAGGACTATACTCAGACGCCTAAAAGGTACAGGAAGTACTCTTCACTAAGATTTCACTTAATCTCCAGCACCTTTCTTGTGCCATATTCCATCCATTTTAATCCTTACACTTGTGGAGTGACACCTTCTAACAGAGAGCAATTCCATTAAGAGAATAATGAAAAGGGTGTTGGGGGACCGGGCTTGCAGCCCAGGCTGCTCAGTTAATGCTGGAAATTGTCTCAGAGAAACTGTGTTTCTGATGTCCAAAAAACGGCCCACAGCACTGGGAGAAAGGACTGAAGAAAGCCAGAGGGTATTGTGGTCTCAGTGAAAGTCAGTGCTGCTTTCAAAGTTAATGAGAAGGTTGCATGTATGACACATTGGGGTCTCTCCTTTATTAGCCACTTTATTTTTAAGGCCTTTCTTTGCACACATTTCATTTTTCTTCTTTAAAGGTGGCATTGATGCCAAAATGGCAAATTGTGTAAGTGACATATTTGATTTTCTATTTTCTGGATGCAGCAGAGAGGTTCCAGTTTCTACTCTCCTTGCACTGTGCTTCGCACTTATTCTTCAGGAGGGAGGTGATGAATCTGGATGTGTTCTTGGCAAAGTATTCTTATGGGCATCCTCTATTGAGTCAATATCCAAACACTATTGCAGGCAAAGCTAAATGTAACTTATTTTCTCTGCCAGTTTTATCTTTTATTCTGAAATTTTAATGTTCACACTTCATAAATCGTTTAACTAAAGGATCAGGTCAGCCTCCCAAGTTACACAACCTCCACTAAATGCAAGAAACAAGACCAGGTTTCAGTTGATTGTGTGGCTGTGGAATTTGTTTCATTATTTTGTATTTGATGTGTTCTCATATAAAATCTTTAAATGCAGCAAGTTTATAGGCCCATGACTTGCTGATTTCTGTAGCTCATTAGTGAACAAGGAAAGAGATGCAACCAGTGTTGTTCCAGAAGAAAAATCAAGTAGAAAGTATACACTTTTCAATAATTAGAACTGCTGAAAAATGAAATGGAGTGCCCTGCAAAGGACTGAGTATCCATCCATAAAGGAATCCTTGCCAATATTCCTCCTACTCAACCTGAAGGCATTTCTGATTATATTTTGCAGAGAACTTAATTTTCCATATTCATAGACATCTAAGCACTTGGAAATTTAAAGAAATCACTTCAAGTAGTAAGAAACTGACAGAGATAATTTGATGAAGCATGTAAACTTCTTTTTCTGAAAACTCTGCAGAGGTTTGCATGATTTCTCTTTAGGGCTGGGGCTCAGAATCAGGGCTGGGCAAGTCAATGAGGGCTGTGGCCCCTGGAGGCCAGTGGACCAGACACAAGTGGAGAGGAAAGAAGGAAAAGGAGGAAACGAGGAAGAATAAGGTGAGTGGAGGTGATAGTGATACTAACATAATCATCACAATGGTTGTATCAATTAATCGCAGTTGTTCTCATTTTTCACACAAAGGAATTGAACCTTAGGGTTGTGAGTCCCAAGATCACACAGTAAGTGATAGAGGCAGGACATGGTAGATTTCAGGGTTGAGATTCCTGATTCCACATTTTCCCATAATAGCAGGACAATGGCTTGTTCATCTTAGCCTGGATTCTATTTTTTTATTTATTTTATTTATTTATCTATTTATTTTTGAGATAAGATTTCACTCTGTCATCCAGGCTGGGGTGCAGTGACACAGTCATGGCTCACTGTATCCTCAGCTTCCTAGTCAAGTGATCCTCCCACTTAAGCTTCCTGAGTTGCTGGAACTACAGGTGTGCACCACCATGACCAGCTAACTTATTGTATTTTTAGTAGAGAAGGGGTTCTGCCATGTTGCCCAGGCTGGTCTTGAACTCCTAGGCTCAAACCATCTATCCACCTGGGACTCCAAAAGTGCTAGGATTACAGACATGAGCCACACTGCTCAGCCTGGACAGTTCTATGTTAAAGACAAGTCTAAGAAGGGGAGATCACTTCTGGATCCTGCTGTAAGCCTCATGAATTTAAAATATCATTACTGTGGATAGTCATAAGGATGTTGCTTAGTCTCCCGAGAGTCATCTTCCTTTATATGAAATGGAAGTAATATCAATGAATCTTGGACGTCTATTAATATTATAAACTCTGAATTCCAATTTTGAAAGACTAGGAGAAAATGGAAATGATTGATTTTATATTTAAAAAAAAAAGTGCAGGTCTCTGATTTTGGCTTTGCATTTTGACCCGAGCTTCATTTAACTTATGTTTATCTATGTTTGAAACAATTTATATTTTCTTCGTGTTTATGTTTTTTATTCCAGGAAGCATGAAATAAACTCCCCACCCCCGCCACAAACTTTTCTCTCGTTATTCACCACATTCAAGAGATCTACGGACCTACTGTCTATGGGTCTACCAGCTATGAGCCTAACACTTTCATTTACTTCCTAAAAAGAGAGTAGGAAACAGCTGAGGCCAGTATAAGGGGTGTTACTCTAGGGCAGTGATGGTTAAGAATAGCAGGGGATGAGTTTGGGCTATCACCCTGTACCCCCAACCACCAGGGATATTTGGTACTTTCTGAAGACATTGTTGATGGTTACAACTCGGGGTGCTACTGGGTCCTAAGGGGCAAAAGAAGCCAGAAATGTTGCTAAACAGCTTACAATATACAGTACAGTTCCACACAAAGACTCACGGAGCTCCAAGGGTCTATATTGCTAATATTGGGAAACCCCGATCTGCATAAAATCAGGTAAAATGCATGGCATTTTACAAACCTGGGTACTTCCTTTGGCAAAATCTTCTCAGCTCCCAAACCTAGAGAATGACAACATGACAGAGCTGTCCACAGCTTTTAACAATGGATAGAGAAGGCTTTCCTGCACTCTCCACTAATCTTCAGAAGTTCCTAGAATGTGCTGTGTGAAATAGGCAATGTTTCTTAGATCATTATTTCCACCATTTTTATTTTTCTCCAGGAAAAAGCAAACTGGCTTTTGGGAATTTCTGGTTGCCTGACGGTTTACATCATTTTTCAGGATTTGCTTTTAATATCAGGGTCTTTCTTTTTATTTGTCTTTTACGAGAAGAAAAAGAAAATATGGAAGGAGATTTGGAAAAAACTTTTAAAACCTGTGTAGTGTCTCTAAGAATAAGAAAAATCATCAGAGCTGTACGTTCCAGGTTTTCCAAACCAACTGAAAGAGGTTTCTGAATAATAACAACCTCAATAACCATTCTTCATGTTTGCCATTTTCAAAAGTCTGCTATTTTAAAAATCAACCCAGTTGATTAGATAATTGGACTGAACCTGAGAACTATGCCTAAAGCAAGAGCTCAGAAACACAGACTAGTTTTAAGACTTAGAAAATAAATGTTGAAAAAGAATACAGAAAGGTCACAGGTAACACTGCACACACAAAAACAGAATATAAACGGTAATATGACTTGACTAACAAGGTGAAAGGTAATGAGTACGGAGTCCAGGTATGACTTTTACAATTGCTAAGGCATTCTGTCTATATCGCTGAAGCTTTGGCAAAATCCCCAGACCTACAGAAAAGTCTGAGTCACCCATCTCTCATCTCTTTATTCTCTGGAAAAGGTGACCTAGGTGTCAGCTGTACTCTGTGGCTGATTGTAATGAACATGCTGAGAAATCTGAGAATGGAAAGCCAGTGACATCAATCTTGGAGTTAGAACGAAATTATTATTTCGGGGTTCAGCATCTGGCCTTACCATGCAAACTAGATTTTTCTAGTCTCCTATTCTTTGAATTGCCTTCATTTAAAGTATGTTGAAAAGTTCTCACCTGTGTGTGTGACTTTTGGGGTTATTTGCTTTGTGGGTTTGGTATGAACTGAAGAGAATCTGAAAGTTCTTTCTTAAGCCAAGAGACAAATTGAGAAAATGACAATGTTGTCCTGAGCTTTAGGTTCAGAAGGATCATGATCATTTTGCTGAGCTAAGACGCAGAGGAGAATCTAAGGTAAAGTGAGTTCTAAGCAAAGAAAACCGCTGACCACAGTAACAGAACAGCATATAAAATGGCTATGGAAAGCGAAAACTGCTTCAACCCAAATACCAAATTCAATGCTCATTTCTGCATTGAAGGACAATCTTTCAATATGTATGTTACATTTCTTCTAATAATTTTTACAGACACTTAGAAAAATGTTTAAATGATTTTAAAAATTTGATCCATTTACATTTGTTCCTTAGAAATAAACTATAAATATTGAGATTTAGTGATGTAGTTATGTTTGCTGTAGAGCTTATTTTAAGTATATTCATAGATTTTGAAGTTAATGTGTATTGCTGTCCTTTATATTCCAAACATTAAGAGCATCAAATCAGACTAATATTTTCTTCCTAATGTAAGATAAAAATAATAAAGCAATAATTTAAAAAATAGGGCTCTTAATTGAGAATCCATCACTATTTATACTAACTAGACAGAGATTTTCTTGTAATTGACTTTTGTTTTACATGTTCACATATAAATATATGGTATAACATGTATAGAATGAGTTGATAACACAAGACATAAATATAATTTCATGGGAGAATGTTAGCTCATCTACATGATGAAGCTTTTACAGATTGTAGGTTTTTTTAAACTGCTAACTGACCTGTTTATCATTAATAACACAGAACTTCTAACTGACCAGGAATTCCACCACAATAACTCTATTTTAATATTGGGTAAAATGTTTTGAGCACTCCTTACGTACTCAGCACTCTGACTACATTATTTTCCTTAATCCTCACAGTAACCCTAAGAAGCAGGAACTGGCATGATCTCCATTGAACAGATAGGAAAATAAGGCAAAGAAAGTAAGAAACTTGCCCACGGTCAAAATCAGGTGGTAGGTGGTGGAATCTGGTTTTAAAGCTGAGTCTGCCTGAGTCGGAGCCAAAACCCTGAAACACAGCACCATAAACTTTTCATTAGTCTAGGTATTACTTTATGGACTACAACGATAAAACCACATTGTTTTAAAATAGTGTATAATAAAGAATGAAGCACAAATTCAAACTGACTTTTCTTATTAGTTCCAATTACTACGCTTTTAACATATATTAGCTAGTATTCTTTTCCCTTGAACCTCAAAGTGTTTTCACAGTAAAATTTAATTCACTTTCAGCGAAAAATCTTATAAGATTTACTGTATTCTTCCGTTGAAAAAAAGACACTAATATTTTAAGCTAAATTTAGCAATACATAAATCAAGAGCCTTAAAATACTTATACCCTCTAACTTAGAAATTCCATTTCTGGAGAGTTTATCCTCTAGCAATAGTTAAAATGCATATAAATGTTTTATTACAAACACATTTATTTATATATTTATAAAATCAAAATTTGGAAGTAATATATTTATACTGGGGAATGGTTAAATAAGTGATGGCATTGCTATTTCAAATGATATTTATAAGGAGTTTATTATACTATGGAAAAACACTTGTGTTATATGTTTATTTTACTTAGAATGTAAAGCAGAGAGGAAGGGAACAGAACTACAGCCTGCACACTTAGTCAGAACTAGGTAAGATAAACTTCCCAGAATCACACAACTGGAAGACGGCACCAAAATATGTTTAACATGCTTTTATATTTTACTTATGTTTTTCTGTATTTTCCAGTTTATAACGATTTGTGCATGCTAATTTAAAATGGAAAAATATATCTGAACTTTCTTTTAAAAAGTTATAAACAGAACGGCTGAAACATAGCAGATCTGACCCTCTATGAGTCAGGTTCAACTTGCCATGGATCCTACAGTTCCAACTGAGGAAGTAAGTGTAGTTAAGAGATGCCTAGTTAGAAAACATAAGGAATGGCAAGGTGTCGTGGCTCGTGTCTATAATCCCAGCACTTTGGGAGGCCAAGGCGGGAGGATGACTTGAGCCCAGGAGTTTGAAACCAGCCTGGGCAACAGAGTGAGACCCTGTCTCTCTAAAAAAAAAAAAAAAACAAAAAGGCTGGATGCAGTGCCTCATGCCTGTAATCCTTTGGGAGGATTAGGCATGGCGAAGGAGTACTTTGGGAGGCCAAGGCAGGCGGATCACTTGAAGTCAGGAGTTCATGACCAGCCTGCCTAATATGGTGAAACCCTGTGTCCACTAAAAATACAAAAATTAGTAGTATGTCATGGAGCATGCCTGTAATCCTAGCTTCTCCGGCGACTGAGGCAGGAGAATCGCTTGAACCCAGGAAGCGGAGGTTGCAGTGAGCTGAGAGTGTAGCCTGAGCAACAGAGCGAGACTCTATCTCCAAAAATAAAAATAAAAAATAATAATAGCAATAAAATAAATAAAACACGAGGAACCTAGTTCCTTCAAGTGCAACCCATAGGACTATTAATGTGAGAACTGCAGTAGATTTCCACTGGGAGAGTTCCTTGAAAGGAACCATGAGCCCAGTATGCCCATACCTTTGTATGACTTTTAATACCACATCCCAGCTCTGCTTCTTGGTTCACTGGGATATTCCACTTGTTGGCAATGTCTAAAAGCAAACAATTAGCTTTGCAAGCTACCACATGGTCACCGAAAGAGACAAAAGGGAATTGCCACAATGAGATGACTTTCATCTCTCTTGCTGTTCAGAAGGCTGATTTTGTTCACACATGAGGGAGAGAAAAATGGCAAAAATGGTAATGGGGGTGGGGGATGGAGGTGGAGGTAGGGAGGTGGAAATAAGTTCCTCATCTTCTAGGAAAATACCAAGTTGCACACCAACCTGAAGGATAACCCAAATTGCAAATCCAGAATATTTCACAAGATGAGAAAGGCCTTAGCCATTTTCATTTCAATTGCTATTATATGTTTTTACAAAGAAAAAATATCTATGCACAGTTTGAAAACAGTATTATATATAAAATATTTAGTCCTTTTAGTGTATCTTTAAGAATATATAAAACCTCTTACGTGGAGATAATATTAAAAGCATAAATGTAAGCATTTCATAATACTACAACATTTTTAAAACCTTTATAAAACACCTTCCAGAAAGGTTTGCATAGACAGAAAAAAAAAAAGAAAAGCTTGGGAAACATTGCATTTTGCAACAGTTTTCTTGAATATTGGTAGTGCATATTGGCCTATTAAATACTCCTAGAAGACCTACAACATAGACGTTGGCTTAAGTTTGCTGATTTAACTGTTTCTCAAACCTAATGAATCAAAACGCCATCTTCATCAAACATAAAGTGGATCAAACACGCAATTAGGGAAGTGTTGCTCTACGTAGATCAGTGTTCAATTTCTTTTACTTTCTCCATCTCTCCCACTCTCAAGCCACATCTCTCAACCTCTTTCCCAAGCTCCTCTTACCTTAACTCTAAGACACAACCCATAACCTGGCAATAACTGGATCATGTCTTGGGATATTGCCAGTAGTTGTTATACATCAGCTCTGATCTGAAGAGAATCCATGTACAGCTAAGAGAATAAACAGCTCCATTCCCATTCTAGTTGGTCGTCTCCCCAGGACACCAGCCAAAGTTGCTGCTGACTAAGGAGGCCCCCTTGATTTTTTGTTTTTGTTTTTGTTTTTGAAGTGAACATCTTTCCCTTAGAAACTCAGCACTGGCTGAGGCACCAATTAATTTTGCATAAGCTGCCACGCACCAACAGATGCTAATCTGTTCGTTCATAACCACAGAATATTGTTTTAGGGTCATGTACGTAACTTCTGCCTCCAGCCCTGTGGATTTATTTACTGCTTAGTCCCTAGTTCCTGCAGCTGTGTCCTTTCAGTGACTGCTTTATGGTGGCCAAGAGAGTTGAGGTCGACTGCCAGGACTCTGAGATCTGGAGAAACACATGGACACATTATTCTTTTGCTCTGAAGCTATCCAATTCCTGTTCCGGTCAGATGGGGAGATAGTGGGAGGATATCTCTGAAATTGCCCAGCACTTACTGCTAATATTCCTCATGTCTGACATTATTGCAGGAGAACAGACTTAGATCTACCCTCTGTGTGTTCTTCAGTGGAAGGTGAATTACTAACGAAAGTGTGATCATACAAAACACAATTGAGTGTAGCCTTGGCTTTATTTGTAAGACCTACTCTGGAGACATTATTTTTTTTACTCCAAGACTACACATTGGATCCAGTCTGCTTCAAACAAGAGACCGGGAAAGACGGGTTACTATGCTAATTGAATACTAATGAGGCCTTTGCTTAAGTTGGGTTTTGTTGCAAGTATTTGCCACTACATTTCTTTTGTATTTATGTAGAGGGAAAAATAAAGTACTTCAAAGGTAGCAAGAGTCTTACTTAGCCTGAGCACTTGCAGAAAAAATGTCTTGCTACTCTTTCTTTTGTGCTTGTAACATTTGTAAAGAGTTTTGTTCAGCACTATGGAAAAGCAAAATATCATCATCATTATTACTGGCCTTTGTCCACAGTGGATTTCATCCAGATTCTAACCAGTGACTCTGTGACTAACAATCTGAGTCACTAAGTTTCAGATGTTTATGGATTTCAACACAATTCCCAGACTGAAAGTTTTTTTAAAATGTATTTTCATGTTTCAAGACTCAGAAAGAATTAAATGCCTTTCTGTATTTCCAGTCTAGTGCAGAAAGAAATAAATGCCTTTCCGTATTTCCAATCTAGTGTCACTGAGTGACAGGGTTGGAACAATTCAGTGAATAGATTGAACTGTTCCTTCAATTACAGATTTGTATTGACAAAAGTAAATTACCAAAATGTCAAAAAAAATTAGTATATACTTCCAGGACAAAAGTCTCCAGGCTGGCAGAGAATTCAGTGAATTATAAATATTTGTATTTTCACCATGGTAGTAGCACAGGATAATTACAGAATTTAAAATGCAGAGAATCACGGTGCTGGGAAAACTGAATATCCACACGTGGAAGAATGAAACTAGACCCCTCTTTCTCACCATATACAAAAAGCAACTCAAGGCTGGATGCAGTGGCTCATGCCTGTAATCCCAGAACTTTGGCAGGACAAGGCAAGCAGATCACTTGAGGTCAGGAGTTCGAGACCAGCCTGTCCGATGTGGTGAAACCTGGTCTCTACTAAAAGCACAAAAATTAGCTGGGTGTGGTCATAGGCGCCTGTCATCCCAGCTACTCGGGAGGCTGAGGCAGGAGAATCACCTGAATCTGAGATTCAGAGGTTGCAATAAGCCGAGATCAAACCACTGCACTCCAGCTTGGGCAACAGAGCAAGACTCCGTCTCAAAAAAAAAAAAAAAATCAACTCAAAATAAAGACTGAAATGTAAAGCCTGAGGCGATGAAACTACTAGAAAGAAAACATAGCAGAAACACTTCATGACATTGGTCCAGGCAAGGATTTTTTGGATAAGACCTCAATAAAAAGAATGAAATCCTGTCATTTGCAACAACATGGATGAACCTGGAGGACATTATGTTAAGCAAGAAAAGCCAGACACAAAAGGCAAATACTACATGATCTCATTTATATGCGGACTTTTAAAAAGTTGATCACATAGAAGTAGAGAGTAGAATACTGGTTAGCAAAGTCAGGTGAAAGGTAGGGAGGAGTGGTGGGAGTAGGAGAGGTTGGTTAGTAGGTACTAGGTTATAGTTAAATGAGAGGAGTAAGCTCTGGTAGAATACCAGTTATCAGAGTCAGGTGAAAAGTGGGGAGTGGTGGGAATAGGAGAGGTTGGCTAGTAGGCACTAGGTTATAGTCAGATGAGAAGAATAAGTTCTGGTACTCTACTGCAAAGGTCTCAACCTTTTTGGCACCAAGGACCGGTTTTGTGCAAGACAATTTTTCCACAGATTTTTGAGGGGGATGGTTTCAAGATGACACTGTTCCATCTCAGATCGTCCAGCATTAGTTAGGCTCTCAGAAGGAGCACGCAACCTAGAGCCCTCCCGTGTGCAGTTCACCATAGGGTTTGTGCTCCTATGAGAATCTAATGCAGCTGCTGATCTGACAGGAGGCAGAGCTCAGGTGGGAACGCTTTGCCCAACGCTCACCTCCTACTGTGCAGCCCCATTCCTAACAGGCCACAGGCTGGTGCCAGTTTGCAGCCCGGTAGTTGGGGACACCTGCTCTATGGCACAGTAGAGTGATATATTTAACAATAATGTGTTGCATATTTCAAATCAGCTAGAAGAGACGATTTTGAATATTCTCACCACAAAGAAATGAAAAATGCTTGAGATAATGGGTGTGCTAATTAGCCTGAGTTGATCATTATGCAATGTACACATGTACTGGAATATCACACTGTATCCCACAGATAATATGTATAACTCTGATGTGTCAGTTAAAAATAAAACTAAAAAAAAAAGAAATGTAAGTAAACATAACATAAACACTAAAAAAAATAAAATAAAATGCAGGGGACCTACTGCTAAAAGGTAATAAAGAGAATGATAGAAAAATGCCAGTATATTGGCTGGTTATTAACTTTGCAAAGATGCGCATCTTTATTCTTAGAGCTCCTTCAAAGGCACATTAGAAAATGGACAGTCTGACTAGGGCCTACTTGAGGGTGGAAGGTGGGAGAAGGGTGAGGATTAAAAAACTATGTATCGGGTACTATGCTTATTACCTAGGTGACAAAATAATCTGTACATCTAACCCCTGCGACATGCAATTTTCCCAAACAAACCTGCGTGTGTACCCCCGAACCTAAAATAAAAGTTGGAAAGCAAAAAAAAGAAAAGGAAATGGATAGTCTGAGCTAAAATATCCCTTTTTATGGAAAACCTCAATGTTTTAATAATGTTATCATTTTTCTGTATTTATTCTCATACCAGCTCTAGATTATTCCTAGACTATAACTATCCCTGATTGTTCACCTTACATCAATCTTTTATTTTTATTATTATTATTACTTATTTGTAGGGACAGGGTCTTGCTCTGCCACCCAGGCTGGAGTGCAGTGGTGCAGTTATGACTCAATGTAGCCTCAAACTTCTGGCCTCAAGCAATCTTTCCAGCTCAGCCTCCCCAGTAGCTAGGTCTACAGGTGCCATGCTACCCCACCTGGCTAAGTTTTTAATTTTTTATAGTGATGTGGTCCCACTATGTTACCCAGCTTTGGTCTTGAATTCCTGGCCTCAAGTGAGCCTCCTGCTTTGGCCTCCCAGAGTGCTGGTATTGCAGGTGTAAGCCATGGTGCCTAGGCCCATCAACCTTAAAAGACAATTCCTTGTCATTTTCACACGGAATAATTTCACAAACATTTGGTCATACATTTTTACAGCATCTCGGGTTAATAATATATTACAGTTTCATAGCGTTTTGCAAAGAATTCTCTTGCATGTTATCTCACATTCATCTCATCATCATACGCAGTAGAGAATAAATGTGTTGCTCCATTTTACAGATGAGAAAATTGATGTATATTACACTGATATAATTGGCTTAGACTCATTGGCTAAAGTAACATGGATTGTTACCGAAAAATAGAGGTCCTAGTCCAAAGCTATTCTACTAGACACGTTATATGGTTTGGCTCTGTGTCCCCGCCCAAATCTCATGCTGAATTGTAATTACCAATGTTGGGGGAGGGACCTGGTGGGAGGCGATTGGCTCATGGGGGTGGATTTCTCCCATACTGTTCTCGTTATAGTGAGTGAGTTCTCATGAGATCTGATGGTCTAAAAGTGTGTGGCATTACATCCTTGCTCTCTCTCTCTCTCCCCTGCTCTGCCACGGTAAGACATGCTTGCTTCCCCTTTGCCTTCTGCCATGATTGTAAATTTCCTGAGGCTCCCAGCCTTGCTTTCTGTACAGCCTGCAGAACTGTGAGTCAATTAAACCTCTTTCTTCATAAATTATCCAGGTCTCAGGTAGTTCTTTACAGCAATATGAGAACAGACTAATACAACACATAACAGAAATTTGAGGTTTAAAAAGAATTTTTGCC
Source organism: Colobus angolensis palliatus (assembly GCF_000951035.1). Taxonomy (NCBI): domain Eukaryota; kingdom Metazoa; phylum Chordata; class Mammalia; order Primates; family Cercopithecidae; genus Colobus; species Colobus angolensis. Next base: position 1,648,739 of record NW_012119932.1, read on the forward strand.
TCTAAATCCTCATAATGCAAGATTAAGAATAAAGCCTGGACAGATGAGCTGTTATTTCTGGGTACTGGTCTTTGCAAATACTGTTTGGGTTATCAAGTATTATCTTGTATTATGTTAATGCTCTCCAAAGTATCCAAGTGTAATCAGACCGCACAAAATACTATCAAAATACACAAAGATAATAAAGAAAATGAATTAGATTTTAAAAAACTATTTACTCATCATTCTGTGCCCTTTATAGGATGACCTGTATAAGTCTATGTAGAATGTTCTTGAGCACACATTAATAATTGTTGCCTTTCAAGCAAGTTTCATTTTCCACTGTGAACTTGTTGGATTTTACGTTTAAACTAATAGCCTTTCTAAGGGAAGAAGATTTATCTACCATTTCCCTTACATCTTCCACAGTGTCTAGGCTGGAACCAAAGTTGTTGCTTTTTGACTTCTGTATGGCAACTACTCCTGTGACATACTTTGAAGTTCCTTGTACCCCCCAATCTGGCCCTGCACCCACACTGAGCCTCATGGATAAGTTTGATATCCAAGCAGTAAGATGGTCTAGTAGAATCCCCTAAAGCACAGGTCATGAGCCATCCACATCACACCCATCTGGTGTCTCTCAGCAGGTGCAGGATTCTAGGTGCTTCCACAGATCTTCCCTACCCAGTGAAGCTGCATTAAACAGCTCCCCAAGAGAGTCTTGTGAACTCTCAAGTTTGATCACCACCCTAATCATAGCACTTTTCAGCTCCCGGAAATTTTAATGAAGTTGCTTGTGAATATGGTTCCTGGGCCTGGTGTTTGAAAATGAAAACGGAAGATGGTGCTTGACTTCGGGGAAAAGAAGTGAGAGGCAGACTACAAAAATGGCTCAAAACAACACCCTCTGACAATTACTAAGAGAAAATGTTTACCTGTGCGCTGGGAAACAACACCCCCCATTTCTGTAAGGCATTTCCCAAGCAGATGCCTGATTTCAGGGATCTCTGGAGCTGCACCCTCCACGGCACTGGCGCAGGACCAGGGCGCCGAGTCTGAATGACTGATATTTTTCCAGTCTAGAACGTCATTAACCGATTGACAACTATTTCCCCTTTAAACTACGCAAAATCAGCATTCCTCTCCCCTGTGTGCCAGAATCCCAAGATGAACAAAAGAGGTCTGCATCAGGAAAACTGTGTTCAGTTCTCTTGGATTCAGGGCTTCAACCCGAATTGGGCTGAGCGAATGAAGACGCTGGTGAGATGTCAGGGACCTGGGGAATGAAGACACACCCAGAAAAAGCAGGACCCTGCAGGAGTGGACAAAGAACTGGAGCACAGGGATGTGAGAGGGCTTGAAATGAACAACAGACTCATACCAGAAGGATTTCTAATCAGAAGAGAGTGATTGCTTTAATAAAGCTGCAACCTGGAACAATTACAATCTGACCAGATGTTCTTGCAAAACTGGTAAAGCAGAGAATGTGTAAAAATCTCTCCCTGTCCTTCCCTGAATGCAGCTGACCAAAGGCCGAAAGGTCGAAAGGCCGGATCCTCAAAGCCCGGATCTGATCACTGCAGATCTGGGCCACCCTAAAAGCAATCCGGTGTAATCTTTCCAGCTCCAGGCCCTGGGATGAGGGAGGTGGGGGGAAGGTGGAGAAAGGTGGAGGAAGGTGGAGGGAGGTGAGAGGAGAAGGAGGGAAGTGAGG
>NW_012119932.1:1651229-1670083 GCF_000951035.1 Colobus angolensis palliatus
ACTCCCGATTTTGGGGCTCGCCCCGCTCCCCTCCCTCCCTGGCACCCTGCTTGTAGATTAAATGCCTGCCGTGCGTCGGGGGAAAGAGCAGGCCACCGCTTTGTTCTCCCTCCCGGCGGGGATCGCTTCCATCCTCAGACCCTGGCCTCCTCTCCCCGCCCCCAATCTGACGAAACGCCGAGTCCCGTCCCTTCACCCCGAGTTCCCAGCGTCCCCCCGCGTCCTCCGGCTGGTAGCCCGCTCCTGCAGCGTCCCGCCGGCGCCCAGCTGTCCCCATCCCCTCGAGCCACGGGGAGCCGCTTCCGCGAGCCGGGCGGGGCCCCAGAGACACCCGCGTGCTGCTCTGTAGGCCTCCTTCTTCCTGGGCCTCCTCTTCCAGAGCGGGCTTCAAGTTTTGTTTTTGAAAAGGACACTGAGGGGTTTTGAAGGCATCTAGGAAATAAAGTAGCTCAAGTTGACAGAGCTTGAGCTCTGAAGCCTTTGGTACCCAGGTTGGGGGGCTCTCTGGCAGTGGAGGCCTCTGCAGGAGCTCTGGGACACGCTGAGGGCTCCTGCGGGACCTATGGTTTGTCTGTAAAAGGGAGCAACAGCAGGCTGGGCTCTGGAGCGAATTGGGAGGATGCATGTAAAATATCTAGCAGTGTGTCCGGATGGGAGGGTGTGGGATGCTGGTTTCCCAGAACTGAGCCTCCTGGCGGTGTCAGCCAGAGGGTGCCCATCTCTCAGTGTGCTAGGATCTAATCCGTTCTTGACCTTGTGGCCACGTCCTCCCTGCTCCCTGAGAAGTGGTTTTCCTAGAAGGTGGTGGTTATAACTTGTGTCACGTTCAGTGTGAAACTCAATGGTGGTGAGGATGGTGGGTGGAGCTAACTTGTCATCTCTTTCCAGGGATCAGCTTGTCATTCACAGATAATCTGTTTAGGAATATGAATGGCCTGAACTAAAGTAAGTGGGCTGGGGAGGGAAACGTGACACACTCAGACAGAACTGGTCAGGTTGAAATGTGGGGCTCAGTGCTTAATTTAACAGCAGGCCCTTTCCTTCTTAAAGGATGAGGAGTTGATTTATTCCTTCCATAAGTTTATTGTCCTGCTGGGTTGCAGAAGGTGTTGTAGGCTCTGGGGTGCAAAAGACAAAGGCCTTGTCTTCATGAGCTTGCGTTCTAGAGAAGACACAGGCAAGCAGTGTGTAAACAAATAGAGAAAATTTCCAATAGAGATGTGCAATAGGAGGAGGGTAACAGGATAGAGGGTAATTGGAGGAGAAGCGGGGAGTGATGCTTTTGCTTAGGTGGTCAGGGCAGCCTCTTTGCAGTGACCTTTGAGCTAAGATCTGAAGGGTACACAGGAGTAGCCATGTGGACTGCAGGCAGAGACCTGCATATCAAATGCAAAAGAATCATTGTATCCCATTTATGCTTTTACAAAAACCATTCCAGTTGCCCCAGGAGTAGGGGCAAGCCTAGCGGTGTGATAGATGGGAGGGAGACTAAAACGCAAAAAGGGCAATCATTAAGTTCATTCTGGACAAATTGAGTCTGCAGTGCCTGTAAGGCCCACAGATCGGGCTGCACTGTAGGCAATTTGAAATTCACATTTGGAATTCAGGAGAGCGATTGGAGAGATCTGGAAATCAGCAGAAAGAATAATATTTAATGTTCAGGAATGCTCAGTGAATGTGGAAAAAACAATTAAAGCAACTGTTAAGGATGGAAGCCTGGAAAGTCCCAAATGTAAGAGGCTGCCTGTGGGGGAGAAGCCGGTTGAAGGAACCGAGAAAGAACGCTGAAGGGTGGGAGGGCAGGCAGGGTGGTGGGTGCCTTGGGAACAGAGCATTGTTGAGCGGGAGGGGCGGTGTCAAGAGGTCATCAGAAGTGTCAGATGCTACAGGGACAGCAAGTTGGATACCAAGATGGAAAACAGCCACTGTATTTAACAATTACAAAGTCATTAGTAGGGAGAATCTTTTAAACAACCACTCCATTGGTAGAACAGTTAAAATATAGTACAAGTTGAGCATCCCTAATCCAAAAATCCAACATCCAAAATGCCCCCAAATCTGAAACTTTCTGTGCGCCAACATAATGCTGAAAGGAAATACTCGCTGGAGCATTTTGGATTTCGGATTTTCAGATGAGGGATGCTCAACCAGGAAGTATAATGCAAATATTCCAAAATCCAAAGGAAAAAAAAACCATCAGAAATTGGAAACACATCTGGTCCCAAGCCTTTTGGATGAGGGGTACTCAACTTGTACTACCATAACATACTAGATACTTTTAGAAAAGAATAAGGCGAATCTACATGCACAGATAGAGTAGGTAAATTGTTGAAGTCTAAGAAACAAGTGAGAGAACATTGTAAATAGCCCAGTCTATTGGTGTCAACAGAGGTCCTCCTGGAAGCAAGGTAATTTTTTGAAAGATGCAAAGAGGTAGTAAGAGGGGTATAAAGAGAATAGAGGGCCAGGTGAGGTGGCTCATACCTGTAATCCCAGCACTTTGGAAGGCCAAGGTGGGTGGATCACCTGAGGTCAGGAGTTCAATAAAATCCTGACCAACATTGTGAAACTTTGCTGCTACTAAAAATACAGAATTAGCTGGACATGGTAGTGCATGCCTGTAATCACAGCTACTTGGGAGGCTGAAGCAGGAGAATTGCTTGAACTTGGGAGGTGGAAGTTGCAGCAAGCCGAGATTGTACCACTGCACTCCAGCCTGGGCAGCAAGAGTGAAACTCCTTCTCAAAAAAAAAAATAAAATAAAATAAAAATAAAAACAAAAAAATGAGTATAAACTGGACCAGCTGCCATGGGGCTTGGTGCTTGTATGAGAGCCCACCAAGGTGGGAAATAGTCCATGTATAATAGAGATAGTCCCTGCATTTACATCCTTTTCTCCAGTAGAACTTGGAACAATTAGATTAACCTCAAGTTGGATATAAGCAGGCAATTTCAGAGTCAATCAAAGCTGCTGGTAGAAGGCAACTCATGGCAGGTAAGGCAGGAGGGAAGGGAAAGCTGGAGAGGATGAGTTTACTGGGAGAATAGAAAGCTCTCAAGGATGGGATACAAAATATCAAATTAGTACCAGTTTTCAAAAGGGGCAGGTGGCTGGGAGTGGTGGCTCACACCTGTAATCCCAGCACTTTGGGAGACCGAGGTGGGTGAATCACTTTAGCCCAGGAGTCTGAGACCAGCCTGAGCAGCCAACCCTCTCTCTACAAAAAATACAAAAATTAGCTGGGCGTGGTGTTGCATGCCTGTAGTCCCAGCTACTGGGGAGGCTGAGGTGGGAGAAGCACCTGAGCCCAGGAAGTCAAGGCTGCAATGAGCCATGATCGTGCCACTGCATTCCAGCCTGGGCATCAGAGTGAGACCCCGTCTCAAAAAGGGGGCAGAGGGCAGGTAATAATAGCAAGCATTTCTTGAGCACAAATCTGTAAGGGAGGTCTAGTGTACTCCCCATTTTACGGAGGAGGAAACTGAGGCACTGAGAGAGTAAGTAAATCACCCAGGTCATAAGTAGCAAATGGCAGTAGCAGGATTTGAACCAGCTTTCAATCACTATGCTACATAGGAAGCTGTGATTCCAGGATGGAATTTCAGGGTTGGGGCCGTCTGTAGGACTGGTGTGGCTAAGTGAATATATTGCTAAATGAGGAATAAAGACGTGGTTTGAGCTAGGTATGTAGTCTCAGCTGGTGAAGGAGCTGCAAGATGAAGTTGTTGGAAGGATTGTCCAGGTAGGTATTGAAGTAAATTACCCAAGGAATTGTCCAGGAATGAGGTAGAGAAGAAAATTCTGAGTTGGTAGAAATCTGTTGATAAAGATGGCAAGGGATGTAGAGTCAGATGTTATAAGCTTAAAACGAGAAGTAAAGTTTGTGCAAGAGAAGGGAATATTAAGAGATTTAAGATGGCTCTTGCCTATAAATGGCTTTCAGTTGAACTGGGGAGGTGGGACATTTATACCATTAACAATAAATGGTAGCAAATGCTAATTGCCACATAAGAGAGGTAGATCCTAAGGTGAGAAATTTTGCTTGGAGTTGGCTTGCCATTTGATCTGGAGCTAATAAAGTCACCAGATTCCTGGTTGATACCTCTTTGTTACTTCTCAGGGAGAGAGAAAGATCTTCTCTATCCACCTGGCTTTTGGGGATTGGGTTATTAGACATGTTTTTGTTTGTTTGTTTGTTTTTGTCTGGTTTGGCTTTCGCCAAAGGATTATCAAGGGAGCCATCATTAGTACTTACCTAAGTGAGTTTGGTAGGAATCAGGAGAAGAGAAAAATCTGAAATGATTGTTGTGTTTCTGTTATGGCTGGCTTCCCATCACCCCCAGTGAAAATATGGCAGTATCAGAGATAAGTAATCAGGTATAGCTCCATCAAAAGCACAGCTCTACTAGGTGGTAATGAGTTTTCCTTCTGAGGGGCAAACCCACCACAGAAGAGGAAGGCATGTGGATACGAGGTGGCTGGCCTGTCGAACCTCCTTTGTTCCTCTGTGAACAGAACCTGGGAATCTTTTAGCAAACCACTTGTCCCCACTTTTCAAGATGTGTGGTTTTGGGGTGGGGCCCTTCCCAGGGTACCTCCCTCCCTGGCTCTGGGGTTGGGACAGGAATCCCAGAACTCCTGTCTGGGATTCTTTGAATTAGAATGAAGGGATAAGACCCCCTTTCTCTTGCTGGTGGAGGACAGATGAGAGCTATGGCCTGATGGAGAGAGCGGGGCCAATCTGTGGAGCTCAGCAGGGGAGAGGAGTAGAGATTAGCTTCTTATATGCAAAAAATAGTCTAAGCACAAAAAAAAATTCTTAATGACTTACAAAGTTTTCAGTGCATCTTCAGTGTGTAAAAGAGAATCAGAATTAGTTCTGGGATTTGGATGTTGCATAAAATGACTCAGTTAATGGGTTTGTCACTTCCCCCAGCTTGGCTATGTTTTGCTGTTTTGAACAGAGAAAGCATTGTGCTGAATACACTTAGAGCATATTATCTGTGATACTGAAACTATCTACAGACTCTGGTTTTGATTTTTTAAAAAGCAAGTGAATAACAAATATCTACAGTTCATAGCAACCTCCATTCCTGCAGGTTTCAATTTATTTACAACAGGAGTTGCATGCACCATTGAAATTAACAAAGCACAAACCAGTATTTCCATCATCTTGAATTGACTTTCATCTCAACAATGAAAACTCAGTATTTCAGATTATTTGAAAATAATGGCCAATTTGGATTATATAACAGTTTTAGAGAAATATATTTTTTACTTTTATACTTTTTGCTTTGTTTTCTTGAGACAGTCTCACTTTGCTGCCCAGGCTGGAGTGCAGTGACGCGATCATGGTTCACTACAGCCTTGACCTCCTAGGCTCAAGCAATCCTCCCGCCTCAGCTTCCCCAGTAACTGAAACTACAGGCACATGCCATCATGCCAGACCAATTTCTTTTTCTTTTTTGTAAAGATGGGGTATATTGCCCAGGCTGGTCTCGCACTCCTGGGCTCAAGTGATCCTCCCACTTCAGCCTCCCAAAGTGTTGGGATTACAGGCATGAGCCAGTGTGCCAGGCCTCAAATGTATAGTTTTAACTAAGATAATAAGACCGGTATATAGGTTTGAGGCACTTCTTTAGATGAATTAACACATATAATTTGTTGTTAAATGTTTGATGTTTCAGTTCATCTAAATGATCAGCATTTATTGCATAAGTACTGTAGACCAGATACTGATATGAGTCTTACATTCATGATCTTATTTAATGCTCACCATAACCATATGAGGCAGGCACTAACTCCATTTCATAGATGAATACACTAAGACTTAGAGAACTTAATATGCCCAAGGCCTCATAGCTGGCAGGCTTGTCCCAGGTGTGTGAGACTTCCACGTCCATGCTCTTAACACAGTACTCTGTGCTGCCTCTGGGCTATGGATCCATGTTACAGTTTTAATCTATAGGTTTGTTTCATTTGTCATTTTCTTATCATCTTTTCCTATTTTTGGCATTCATTTTTGGCACTTTTAGTCTCTTTCCTTTTTTTGGCATCACGTGTCAAACATCATGTGTTATACATCATGCAGTGCTCCAGGTATTCTAAGTATATTATCCTCACAGTAACCCTATCCATAGGTTTTATTGTGTCTTATTTAAAGCAAGAGGAAACTGGATTGCAGAGAGGGTAAGTCATCTCCCTAACATCACAGTAATAAGTGTCAGAGCCAAACTCTTGAAAGTGGAGTGGAGAGTATTCTCCGAGATTCGACCAGAACAGGGGGCAGTAAAGGATTGATGTGGTTGGAGTAATGGATTCAGAAGACCACCTGTTAATAGTGCCACTGGTGGAGGAGCTCCAGAAAGTGGGGTAGATAGTATATGTGGTCTGGAAGGGGATCCAGAAAGTGCTGTACACCTGGGTGATCCCCCTGGGGTCAGGGGCCAGTCAGGGTTCTCCTGGTCTGGTCTTTACTGTGGCCTGCCAGAGGCTCTCCTGGAGTCTCCTCATGTACAGCTGGTAGTCTAGACTCTGGCCAGCTGCTGTGGTGTTAGAGGTTATAGCAGGTACAAGGAGTTCTCACCATGGCAGTCAGAAGAGCTTGGTGCAAATCCAGCAGTCCCACTAGCCAGTTTGATGGTAGAGGAAGAGCAAATGAGACACTTTTCAAACATGCAGATTGACCGGGCATGGTGGCTCACACTTATAATCCTAGTGTTTTGGGATGCCAAGGTGGGAGGATCCCTTCAGGCCAAGAGTTTGAGACCAGCCTGAGCAACATAGCAAGACCTCATCTCTGCAAAAAAATCAAAGAAAATAAGCTGAGTGTCATTGTGCACTCCTTATCTCCAGCTACTTGGGAGGCTGAGGTGGGAGGATCGCTTGAGCCTAAAAGTTCGAGGCTGCAGTGAGCTATGATTGTGGCCCTCCACTCCAGTGTAGGCAACGGAGGGAGATTCCGTCTCTTAAAAAACAACATAGGTGATACACATCATTTGGCCACCAGTCAGCCAATGGATATGATACGCTGGAATCTCCAGAACCTTGAACAGTGGTGCTCTTTATCACAAGGAGACAAACTGAGAGTTCAGGCTGGAGTTCAGGTTTTCAGGTAGCCGAAGGATGGAGACTGTGTCATCCATTCATTCATTCAACATTTTTGAGCACTTACCGTATTCCAGATCAGCATTCTGGGCGCTGAGGGATTGAACAATGAATCAGAAAAAGTCTCTGCCAGAAGGAGCTCATATTCCGACAGAATACATCCATGCACACACACGTCATCCAGTGGTAAAACGGGCTATGAAGGTCAGGGAAGGCCTCTCTGCAGAGGTGACGTTGAATGGAGACTTGAAAGAAGTAGAGGACAGCCATGTGGAAATCTGGAGGAAGAGTGTTGCAGGCAAGAGGAGGTGCCAGTGCAAAACTCGGGAGGCAGGGGCGTGATTGGCAGATCAGAGGACTTGCAAGAGAACAGCGTCTGAAGCAGAGGGAAGAGGAAGAGTGCCAGGAATGAGTCAGACAGGTAATCCCTGGTGAGCCACAGTGAGGACTCTGGTCTTTACTCAGAGTAAAATGATAAGCCCTTGAAAAAAATCTAAGCAGAAGGCTGCCATGATAGGATGTCCTTTGTTTGTCTATTTTTATTTTCTGAGAGACAAGGTCCTGCTCTGTCACCCAGGCTGGAGTGCAGTGGCACTCATAGCTCACTGCAGCCTCTAACTCCTGGGCTCAAGTGATCCTCCTACCTTAGCCTCCTGAGTAGCTCGGACTACAGGCACACGCCACCTTGCCAGGGTAATTTTTTAACTGTTTGCAGAGACAGGATCTTGCTGTGTTGCCCATGCTGATTTCTAACTCCTGGCCTCAAGGGGTCTTCCCGCCTCGGCCTCTCAAGTGCTGGGATTACAGGCGTGAGCCACTGTGCCTGGCTATCATGTGCATTTTTAAAGGAGCATGTCTGCTTCCATGTGGAAGGGCTGCAAAGTGGAAGCAGGGAGACAATTGTAGTGGCTCCTAGGACAGCCTGAGGGAAATGATGGTGGCAATTGACTGGCCTGGGGGTGGGGGAACAGCAGTGGAGGTGCTGAGAGGTGGTCCTGGATAAATTTCGAGGGAATTGAAGATACAGTTTTCTACTGTGTTGCCTGAGGGGGATGAAAGAAAGGAGTCAGTGACAATTCCAAGGGACAGGAGCCTTCTCAAGGATCCTGCATGGGAGCCTTGGGTAGGACAGAGAGCTACAAGGGGCACCAGGAATTTGGGAAAGCAGATCAGAGGCTGGGGGCAGTCAGCAAGCCCTCCATGAAGAAGTGGGGTGTGACCTGGGCTTCTGAGTTCGGAATACAGAGGTAGAGGAGGAAAGTGGGAGAGAGAATGAAGGGGTGCACGGTAAATGAATGAATGAAACCCAGAGCTGGGAAGGATCCTGACTTGACTGCAAACCATTCTGAAGGCAGGAAGCAAAGATGTAGGGAGTTGGGCTGGGAAATTAGGGCGGGTCTGCATTGTGAAAGGCCTCAGAAGCTCAAAGCTGGACAGAGGAGTCAAAGTGTGCAGGAGTGAGTAAAGAATGGGAAACTGAGGCCAGGTGTGCTGGACAACACCTGTAATCCCAGCACTTTGGGAGGCTAAGGCAGGCAGATGGCTTGAGTCCAGGAGCTCAATCCTGGGCAACCTGGCAAAACCCCATCTCTACAAAAAACACATAAAAATTAGCTGGGCATGGTGGCACACACCTGTAGTCCCAGCTACTCAGGGGACTGAGGCTGGAGGATCAGTTGAACCTGGGAGGCAGAGTTGCAGTGAGCAGAGATCACACCACTGCACTCCAGCCTGGGTGACAGTGCGGGACCCTGTCTCAGAAAGAAAAGAAAAAAAAAAAAAAAAGAATGGGAAACTGGTGTACAGCTAGAGTATGATTTGAGTGCGTAACACTTCATTGTTACATCTTTTCTTGATGTTCCAAGAGTAAAAGTAACTCCACCTTCCCCTTCCCTTTCTCCCCCACCTCTTTACTATTCTGACTGTAAAACTAGTACATCAAGTCCTAAGCGAGAGGGAGACTTACAATCAGTCCATCCACTATGTGAATAGGCCAATTTTCTGGACCATCAGTTTCTAATAGGACAGTTTAAGTGTCCAACATAGTACATCATTTTAAAGTCTTTACTATAATGACTAGACACTCAAAAGTTTGGGTCTACTCTGATCCCAGGAGATACATACTTTTAATAAGAAATCTTTTCCAGGCAGATGAGGCACTTACAATAAATAGAAATGTAGTAGTATGTATAATAATATAATAATGATACTGTATTTTAGAATTATAAATATGTTATTATATTTATGATAATTATATAATTTGGAGACAAATTATGTATTACACATATGCACTCATAACTAATACATCGGGTTAGCTATAAAACACTGACTTCATGTTTTTATTGTATAATAGGCCAGGCGTGGTGGCTCATGCCTGTAAACTAGCACTTTAGAAAGCCAAGGCAGGCAGATCACTTGAGTTCAGGAGTTCAAGACCATTGGTCTTTTGCCAATATGGCAAAGTCCCATCTCCACTGAAAATACAAAAATTAGCTGGGCATAGTGGCACATGTCTATAGTCCCAGCTCCTCAGGAGGCTGAGGCAGGAGAGTTGCTTGAACCTGGGAGACAGAGGTTGCAGTGAGCTGAGATCACCCCACTGCACTCTAGTCTGGGTGACAGAGAAAGGCTCTTGTTTCAAAGTCTCAAACAAAACAAAACAAAACAAAACAAAACGAATATTTTCTGATGCCAATAGTTGGGAATGGAGTGCTCCATTCTCTTTAGTACTAAGCCTTGTATCAAGCTGTGGAAACAACCTTGTTCCACTCAACTTTTCGTAAGTTGAGGGAATTCTGCTTTCAAATGATACTCTTTTGTTATGTTTTAAACAGAAATTTCTGATGAAAAAATACCATAACCAAAATAATTTGATTTGCAGATTATGGACGATTGGCCAGGGTATGACTTGAATTTATTCACGTACCCACAGCACTATTACGGAGACTTGGAATATGTCCTCATCCCTCATGGCATCATTGTGGACAGGTGAGTGTGATTTCCTGTGTCAGTCTTGGTCCTGCATTGGGCTGGCCCACACTTGTGTGAATCCCACAATATACTTTAGGACCCTATTCCTGAGCTCCTTTTTATAATGGTAGAGAAAACTTTTATATAGGGCTGTGAATTTGAAATAAAATGAATGTATGCTTAAACTGAACAGTTTACCTGGACATTTGTTCAGGCGGTATAGTAATATGGTAAGAAGGATATACATACATAAGCTATTATAAGTAACAGCCTCAAAATAACGATGTCATAAGATGGCTTTTCCGTTGCATAGAATTCCCACCCTCACAGAGGGGGGACAGTTCCGTGATCAAATAAACTTTGGAAATTTTGTATCTCCCGTATTTTTGTCTCTCAGTTGACAAATCAAAACAAACATTAGCATGTTAAAAATATGGAAATTCCAACCAAAAGTAAAGAAGAAGAAAGAAAAGAAACCTGCTTGACTTTAACAATTAAACCAACCATTTTTGTGCAAATGGAGACTCTGTACTCAGTTTACCTATTTATAATGCTCAGAAGAGATTTCCCTTAACACCAGTTTGGGAAGCTCCTAATTTAAACAAATTCTTGCATTTCTTACCTGAATTTTCTAATTTTAAATTAATTTAAAATCAGTCAGAACATGATTGACTCCTGGATAGGGTTACCCCAAGCTTTTTCTTTGTACAAGAGAATCCTCCAGTGAACTTGTGAAAATGCATATTATTAAGCTTTATGTCTAGAAATTTCAAATCGATCTTCTAGAGTGGGGCCCAAGAATGTCCGTCTTAACCTTTAAAATAAATTTATAAGCCAGGGGCTATGGCATGCACCTGTAATCCAGGCTACTCTGGAGGCTGAAATGGGGAGATCACTTGAGCCCAAAAATTTGAGACTAACCTGGGGTAGTCTCAAATAGTGAGATCTTGTCTCAAAAAAAAAAATTAAGATGTAATTTATAGGGCTGGGTGCAGTGGCTTGTTCCTGTAATCCCAGCACTTTGGGAGGCCGAGGCAAGAGGACTGTTTGAGCCAGGAGTTTGAGACCAGTCTGGGCAACGTAGTGAGAACCCATCTCTACAAAAAAAATAAAAAACATTAGTCAGGCATAGTAGCACAGGCCTGTAGTCGCAGCTACTTGGGGCTGAGGCAGGAGAATGGCGTGAACCTGGGAGGCGGAGCTTGCATTGAGCCGAGATTGCACCACTGCTCTCCAGCCTGGGTGACAGAGCCAGACACCATCTCAAAAAAAAAAAAAAAAAATTCACATATAAGTTTGTGTGGACATATCTTTTCATTTCTCTTGGATGGACTTCTCAACGTGGAATTCTGGGTTTTCTGGTAAGTATAAGAAACTGCCAGTTATTTTCCAAAGTGGCTGCATTGCATTGTTACATTGCCACCAGCAGCGTATGAGGGTTTCAGTTTTTCCACATACTTGCCAACATTTAATATTGTCTGTCTTTTTGATTACAGCCATTCTTGTGGCTGTCTAATGGTATCTCACCATGGTTTTAATTTGTGTTTTCCTAATCATTATTATACTTGTTAACTATTCATATGTCTTCTTTGGAGAGAGGTCTTTTCGAGTCTTTTGCCAGTTTTTAAATTCAACTGTCTTCTTATTGAACTGTAAGAGTTCTTTATATATTTTGGATAATAGTTCTTTATCAGATATATGATTTGCAAATATTTACTCCCAGCCTATGGCTTGTCTTATTATTTTCTTCCTGGTATCTTTTAAGAAGGATGTATATCCTGCTGTTGTGGGGTGAAGTATTGTATATGTGTTAGATTAATTAGATCCAGTCAGTTGATGGCGCTTCTCAGTTCAGCTATATGCTTACTGATTCTCTGACTATTGGATCTGCCAATTACTGATAGAGGGGATGTTAAAGTCTCCAAATAGTGGATTTGCCTGTTTCTCCTTGCAGTTCTATTAGGTTTTTAACACTTTGTTGTTAGGAGCATACATATTGGGAATTATGATGTCTCTTTTCAGAATTGACCTCCTTATTATTGTGTAATGATGCTCTTTATCCCTGCATGTTCCTTACTCAGAAGTCTGCTCTGTCTGAAATTAAAATAGCTATTCCAACTTTCTTTCTTTTGATTGATGTTAGCATAGCATGTCTTTCTCCATCCTCCATTCCTTTACTTTTAATCCATCTGTGTTTTTATATTTATATTTAAAGTGAGTTTCTTCTTTTTTTTTTTTTTTTTTTTTTTTGAGATAGAGTCTCACTCTGTCACCTAGGCTGGAGAGCAGTGGCGCAATCTTGGCTCACTGCAACCTCCACCTGAGTAGCTGGGATTACAGGTGCACACCACCACACCCAGCTAATTTTTGTATTTTTAGTAGAGATGGGGTTTCACCATGTTGGCCAGGCTGATCTCGAACTCCTGACCTCAAGGGATCTGCCTGCCCCGGCCTCCCAAAGTGCTGATATTACAAGCGTAAGCCATAAAGTGAGTTTTTTGTAGGCAATATAGAGTTAGATCTTTTTTTGAATCCACCCTGACAGTCTGTCTTTTAATTGCTATATTTAGACCATTCATATTTAAAATGAGTATTGATATAATCAGTTTAGTACCTTATTTTCTATTCATTGCTATTATTGTTTCCTTTTTTGTCTTCCACTCTGTGAAATTCTACTTTTTTTTTTCTTTTTTTTTTCTGAGACAGAGTTTCACTCTTGTCGCCCAGACTGGAGTGCAATAGCACAGTCTCGCTCACTGCAACCTCCGCCTCCTGGGTTCAAGTGATTCTCCTGCCTCAGCCTCCCGAGTAGCTGGGATTACAGGTGCACACCACCACACCCAGCTAATTTTTGTATTTTTAGTAGAGATGGGGTTTCACCATGTTGGCCAGGCTGATCTCGAACTCCTGACCTCAAGAGATCCGCCCACCTCACTGTGTGACCTCTGATGTCTGTGAGGTTTATTTTTCTCCTGTTTTTATTTTTAAGCCTCACTTACTAGGGATCGCCCTGTGTCTGAATAGTAGTGTTTGGCCTTCAATTGGTTAGAAGTTGTGCTCAAATACGTCAAGCCAGTAAGTCTGCCACTCTCTGCTGATGGGGGTGTATGGGGGCTTGAAAGTAGATTCAAATTTCCAACCATTTTCAAATCTTTCTGACTTTTACTTTCCCCAGAGCTTTCTTGTGCCTTCTCCGCACATGTACACAGCCTCTATTGTCCAGGGATGTGTGGGTGGCTTGAACTCGCTCTGCTGTGCTTATGTACAGCCTCTGATCAATCGAGATGCATGAAGAACTTATTGTGTGCCCCTGTTCTATAACTGTCTAACCTCCTCCCTGGAACTTCCTATCAAATCCCCAGTTAGCCTGCCAGTGCACTGCTCAGCAGGGACTGCACCTCACGATAATGGAGCCCTGCCACCAAGGTGACCATTTTAGCTTACAGTGTTCCCAATCAGGTGAGCTCCCTCTGGCCATGCACCACCTGGATGGAACTACCTGTTTGAACAACAGAGCTGGGATGGGGGCGGGGCGGATGATAAAAGCATCCCCACACAAGAATGCTCCAGATTCATGCTGTTTCCACCCAGTGTTCAGTGTTTTCAAAATCAAATGCTTCTCAGTTTGTTGTATGCCTTTGGTTGATTTGCAACATGATGAGACGGTTGTTTTTGGCAGTTTTGCCCAGTTTTCTAGTTGCTTTTCTGGAGAAGATGTGTTCACCTCCTTACTTCATCATGTTGGAAACAAATGTTCCTTTTTTTTTTTTTTTTTTTTTATACTTTAAGTTCTAGGGTTTTTTTTCTTTTTTTTTTGAGATGGAGCCTTGCTCCATCGTGCAGGCTGGAGTGCAGTGGTGCAATTTCAGCTCACTGCAACCTCTGCCTCCTCGGTTCAAGTGATTCCCCTGCCTCAGCTTCCTGAGTAGCTGGGATTACAGGTACCCGCCACCATGTCCAGCTAATTTTTGTATTTTTAGTAGAGACGTGATTTCACCATGCTGGCCAGGCTGGTCTCAAACTCCTGTGCTTAAGTGATCTGCCCTTCTTGGCTTCCCAAAGTGCAGGGATTACAGGTGTGAGTCACCACTCTTGGCCCAAATATTCCTTTTTAAGGAGCATGCCAGATATTCTGATGTACATTTTTTATGATCATATGTCTTCTTTAGAATTCAGTAAATACTGCCAGGTGCAGTGGCTCATGCTTGTAATCCCAGCACTTTGGGAAGCCGAGGTGGCCAGGTCACCTGAGGTCAGGAGTTAGAGACCAGCCTGGCCAACATGGAAAAACCCCGTCTCTACTAAAAATACAAAAATTAGCTGGGTATGGTGGTGGGTGCCTGTAATCCCAGCCACTTGGGAGGGTGAGGCGGGAGAATCGTTTGAACCCAATAGGTGGAGGTTGCAGTGAGTCAAGATCGTGCCACTGCACTACAGCCTGGGCAACACAGTGAGACTCCATCTTAAAAAAAAAAAAAGAAGTATGTTTTGAACACCTTATGTTTAACTTTAACAAAGCTTTTCTATCTGCGGGTTTCTGTGTCCCAAGCTTTTCTCCACATTCCCCTGAGTAATTGAATATGTACAATAATACACCATGCATTTTTATTAACACAACATAAATACTCAGAAGTAGTTGTGCCTTAATATATGTTTTATTCTTCTTTCAGAATTGAGCGGCTGGCCAAGGATATTATGAAAGACATAGGATATAGTGACATCATGGTCCTGTGTGTGCTTAAAGGAGGTTACAAATTCTGTGCTGATCTCGTAGAACACCTTAAGAACATCAGCCGAAATTCAGATCGATTTGTCTCTATGAAGGTTGATTTCATCAGACTGAAAAGTTACAGGGTAAGTTATTGCAAGTTCCGTTTTATGATATTCCAATTTAACAATGCTTTAGGATAAAAGAATCAATAATTTTATGAAAATGAAGAGTGCAGTTTTAAAAAATGGAGATGAAAATGAAGGGTAGTTTTTTTTTTTTTTTTTTTTTGAGACAGAGTCTCGCTCTGTCGCCCAGGCTGGAGTGCAGTGGCACGATCTCGACTCACTGCAAGCTCCGCCTCCTGGGTTCATGCCATTCTCCTGCCTCAGCCTCCTGAGTAGCTGGGACTACAGGCATCCACCACTGTGCCCGGCTAATTTTTTGTATTTTTAGTAGAGACAGGGGTTTCACCATTTCACCATGTTAGCCAGGATGGTCTGAATCTCCTGACCTCATGATCCACCAGTCTCAGCCTCCCAAAGTTCTGGGATTACAGGTGTGAGCCACTGCGCCCAGCCAGGGTAATTTTTTTTAATTTGCTAGAATACTGCAACCTAACATAAGAATTCGAATGATATTATTTAGGGTGTGGGGTGGGGACCTTCTCTGTATTTTCACATATATGGGAGGACTCTGCAGTAATGATTTGTGCTTTCTTTTATGGTGATAAAGTGAATGGTTATATCCTGGTGCCCAGCCCCATAACTGAGTGTGGTCAGAGTGTGAACACTGATTTGTTGTTTCTACTCTGGATGTCACTGTGGGTCCTGGAGACCTGTGGGAGGGTGGCCAGCCCAGAGAGGAGTCTTAGTACCTGGGTGGCTGCAGTTGTGGCCTGAAACTAAAGAAGAAAAGGCTGTAGGGACAGCACATTGCCAAGTGTGAGGAAACAAGGCCAGAGAGCTCCAGCAGAAGGCCTCTCCACCAGTTTACTCCATTAATCCTGGTTTTCTGTGGCCACCACTGGGCAGAATTAATGAAATTATTCTCCAAAGATGTTTCCTAACCAGATGCAGTGGCTCATGTGTATAATCCCAACACTTTGGGAGGCCAAGGGCAGAAGGATGCCCTGAGGCCAGGAGTTCGAGACCAGCCTGGGCAACATAGTGAGACCCTGTCTATACAAAAAGACAATTTTTAAAATTAGCTGAGTGTGGTGGCATGTGCCTATGGTCCCAGGTACTCAAGAGGCTGAAGTGAGCCCAGGAGACGGAGGCTGCAGTGAGCCATGATGGCACCATTGCACTCCAGCCTGGATGACAATGAAACTCTTGCCAAAACAACAACAACAAAAAATGCTGTTGTTTCCTTAGTCTTCCTCCTCTTCCCTCTATGATGTTAACTTTTTTGATGCTTTTTGATTTAATGCATAGTAAAACATTAAAAATAACTTACTATTGGGTGAGGAGCCCTTGGAGTCAAAGCATGAAAATATTCTCATTGACTAAGCTAACTTGACACATTTTAATTCATGAATCACTCTTTGAATTGGCCTTCTATTGCTGTGTGGCAAACTCACCACAAACGTAGTGGCTTAAACCAACACACACATGTATTATCTTAAAGTTTCTGTAGGTCAGAAATCTGGGCATGGTGTAGCTAGGTTTTCAGCTCAGAACCTTACAGGGATGAAATCAATGTGTTAGTTGGGATTTTGACATCATCTGAGACTTTCAAGATCACTGACTGTTGGCAAGCTCAGTTCCCATTTCCTTGTTGACTGTAGGCTGGAGTTGGTAGACTCTCCACTCCTAGGGGTTGTCCCCAGGTGTTTGCTTCAGTTACCGCACAGATCGTTCACAATACCATTAGCTGTTTGCTTCAAATCTGATGGAATAATCTTAGCCCTTCTTTTAAAGCTCACCTGATTAGATCATGTTCGCCCAGGCAACCTGCCTTTTGATGAACTCAAAATCTCCTGACTAGTCACCTAATCTTTGATGCGAATTCCTGCCACCTTTACAAGTCTTACCCACACCCAAGTGGAGAGGATAATGCAGGGTGTGTACACCAGGGGACCGCGGTCTTCAGGGCCACCAATCTGTCTTCCACATTCCTCATGTGACTCTCAGTTGGCTCAGTTCTAGAGCAGCTAGAAATTCATTCTGATTTCTTAAGATACTCTGTGTTTTCCTGATGACCTCTCAGGCCAGAGTGAAGCTGGTTTTTGAAGACATCTTAGCTCTAATTTCTTGGTTTTATCTTCTCCTGAGAATTTTTTCTCTCTTTAGATTCTCTTCATTCTGGGTTAAATCTCTGTGCTTCCTTCTTACCAGATTTTTCTCATTCACTTGGCCCTGACCCTTATTATATTTGTCCCTGGTTAACAGCATTTTAAAAACCTGTTAACATTTTCTTAAAAATTAAAGTTAGGTTTATTGAGCCATCATTTACATGCAGTAACATCCATCCTTTTTAGAGTTCAGTGAAGTTCAACAAATGTATATAATCATGTAAATCACCACAGTCAAGATATAGAACAGTTTCCTTAACAACACAAAGAATGCCCTTGTCTCCTTCATAGTCAACCTCCTGAACTCCCAAGCCCTGGAAACCACAGATACATTTTCTTTTTTTTTTTTTGAGACGGAGTCTCACTTTGCCCCCCAGGCTGGAGTGCAGTGGCCGGATCTCAGCTCACTGCAAGCTCCGCCTCCCGGGTTTACGCCACTCTCCTGCCTCGGCCTCCCGAGTAGTTGGGACTACAGGCGCCTGCCGTGTCGCCCGGCTACTTTTTTGTATTTTTTTAGTAGAGACGGGGTTTCACCGTGTTAGCCAGGATGGTCTCGATCTCCTGACCTCGTGATCCTCCCACCTCGGCCTCCCAAAGTGCTGGGATTACAGGCTTGAGCCACCGCGCCCGGCGATACATTTTCTTTACCTAAAGTTTTGCCCTTTCCAGAATGTCTTACAAATGTAATCATATATCATGTAGCTTTAGTAAATCCATAAATCATAACATAGTGCATTCATCCATATTGTGTGTATTGTCAATGAAAAGAGTCAAACTCTGTAAAATATTTCAACAGGTTTATTCTGAGCCAAATATGAGTGACAAGTAGCCTGTGACACAGCCCTCAGGAGATCCTGAGAACATGCGTCCAAGGTGATCAGTGCACAACTTGGTTTTACACATTTTAGGGAGACAGAAGTTATCAATGAATACATGTACGGTGTACATTGGTTCGGTCTGGATATCTGGGACAACTGGAAGTGGTGGCTTCCAGATCATGGGTAGATTAAAAGATTTTCTGATTGGCAATTGGTTGCAAGGGTCATCATCAATAGAAAGGAATGTCTGGATTATGATAAGGGGTTGTGGAGGAGGCCAAGGTTTAATCATGCAGATGAAGCCTTCAGGTAGCAGGCTTCAGAGAGAATAGATTGTAAATGTTTTTTGTCAGACCTAAGGGGTCTATCCTATCAGCAATTCCTAAAGGGAGGAGGGCATCATGAGGCATGTCTGGCTGCTTCTTCCCATCATGGCCTGAACGAGTTTTTCAGGTTATCTTTGGAATGCCCTTGCTGAGAGGAGGGGTTCATTCCCCATGATTGGGGGACTTAGAATTTTATTTTTGGTTGACAGTATCAGTAGTTCTCCTCCTCCTCCTCCTCCTCCCCCCCCTTCTTCTTCTTTTCTTCTTCTTTTTCTTTTGTGTGTATGTGTGTCCAGTAGAATTTGATTATATAGATAGAGTGCAGTTTGTTAGTCCATTCATCAACTGAAGGATATTTGGGTTGTTTCTATTTTGGAGCAATTAGAAGTAAAGCTGCTATAGATATTCACGTGCAGGTATTTGTGTACTTATGACTTCACTTCCCTTAAGTAAATATTTAGAGGCAGGATGGGAGGTCATATGATGAATGTATATAAGAAATTACCTGGCCAGGTGCAGTGGCTCATGCCTGTAATCTTAGCCCTTTGGCAGGCTGAGGTCAGGAGTTTAAGACCAGCTTGGTCAACATGGTGAAACCCCATCTCTACTAAAAATACAAAAATTAGCC
>NW_012119932.1:1671128-1673485 GCF_000951035.1 Colobus angolensis palliatus
AATTTTAAGATCATGTAGCTGATTTCTACAAAATAACATGTTCGAATTTCATCAAGATTGCTTTGAATCTATAGATCAATTTGGGGGGATTGATATTGTAAGACTATTTAGTCTTCCAGTCCATGAACACAGTATATCTCCTAATTTATTTAGATCTTATTTCAGTATTTTCTAGTTTTCAAGTATCAGATATTAGACATATTTGCTTAGATATGTGCTTACATATTTAATGATTCTGGTCCTATTATATTCAGTAAGTTTTTCTTTGAATTTCAAGTTCCAATTATTTATGGATAGTATTTAGAAATACTATTAATTTTGCATATTGAATCCTATGACTTATGAAACTCACTTATGAGTTCTAATAGCTTTTTCATAGATTCTTTTGGGTTTTCTATGAAGATAATAATTTCTTCTTTAAATAGAGATGATTTTGCTTATTCCTTTATACTTACAGACCTTTTATTTCTTTTTATTGCATGATCATGCCAGTTGGGACCTCCTGTACACTCCTGAATAGGAATAGTGGAAGAAAACATCCTTGCCTTGTTTTCAATCACTATAACACTGACTGTTGGTTTTTAGAAGATGTTCTGTATCAGGTTAAGGAAGTTCCTTCTATTCCTAGTTTTCCAAGTGGTTTTTTGGTATTTTCTTAAAAACTTATGAATGAATATCATCAGTGTTTTTTCTAGATATGTTGATATGGTAAAATACATTGATTGGTTTTCTTATGTTGGACTATCTTTCCATTAATATAGTATAATGACATATTATCCTTTTCATATATTGCTGGATTCAACTTGCTAATTTATTTGAGGAATTTTGCATTTAAGTGCTTGGAGGATATTAAACCATGGCTTTTTGTTTTTGTTTGTTTTTTTCTTGTAATACCTTTTTCTGGTTCTGGTATCAGGCTTACATTTGTCTCATAAAATAAATTGGGAAGTATTTTCTCCTCATCTTTTTTTCAGAAGAGTTTGTGTAGAATTAGTACTAATTCATCTCTGGTATTTGGTAGAATTCACCAGTAAAACCATCTTGACATGGAGTTTTCTTTGTCAGAAGATTTTTTTAATTGGAATTAAATTGATTCAGTAGATACAGGAGTATTCAGGCTAATAGTTTTCTTGAGTGAACTTTAATAGTTTGTGTCTTTCAAGGCATTTGCCATTTTATCTAAGTTTTTACATTTCTGGACGTAAAGTTGTTTATAATATTCCCTTATTACCTTTAATGCCTCTCTTTTATTCCTGATATTATTAAATTGTATCTTCTGTCTCTTTCCTTTTCTTCACCAGTATGCCTAAAGGTTTTTCCATTTTTTTTATTGTTTCAAAGAACCAATTTGTTGCTTCCTTGATTGTCTCTTTTGTGTTTATGTTTTCAGTTTCATTGGTTTATGCTTTTATGTCATTTCCTTCCTTCTGTTTCTTTTGGGGTTAATTTTCTTTTATTTTCCTAGTTTCATAAAATGAAAGTTGAGTCACAGGTTTGAGATTTTCTTATTTTCTAATACCAACATATAATGCTATAAGTTTTCCTTTAAGTACTTCTTTAGCTACCTCTATACATTTTGATATATTGTGTTCATTTTCATTCAATTCAAACTATTTTCTAATTTTCTCTTTCACTCATTGGTTGTCTCATGTGGTTTGATTTTCAAGTATTTGGGGGATTTTCCGTAGATAATTCCTGTATTGTTTCCAGTTGAATTCTGTTGCAGAAACTATATTTTGTATGATTCCAATTCTTTTAAAATTTTTGAGGCTTGTTCTATGGCCCAGAATATATTTGATATTGCTGAAACTATCACCATTGTAATCCATGTCAAATTAAATCCCACTATTTCTTTCTAATTTCTCATGCCTTTTCCTTGTGTATTTCTCTGAACAGCACCTCTTAAGGGTGACCACTGAAAAAATAGGAATGTTATTTATAACTTTTCAGCCAGTAAAGAGGACGAAAAGGAATAAAGGAAACTCCAAACTTGATTAATTCAATAGTAGACACAAAGTAAGAAACAGGTAGCCTTATTATATTTGTATGACAGATAATGAAACGGAGACCTGAGATGTTCAGTAACATGCCCAAGGTCAAGCAGCATGTAAGTGGTGGATCTAGTATTTAAATCTCAGTTCGACGCCAGAGTCCAAGATTGTGACCACTGGAGCGTACAGTCTCCCTAGAGATGTGTTGAGATAAATTGGGCTAAAAGGAAGAACATTTGACCAAATGAATCAGCATTATTTTTTCTTGAGCTTTATTTTGACATTTACCTAACCCGGCTAAGCCAGCTTTTATAATTGCTGGAAAAATGACAATATCCACAAATAGACAATTGCCTGCTTTTTTTC
>NW_012119932.1:1674255-1674559 GCF_000951035.1 Colobus angolensis palliatus
TCCAATGTGAGGATAAAGTGTAATTCAGAGGTGCAACATTCTGATCTCATTGTTTTCCACCAATTTGGTTAGCTAACCTCTGCACAAAGTACAGTCTTCAAACTACAACTTCAAGGCTTTAAAAGTTGAGGATGAATTTTATTTTAGGCAGGCCACAGTTGCCCTGGATCCCGCCCCATGTTGTTTGAATGTGCCCTGCTTTGTATGAATAATCCCTGCATGTTGGCAACACCGAGAGATTTTTTGGAGCTCAAATACAACTCACAGCGTAACCACAGTAGGGCTGAGAGATTTGCCACGCAGG
>NW_012119932.1:1676440-1678852 GCF_000951035.1 Colobus angolensis palliatus
GTACTCTTTTGCAAACAGTTGGGTATTTCCTTTGAAGCTACAGATTTTTTCCGTGTTAGTGTCTAAAATATTTTTTAACGTCCTCAAAATATTTTTGCAAACTTCAAATGGGGAGTTATTAACTAAAGAGTAAGTCAGGAATAGGCCTGGGTAGTTTGAATCAGTTCACATAAATCATTAAAAATTAATCAGAAGTATTTATGAAAACCAGAACATAATTTCTATGTGCCCTCTGGATAGAAACGCTGAAACATCTGTCTTGTTCCTGTGTGTACTGAAACAAAGAGTGTTGATGGGCCTGTTTTGTCTTTGACTTTTGGGTTGTAAGAGATATTTACTATGGGCTTTCAGCAGGACATGGATGAAGAAACTTAGCATGAAACAAATATCTAGTTTGGCCTAAAAAAGAGATCATCTAGCATTGCTCTAAGCAAGTTTACTCTGAGATAGTTAATTCTATGAATTTTTTTTAAAGTGAAACCAAAGCCCATTTATGTAATAAGGTTAATCTCAATATTTTTTGTTATCACTCCTTACAGCCTTTTTATTTTATAAATAGCCATGCATATTCTTAATATACATTCTTGATATTCAAATTTAGTTCTCTATAGAGATTCTCGTTAGAGTTCTTTTCCTTATGAAAAGCAAACACTGAGAGGGAAAATAAGAGAATGATGCAGAAGTAATTATTAGATTATAGCGCCAATCCAGTGTTGAGAGATCACTCTGGGGACAGAGCTGTGCTTAACTCAGCTGACTGCAACAGGCTGGGTTTGAATCCAGGACCAGGAACATGACCCAGCCCTGGAGCGGACATCTCAGGGAATGGACTCACTCTGCTACAGATGCGAGTTGAAGTCCAGTGCAGCAGGGGTCATAAGTAGTTGAAAGATGGATGAAATGGCTAGGCGCAGTGGCTGATGCCTGTAATCCCTGCACTTTAGGAGGCGGAGACAGGCAGATCACTTCAGCTCCAGACTTCAAGACTAGCCTGGGCAACCTGGTGAAATGCCAGCTCTACTAAAAATACAAAAATTAGCCAGTTGTGGTGGCAGGTGCCTGTAGTCCCAGCTACTCAGGAGACTGGGAAGGTTGCAGTGAGCTGAAATTACACCACTGCACTCCAACCTGGTTGACAGAACGAGACTCCATCTCAAAAAAAGATGGATGAAAAGATCACAGCCTTCAGAACTCCAAGCCAGTATCAGGTATTAGGTAGCCAGTATCAGCCCACCTATGTATGTTGGTACCACTCCTAATAAAAAATAATATTCACTGACTACTTAGGGCCAACTATTGTTCTAAGTGCTTTATATCTATTAGCTCATTAAGCCCTTGCAAGATTCTTATAAAGTTTCACAGGTGAGGACATAGAGGCCAGAGGGGTTAGCTGAGTTCCCAAGGACACACGGCTGGGAAGTGGAAGTCTGTATGGCGTCCAAACCAGGTCCTTTAACACGACGTCTGTCTCCTGGATCTATGGAAGAGGAAAAGGACTCCATTCCCTAGGAGACTGGCAAGAGAAGAAAGCCCCCCACTTCTGCAGGAATGCTGGGCAAGCTCCCAGGAAGGGACGTGGGCACAGGACAAGGGACAAATCCAGAGCATACAGTGGATACTGCAACTTGAGAACAGAGCAGAAAGACTAAAACCATGGTGAGAGGCGTAACATTCAGTGGCTGGGCATCAGACTCCAGTTGGCTGCCTAGCAGTTCCAGAGAGTTCCAGCCCCAGCTACGGTCGAATTTCTTCCTAGCGATTTGATGAGGTCGAGCCAGTAGGTGAGGTGGGGATAGTATAGTGAGAAGTGACTTAACAGTTAGGAGGGAAGAAGCTGGAAACTAGGAAGGGTCAGACCCACAAGAAAGTGTACGTGTTATTAGCATTAATCACAACAGATGCCTGAAGATTTCGGTTGTATTTCATGTTCTCTGCATTTCCTCCGTTTATCATTTGAGAGCTTGCTGGTCCCATGAAACTTAAGCATGCTATACCAAAAGTATGCTTGTATTAATCTGTTCTCATGCTGCTAATAAATACATAACCGAAATTGCATAATTTATAAAAGAAAGAAGTTTATTTATTTATTTTTATTATACTTTAAGTTCTAGGGTTCCTGTGCACAATGTATAGGTTTGTTACATAGGTATACATGTGCCATGTTGGTTTGCTGCACCCATCAACTCGACATTTATATTAGTTATTTCTCCTAATGCTATCCTTCCCGCAGTCCCCTACTCCCCCATAGGCCTCGGTGTGTGATGTTCCCCGCCCTGTGTCCATGTGTTCTCATTGTTCAACTCCCACCTATGAGTGAGAAAATGCAATGTTTGGTTTTCTGTCCTTGTGACAGTTTGCTGAAAATGATGATTTCCAGCTTCATCCATGTCCCTGCAAAGGACATGAACTCAT
>NW_012119932.1:1680215-1680957 GCF_000951035.1 Colobus angolensis palliatus
CATTTGCTGAGGAGTGTTTTACTTTCAATTATGTGGTCAGTTTTAGAATAACTGTGATGTGGTGCTGAGAAGAATGTATATTCTGTTGATTTGGGGTGGAGAGTTCTGTAAATGTCTATTAGGTCTGCTTGGTGCAAAACTGAGCTCAAGTCCTGGATATCCTTGTTGACCTGTCTCATTGGTCTGTTTAATATTGACAGTAGGGTGTTAAAGCCTCCTATTATTATTGTGTGGGAGTCTAAGTCTCTTTGTAGGTCTCTAAGGACTTGCTTTATGAATCTGGGTGCTCCTGTATTGGGTGCATATATATTTAGGATAGTTAGCTCTTCTTGTTGAATTGATCCCTTTACCATTATGTAATGGCCTTCTTTGTCTCTTTTGATCTTTGTTGGTTTAAAGTCTGTTTTATCAGAGACCAGGATTGCAACCCCTGCTTTTTTTGTTTTCCCTTTGCTTGGTAGATCTTCCTCCATCCCTTTATTTTGAGCCTAGTGTGTCTCTGCATGTGAGATGGGTCTCCTGAATACAGCACACTGATGGGTCTTGACTCTTTACCCAATTCGCCAGTCTGTGTCTTTTAATTGGGGCATTTAGCCCATTTACGTTTAAGGTTAACATTGTTATGTGTTAATTTGATCCTGTCATTATGATGTTAGCTGGTTATTTTGCCTGTTTTTGATGCAGTTTCTTCATAGCATTGATGGTCTTTACAATTTGTCATGTCTTTGCAGTGGTTGGTACT
>NW_012119932.1:1681120-1681432 GCF_000951035.1 Colobus angolensis palliatus
TCTTTGTGGTTTTCTCTGTATTTCCTGAATTTGAATGTTGGCCTGCCTTGCTACATTGGGGAAGTTCTCCTGGGTAATATCCTGAAGAGTGTTTTCTAACGTGGCTCCATTCTCCCCATCACTTTTAGGACAACAGTCAAATGTAGATTTGGTCTTTTCACATAGTCCTATATTTTTTGGAGATTTTGTTCGTTTTTTACTTTTTTT
The DNA here is from genome assembly GCF_000951035.1 of Colobus angolensis palliatus. Lineage (NCBI taxonomy): Eukaryota > Metazoa > Chordata > Mammalia > Primates > Cercopithecidae > Colobus > Colobus angolensis. Next base: position 1,681,328 of record NW_012119932.1, read on the forward strand.
TCTCTAATCTTGTCTTCTCACTTTATTTCATTAATTTGATCTTCAATCACTGATATCCTTTCTTCTACTTGATTGAATCAGCTATTGAAGCTTGTGCATGCATCA
>NW_012119932.1:1681823-1683497 GCF_000951035.1 Colobus angolensis palliatus
TTGGAATGTTCAGCTTTTCTGCTCTGGTTTCTCCCCATCTTTGTGGTTTTATCTACCTTTGGTCTTTGATGTTGGTGACCTAAGATGGGGTTTTGGTGTGGGTATCCTTTTTGTTGATGTTGATGCTATTCCTTTCTATTTGTTAGTTTTCCTTCTAACAAGCTTCTCAGCTGTGGGTCTGTTGGAGTTTGCTGGAGGTCCACTCCAGACCCTGTTTGTCTGGGTATCACCAGCGGAGGCTGCAGAACAGTAAATATTGCAGAACAATAAATATTGCTGCCTGATCCTTCCTCTGGAAGTTTCGTCCTAGAAGGGCACCCACCTGTATGAGGTGTCTGTCAGCCCCTACTGGGAGGTGTCTCCCAGTCAGTCTGTCCATTCTTAGAGCTCGAACGCTGTGCTGGGAGAACCACTGCTCTCTTCAGAGCTGTCCGATGGGGATGTTTAAGTCTGCAGAAGTTGACTGCTGCCTTTTGTTCAGCTATACCCTGCCCACAGAGGTGGAGTCTAGAGAGGCAGTAGGCCTTGCTGAGCTGTGGTGGGCTCCGCCCAGTTTAAGCTTCCCAGCCACTTTGTTTACCTACTGAAGCCTCAGCAATGGTGGATGCCCCTCCCACTGCCCAGCTGCAGCGTCACAGATCGATCTCAGACTGCTGTGCTAGCAGTGAGCAAGGTTCCGTGGGCGTGGGACTGCTGAGCCAGGCATGGGAGGGAATCTTCTTTTCTGCCAGTTGCTAAAACTGTGGGAAAAGTGCAGTATTTGGACGAAAGTATACAGTTCCTCCAGGTACAGTCCGTCACAGCTTCCCTTGGCTGGGAAAGGGAAATCCCCTGACTCCTTGTGCTTCTGGGTGAGGCAATGCCCCTCCCTGCTTTGACTTGCCCCCATGGGCTGCACCCACTGTCCAACCAGTCCCAATGAGATGAACCAGGTGCCTCAGTTGGAAATACAGAAATCACCCGTCTTCTGCGTCAGTCACACTGGGAGCTGCAGACTGGAGCTGTTCCTATTCAGCCATCTTGGAAGTGACCCAGGAAAGAGGTTTAATGGACTCACGGTTCTATATGGCTGGGGAGGCCTCACAACCATGGCGGAAGGCAAATTAGGGGCAAAATCATGTCTTACATGGCGGCAGGCAAGAGGGCATGTGTAGGGGAACTCTCCTTTATAAAACCATCAGATCTCATGAGACTTATCATGAGAACAACATGGGAAAACCCCACCCCTGTGATTCCATTACTTCCCACAGGGTCCCTCCCATGACACCTGGAGATTATTACAATTCAAGGTGAGATTTGGGTGAGCACACAGAGCCAAACCATATCAATGCTGTAATCAACTTAACTGATATATACTTGATCTTTTCCAAAAAGGATCTAATGATGTATTTTATTAATTATGCCCAGATAATTTCTCATTTTCTGCAGGAAAATAGTTGCAGGCAGCAAAATATTAATAATTATCCTTATTTTATGTTAGGTTATTTTTATCAACATCTTGTAACTGATGTAGAATGTAAAATTTAGCATAAAGACCATGAAAATATTTTTGAAATTACATGTTCTGTATGTATTTTATAAAACACATGCACTTTAAAGGCTAGAAAAGTTACCAGGAAATAATTTGGATTTGGAGGGGAAAAGAAACACAGTTGGAGGCTGGGCGCGGTGGCT
>NW_012119932.1:1683882-1710231 GCF_000951035.1 Colobus angolensis palliatus
TTGTTTATGATGCTCATTGTACTATAATAAAGTTTAACGGTTTTATTGTCGTTTTAGCTCATAGTGTATATTCCTTTCTTGCGTGAGTTTGCCATTATTAAACACAGTATTATTGTTAACCACTTAGGTAATTTAACATGCTTACAATCTGTAGCTTTCAAGGACAAGAATTACTGAATTTTCTACTTATTAATTTGGGATTCATTTGGAGGAGGATAGCTTCTAAATTTTTTTTTTGTTTTGTTTGCCTAGCTTTTTTTTTTTTTTCCTAGAGAACAGAAATGAATTCAAACAGACATTGACAAATAGGAGAATAATGTCATTAAAAACAGGATGACTCTTGGTGAGGAAAAGGGCACAACAGTACGTCAAGAGCCCCCGCAGCCCACGCCACAGAGAGGAATGACTAGGCAGGAGTGGAAAGGAAAAGGCCAGCAGTTGGTGATGAGTCAGCAGTACTTTTGCTAAAAATGCTAATCTAATACAGCAGTGGGAAGTGTTGGTGAGCATGTGATCATTGAGGCCGGGAATGACTCCTTCCTCTCTGCGGCTCTCAGGATTCGGTGCTGAAGGACCAGGATGGGCTTTGGTGCCCTATAGACCTCTGTGTGTTGTTTTGGGGTGTGGATCCTCCTCTAATTAGGAAAGATAGCTGGAAGGCAGGCTCAGAAGGCTGCCCCAACTCGCACTTCCAAAATTCACATTGGTCTATGTCTAAGAGATCTAAGAAATGAAAATGTGTAATATTCTCCCTCATCTTCATATTAAGATAATTTCTTAGGACAAAAATAGTTTTTTAAACACACCCCTTATTCCATCAATATCTGAGCTCTGATCACTCAGGAAGTGATAATCATACTTTTGTTTTTTTTTTTTTTAATCACTTGTAACTGCTGTGTTGTAGGCAGGGAAATACTTAACTGTGAAAGTGACATATTCTTGTTTTATTCCTATACGTAAAGCAAAAGTTACTTACTTTCAGTGTAGGTCAATTTAGATCTGCAAATAGAATACCATTTTAGATACTTTGAGGTAGTGTTCCTGTAACAGTTAGAATTGTTAGTCATTTTAGAAGATTAGCGAAATATTTTATTTTGAAAACCATTATGGAATTCTATGTTTGTTTCTTTTAGTGGATAAATTTAAACATGTATCAAATGGATAGATTATTGTAGACTTTTTCAGGGATAGTTATTTTTCCATCAGCAATATTGTTAACTACTTTATGCAGAATACATCTACTAGAATGACTTATTTCCTTTTTTGAAAAAAAATTGAATTTTATTTTACTTTAAGTTCCAGGATACATATGCAGGACGTGCAAGTTTGTTACATAGGTAAACATGTCCCATGGTGGTTTGTAGCATCTATCAACCCATCACCTAGGTGTTAAGCCCCACATGTGTTAGCTATTTATCCTTTTGCTGTCCCTCCCCACAACCTCCACCCCAACAGGCCATAGTGTGTGTTGTTCCCCTCCTTGTGTCCATGTGTTCTCATTGTTCACCTCCTACTTGTAAGTGAGAACATGTGGTGTTTGGTTTTCTGTTCTTGTATTAGTTTGCTGACAATAATGGCTTCAAGCTCCACCTATGTTCCTGAAAAAGGCATGATCTCTTTCTTTTTTATGGCTGTATAGTATTCTGTGGTGTATATATTTTATTTATCCAGTCTATCACTGATAGGTATTTGGATTGATTCCATGTCTTTGCTATTGTGAATAGTGCTGCAATGAACATAAGTATGCATGTATCTTTATAATAGAATGATTTATTATATTCCTTTGAGTATATACCCAGCAATGGGATTACTGGGTCAAATGGTATTTCTGGTTCTAAGTCTCTGAGGAATTGCTGCACTGTCTTCCATAATGGTTGAACTAATTTACATTCCCACCAACAGCGTTAAAGCGTTCCTATTTCTCCATAGCCTTACCAGCATCTGTTGTTTCTTGACTTTTTGATAATCACCAATTCTGTCTGGCATGAGATGGTATCCCATTGTGGTCTTGATTTGCATTTCTCTAATGATTTGTGATGTTGAGCTTTTTTTCATGTTTGTTGGCCACTTAAATGTCTTCTTTTGAGAAGTGTCTGTTCATGTCCTTTGCCCACTTTTTAATGGGGTTGTTTTTTTACATAAATTTGTTTAAGTTCCTTGTAGATTCTGGATAGTAGCCTTTCGTCAGATGGATAGATTGCAAAAATTTTCTCCCATCTGTAAGTTGTCTGTTCACTCTTATGATAGTTTCTTTTGCTGTGTGGAAGCTCTTTAGTTTAATTAGATCCCATTTGTCAATTTGTGCTTTTGTTGCAATTGCTTTTGACATTTTTGTCATGAAATCTTAGCCCATGCCTATGTCGTGACTGGTATTGCCTAGATTTTCTCCTAGGTTTTTATAGTTTTGGGTTTTCCATTAAATCTTTAATCCATCTTGAGTTAATTTTTGTATAAGATATAAGGAAGGGGAGCAGTTTGAATTTTCTGCACGTGGCTAGCCAATTCTCCCAGCACCATTTATTAAACAGGGAGTCCTTTCCCCATTGCTTGCTTTTCTCTGGTTTGTCAAAGATCAGATGGTTGTAGATGTGTGGTCTTATTTCTGAGATCTCTATTCTGTTCCATTGGTCTATGTGTCTGTTTTTGTACTTGTACCATGCTGTTTTGGCTACTATAGCCTTATAGTATATTTTTAGGAGAATGACTTATTTCTCATATATCATAAGATATCTTTCTAGTTTAATAGTACAAGGTATAGGATTTTAAAAGTTGAATTTGATTTACTTAAACTAATAATAATATATTGATTGATTACTATTCAAAGTACTATTTTAAGTGCCTTATAAATATTATTTCGTTAGTGCCCACCACAACCTGATAAGTTAAGTAATTTATTATCCCCCTTTTACATGTAAGGAAAGTGATTCACAGACAGTTTAAGACAGAGCTGGCTGAGAATGGGGCTCAGATGCAAAACCAGACAGGCTGATTCAAGAGCATGGAGGCCACAGTCTTTCCACACTGCTTCCCAAAAGGAGAGCCCCATCACCACCATTCACTTTGGCAAGGAACTCATTTTTCTGGGTTTTCCTTTGTTCATTTGTAAAATGATGAGGTTGGATTTCAAGATCTGTAAGATCACTGACAGATTTGAAGTTATTTAATCTTTAATGTCTTGGAATGTCTATTTTAAAAGGACAGATTGGACCAGGCATGGTAGCTCACACCTGTAATCCTAGAGCTTTGGGAGGCTGAGTGGGGAGGATTGCTTGGGCCCAGGAGTTCAAGACCAGCCTGGGCAACATAGTGAGACCCTGTCTCTACAAAAATCTAAAAATTAGCCAGGCATGGTGGTATGCATCTACAGTCACAGCCCTTGGGAGGCTGAGGCGGGAGGATCCCATGAGCCCAGGAGTTCAAGACTGCAGTGAGCTATAATCCCTACTACACTGTAGCCTGGGGCAACAATTGAAACCCCATTTCTTAAAATAAAAATTTAAAAAAGATATTGACCACACATGTTTGATTTGCATTCTCTACTAAAATAACATGGATATATGATATGATATGATATGATATGGTATATGATATAATTAAAAGTGACCTCAAATGACAAACTGGACAAGAGAGAAGACAACAGATCCAGAGATAATGAACCTAATGGCATGGAGGTAAGTTGGACCCAAGTGCCTGCAGTGAATGACACCAAAGAAGAACCCAGTTAAATGAAGCCTTGAGAGACTCAGTGCTCCAGCGATGTCAGGGATAGCAGACAATGAGATGATGTCATTGTAAAAATCATTGGGACTCCCTGGTCCTCCACCCACTTCCATCATTGGAAGTCAGGTGACAGCTGTCCTCCCTTCCCACCCAGCCTCATCCCTTTCTACCACTATTGCAGGAAACTGAAGATCAATTTTTCAGAAAAAAATGTGCCAAAAAAGTGCCAAAAACATGGACACCAGGTAAAACAGAGGCCTGGGGAGATCCAGCTAAACTTTTCATATGAGATTCTGGGATCATCAGCTCTCTTCCTTTGCAGCCAGGCATGTGACCACTCATAGCCCCCACCAATGAGGCACTGAGGTTTGACAGTGAATGTTCTTTGAGGAAACTGAATGGTTGTAAAGAAAAGACCTCCATCTATTGCATTTGGGACTCTTCCACTGAAAAAGACATCTGTCTCCATGGGAATCCACTAGTAAATCCATCTGTCATCAATCTCTGCCCCCGATGGACACAACTCTTTCCCATCAGCTCTTTTGGTGCCTCACTTAGAAACAAGGAGGACACTGTCTAGCATGAAACACCAGACGAAACAGAACAAAATAAAACTAAAAAACCCTAAAAAAGGATCCCCAAGAAAATAGAGCAAAACCAAAGAACAGAAGAAAACACCAAAATATTATGTTTAACATTCCCATGGAGACAGAATAAAATCTTGGTATCTCTAAAGTAAGAACAAGAGTCTGTAACACAATAAGAGAAGACAAATAGGAGGAGAAGAAAAATTTCTCGGAAGTTAAAAATATGTGTTCTGCAACAGACACACTTGCTTTTTCTATCCAACAACCATCCCTACCCCCACCACACTTTCTGCATCCCACTGCAGAGGCTGCTCACACCAGCAGCTTGCTTTCCCAGCCTCCCTTGCACTTAAAAAATGGGGCATTTGACACAGTAAAGGGAAGCCTGCTGAGAGTCCTCCCAGAGGGAATGGTTTACTTCCCTGCTGAAAAGTAGATTATTGGAGGAAATATTGTTCTTTTTAGCAAAATGTTATTTTGTCTTTAAGTGACTCCTGGAACTATGGCAATCTCCTTGGGTCAATGAGAAGACAAGTATATGAATGCAGCTAATTACTAAAGATGGCAAAGGGGAAAGGGACAGAGCCTGGATCCTCGAGTATACCATTAAGCTGAGGGTCTACATACAGGACAATGAGAAGACATACATATATGGTAATTAGACTGTAAGAGAAAATCTGAAGTTTAGGTGGAAAAGACAGCCTTGTCGGGAAAGAGATGATGCTATTGAGAGTTCCAACAAGCCCTAAATTGCATAGCCCATTCACTCACTAAATAGTTAGTTATACTCATATGTCAGGAGTTTACATTCTGGGTAAAACAGACAGGAAATTGAAAATAAAACAAAACATGAAAATATGAAATATACCAAAAAGTGGAAAATGCTATGGAGAAAAAGAGACAGAGTGGGCTGGAAGGGTTGTGGGGAGTGGTCAGAGAAGGTCTAAGTAGCGCCACTGGAGCAGAGACTTGAAAGAAACAAAGGCTCCCCATATAGATGGGGGAAGTCAGTTCCAGGAAGAGGAAGCAGCAAGTGCAATGCCCTTAGGTGGAAATGTGCTTGACACATTTGAAGAAAAGCAAAGGAGGCCAGAGAAGAGTGAGAAGAAATTAGTCAGAGGTGTCTTAGAGAAATAATGAGAGGTGAAATCTTGTATATTCTGTCAGGCCATTGTATGGAGTTAGCCTTTTGCTCTGAGTAAGTGGGAAGATTTCACTGGGTTTTGAGCAGAATGTCATGATCTGACTTATATTTTAAAGAGTAAGTCTGTGTGTGGTGCTGAGAATAGAATGAAAGGGGTAAAGGTGGACCAGGGAGATGGCTGAAAATATATTGCAGTAATTGCAGTGACAGATAGTGATTGCTTGAACCTGGATGGTCACAGAGGAGCTGGTGAGCAGTATTTGGATTCTGTATATATCTTATAGGTAAAGACAAAGCCATCATCCATATATGCTGATGAATTTTACATTGGTGGACATTGACATGGCTGTAAGGTTTCTGGACTGAGCAAGAGTATAAACTGAGTTGCCATTTACTAAAATGGGGAAGATTGTGAAAACAAGAGCTTTGGAAAGGAAACTAAGGATATAGTTTTGGAATATTTTTCCTCCTAAACATCCAAGATAAGCAGGCAGTTGGATATACCAGTCTGGAGTTCAAGGAAGAGAGGCAGAGGATGAAGATATTTGTTTAAAGGTGGTCAATGTGTAGAAGGGATTTAAAGCCGTGCTAAAGAATGGGTCATCCAGGGAGTGAAGGTGGATAGAGAAGAGCTCTAAGGACTGATACCTGGAGCTTCCCACTATTTAGAAGCTGGGAGGACAAGAAGAAACTAGTAAAGGAGTCTGGGGAGGAGTAACCAGGGAATCATGTCCTGGAAGCCGAGTGAAGCAAGGGCTGATCAGCCATCAAATGCAGTTAATAGAACAAGTAAGAAGACTGAATATTGACCACCACAGTTAGCAAGATGGATACTGTTGGTAACCTTGGTAAGGCACAAGTGTCTTTAAGAACAAAGAACCAATGAGGTTCAGCCAAGGGTGATGTGTCAGCAGTAGCAGCCTATCTGTACACCAGTTATGGGAAGTCTAGTGAAACGGTGAAATGACCCCTTGCCTAGGGAGTGGGCACAATACAACATTGCCTCTAGGGATATGGAAGCCAAATGTGAGAAATGGTCATGAAAAGCAGAATAAGAAGCTCTGATTGTACCATTTAAGTCGAGCAGTTATGCCTTTTGAAGCTGTTATTTATTTGGAAGCACGTTAAAGGAAGCTAGAGAACCCATTTCCCTGTCCAAATGTCAGGAGTCTTTGAAAAGGCAAGTATAATGAAGAGAATATGGAAACCATAAGCACAAACGTTAGAATAAAGACACATCTGGTGCAAATTCCAATATCACATGCTAATTTCTGAAACCAAGTTACTGAACTTTTCTGAGTCTTAGTGTTCTCTTCTATAAAATAAGGCTAGCCATGTGTATCTCATGAGATTTTTTTTTCAGCTTTCATATTAAATGCAAGAGGTACATGTGTAGGTTTGTTACATGGATATATTGTATGATGCTGAGGTTTAGGGTTCGATTGTACCCATCACCCAGGTAGTGAGCATAGTATCCAGTAGGTAGTTTTTCAACCCTTGACCCCTATGAGAAGATTTTTTTATGAGCAATAATTGGATGGCATATGGAAGGCCCCTAGTACTGTATCAAACAAACAGGTGATCAGCAAGTGACAGCTTTGATTATTCTTACATCTTAGCTAGGCCTGAGGTAGAAGCTGCTTGTTTTAATGTGAGAAAGATGAAGCATTTGTTGACATGAACCTAGTCAGAGAAGGAGTTGGCTAGAGCTGTAGTTTTAATAAAGTTCTTTAAAAGGCATTTATTGTGGCCTAGACCTTGGAAGAAACAGAGCAGAGGTCTCAAGGCCGTATTTTCTTGATATATTCCAAAATAAATCTCACTGACTTCTCTTAAACTCTGCTCTTCAAACCAGAGCATAGCATGTATAAGGTTAAGATAATATCACACCCATGGGATGCTGAGGGCAAAAAAGTTCACCTTGCTGCATGAGAGTGTTGCCAGATGCCAAGAAGTACATCTTTGTGAGGCACAAAATGGCCTTAAGCTCACCTTTCTTCTGTGTTTTTCTTCTCACCCTTATGTATTTTTTACTTTAGAGCTCTCAGTATACATGGGTGTTGGCTGTATTCTCCCTAGTTCACAAAATAGAAAGCAGATAGCAAATGCCTAAGACATAATTTTTTGAGAGTACACTATGACTCTCTTTTTATTTTCATAGTAACTCAGACCAAATTGGAATACTTCTAGTAGAAATAGTCACATTCCTCACTCTTCAATAAAATATTTAGAAATTTAGCAAATGAATTCTGTGTCCTAAAACAATGTTTACTTGTGGCTATGATTAACTACATTTTCTTATTTAAATATATGATTTTGAGTCTTGGTTCTATGATTTATTATTTTTTTTCTATCTGATTTGACTATGAAACTTGATGGCGTGAAAGCACTTTGGCCAAGAAATTCACAGGGCAGTGTTAGTTTTGGATTTCAGCTTTCCTATTAGAGTTCATGGTCATTCAGTTTATCAATGTACAAAAATGTAGACAAAGTGGATATTTCCCAGAAGTCAAGCAATTTCCCCAGAGGAAAAATAAAATTTCATCAGTCCTTGAATTTAAAAATCTCCTAACCCCATTTAAAAATAACCATAGAAATCCTGTTTCTTCACATAAGACTCAAAGATTCGTTTGTGCATCTTGAATCTACAACTGCTTTGTGTGTTTCTTGATCTTTACTTATGTGAGTTCTAGTCCCCATTAGAGGTAAATAGATTCTAAAATTTGCTTTAAAATCATTGCCAAAGTGGCCTTATCTTTATCAGTTTCTGATTATATAATCTGGGTGAGAATACATTCTAATAGGGGCATTGAAAATCATTGAGATTAACTTGAAAGGATTATTTCTGGCAGAGATGACAATTTCTAAATACTTGGATAAGAGATATTAAGCTTAACTTGATTCTCACCTCTTTGTTGTCATGATCATGGTGGAAACTTACTTAAATAATTCTCTGGGACAAAGAATTGTCACTTTGGGCCTGAAATAGGTTACAATGTTAGGAATTACAGTAAGAAGCATGTCACTAATACCCAATAGAGAACTTTATTACAATTTAAAACTGCGCGATGAATCATCTTATAAAGCTAATACACACACATGCAGTTATCCAAAGGGTCAGCTAAAAGAACAGTAAGAATCTCAAGACTTCCTGACATTATTCCTTGACAATGTTACACCTTCCAAAATGATAGCTAACCTAAGTGAACCAACATGGGGAAGCTAATTACAAGGTTATCTCAGCTTCGACATTGAATTATTCTACTCAGTGACTTTGCTGTGAAAGCTGAGCAGCCCTAGGGAAGTTCGCGTTTTCTCCATAAAGTGGCTAACATTTCAATGGCCAATGGGCTTAAAACTTTTAGTTGCCATACTTGACATCCATTGTACTCTATTTAGTGAAAAGATTTTATTAAACTGGATTGTCAAATCTGATTTCAAAAAATTATAAGTGGAATTTTCTCTATTTCTATAAGTGTCTGTAGTTTTTGATTTAGTAAAGGGACGGCTTTGGAAGTTTTTGAGTGGAAAAATGACATGATCTGATTTACGGGTTAAAAGTCTCACTCAGGATGCCACGTTTAGGATAGGAGGGAGAAGCAAGGCCAGTTCAGAGGTGACCACAGTAATCCAGGTGAGAACCGATGGATCAGGGTGGGTGAGTGGAGATGGTGAGAAATGTCACATTCTGGATACATTTTAAGCTACAGTCAGGAGGATTGGATATGAGGTAAAAGAGAATGAGAGGTGTTAAGGATGACTTCAAAGTTTGGGAGACTGGGAGAAAATATTTGTAAAACTTATGTCTGATAAAGATCTTACATCCAGATATATAGAGTTCTTACAGTACACCTATAAGAACACAACCCAATATTTTTAAAACAGGCAAAGGATTTGAATGACACTCTACCAAAAATGACATATGAATGGCCTATGAGAACATGGAAGATTTTCAGTATCATTCATCATCAGGGAAATACAAATCAAACCACAAAGAGATACCGCCTCACACCCAGAGGATGCCTATAACCAGGAAGTCAGATAGGAACAGTTGTTGGTTGAGGAAGTAAAGTTGGGACTCTCCTACACTGCTGATGGGAGTGGAAGACGCTGCAGCCACTCTGAAAAACTCCTCAGCAATTTCTTCTTTTTTCTTTTTCTTTTTTTTGAGATGAAGTTTTGCTCTGTTGCCCAGGCTGGAGTACAGTGCTCTGATCTTTGCTCACTACAACCTCCACCTCCTGGGTTCAAATGATTCTCCTGCCTCAGCCTCCTCAGTAGCTGGGATTACAAGCATGCACCACCATATCTGGCCAATTTTTGTATTTTTAGTAGAGACAGGGTTTCGCTTTGTTGGCCAAGCCAGTCTTGAGCTCCTGACCTCAAGTGATCCACCCACCTCGGCCTCCCAAAGTGCTGGGATTACAAGCATGAGCCACAGCACCTAGCAGGCAATTTATTATAAAGTAAACCCACACTTACCAATGTGATCTACAATCATACTCTCCTACGTGTTTATCCAAATGAAATGAAAAAAAAAAATTTTTTTTTTTGAGAGAGTCTTGTTCTGTCTCCCAGGCTGGAGTGCAGTGATGTGATCTCGGCTAACTGCAACTTCCGCCTCCTGGGTTCAAGTGATTCTCCTGCCTCAGTCTCCCGAATAGCTGGGACTACAGGCATGTGCCACCACATCCAGCTAATTTTTTGTATTTTTAGTACAGATGGGGTTTCACCGTATTAGCCAGGATGGTCTCGATCTCCTGACCTCATGATCCACCCACCTGGGCCTCCCAAAGTGCTGGGATTACAGGTGTGAGCCACCACGCCTGGCCCATGAAAACACTTTTTACACAAAGGCCGGTATGCAAATATTCATAGCAACTTTATTTGTAATAACTCAAACTAAAAACAGTTCAAATGTCCACAAACTGATGACGGAATGAAAAACTGTGGTACATCCATGAATGGTGTACTACTCAGCAAGACAAAGCAATGCACTGCATGCAAGGAATGCCAGCAGCAACACAGGAGAATCTCAAGTGCACTGTGCTCAGTAAAAGAGCCAGACTTGAAAGGCTACATGCTGTATGATTCCTTATTTTTTCCTTTTTTTCTTTTCTTTTTTTTTTTTTTTTGAGATGGAGTCTTGCTCTGTCACCAGGCTGGAGTGCAGTGGCGCGATCTCGGCTCACTGCAACCTCTGCCTCCCAGGTTCAAGCAATTCTCCTGCCTCAGCCTCCCGTATAGCTGGGATTACAGGCACCCACCACCACACCTGGCTAATTTTTTGTATTTTTAGTAGAGACGGGGTTTCACTATGTTGGTGAGTCTCGAACTCCTGACCTCATTATCCACCCCCACTCGGCCTCCCAAAGTGCTGGGATTATAGGCGTGAGCCACAGCGCCCGGCTGTGATTCCATTTAAATGAACTTCATAACAGTTCAAAAACTTTCATAACAGAAAGCAGAACAGTGTTTGCCAGAGGCTACAAATGGAGAGGAAGGAAGCAATTAAAAAGGGGCTCAGGGGAGCTTTTAGGGGTGATGGAATTATTCTACATCATGATTGTAATGATAGATAGGTGACTGTGCATTCATCATAACTCATTGAATTATATACTCAAAAGTGGCATATATAAATTATACCTCAAAAGAGCTGATTTTTTTAAACAAGTAACTCTAAATATCACTATGTTTTTATTTTTGAGGTCAGCACATTTTAATTGGGATTCGATAAAGAAATAGATGTACAGTGCTTAAGTGGTCTTGAAAAAAATTACTTAGCTGCTGGGGATGCTAAGGTAGGAAAATCACTTGAGCCTGGGAAGTGGAGGTTGCCAAAAAAAAAAAAAAAAATTACCTAACTCTCTAGGCATCTGTCTCCTTAGCAGGAAGATGAGTATCAGGGTGCCTGATTCAGTGATTTTTTTTTAATTTCCTTTTTGATTTGTTTTAATCTGAAAAGCCATGTGTAGTAACTATTTTTGTAAATTGTATTGAATTTTAATTGCCTCAAGTTCAGCTTTTAATGAAATCCAATGGTGGTTCATTTTATTAAGTATCTTTTATAGTGTAATAAGTGGACTTGCATTATTTTGTAGGCTTGTCTTATTGTATACTTGGTTTTATTAAAGCTAGATGGATCTATAATTACATATTCCTGAAGGGAGACGAATGCTTGCTCTTATACTGACAGCCTAAAATTCTAGGTTTTTAGTGATTCACTCACACTCAACATTGATTATGATTTTTACTAAGATCATACACTGTATTTTCATGTTCATTATCTTAATTGACCAGCAGCAACTTGAAGTAAGTCTCCTTACCTCCATTATACATGAAATGAGACAAAAATCTATCAGTTGTTAGATGACTTACTTGTGGTCAGCCAGCTTTTAAAACGAGAATTCAATCTTAGATTTTCTGGTTTTCAATGCAATGTTCTTTCTTCAACCAAAACTGCCTTCTTCCCCCTAGTTCTTAAAACATGTGTGAGCTGTCAAGATTCTGATTGTCCTTCATTTGCTGAATCTTCAGCTTCCACCATTGTTCAGATTATTGGAAAAATTTATTTATTTATTTATTTTTATTTTTTTGAGACGAAGTCTCACTCTGTCACCCAGGCTGGAGTGCAGTGGCATGATCACGGCTCACTGCAACTTCTGCCTCCTGGGTTCAAGCGATTCTCCTGCCTCAGCCTCCTGAGAAGCTGGGGTTACAGGCATGCACCACCATGGCTGGCTATTTTTTTGTGTGTGTATTTTTAATAGAGACAGGATTTCCTCATGTTGGCCAGGCTTGTCTAGAACTCCTAACCTCAAGCGATCCACCCGCCTTGGCCTCCCAAAGTGCTGGGATTACAGGCATGAGCCAACGTGCCTGGCCAAAATTTATGTATTTTGTTGGAATGTGTCAGTAAGGTCAGGTTATAGGCATTGAGAAAGACCCTATGCTGCTAGATTAGACCCCCACCTAATTACTGAGGTGCTAAGGGCATCATGAAATTTCAGTTGGAGGTGAGATAAAGCTAAATGGCATTTCTCAATGTGGAGGATAAAATCTGGAATGAGAACATTTGAAATCTAAACTTATTGCCAGGTATAGCATATTCGCCTTTACCTATTGGAACAAGGGGATTTATTTTTCTATACAAAGCTATACAAATTAAAAATATATATGCAATATTTTAAAATTCATCCATTCAGCTAGCATTTGCTGATATTCTCTGCATCAGTGATTCTGCTAGATCCTGTGAATTAGGGGGACAAAAAAGCTATATACAATTCTCATCCTTAGAAGGATCCGTAGCCTAGTAAAGGAAGCTGACTTGCAAACAACTAAATGAAAGCTGGACCATGAGATAAGGGGTAATGGATATTTTTAAAATAAAAAGATAGCTTATAGCCACATATGTATTAAAAGTTCTACTATATCTCTTTCTTATCTTTGAGATAGATAGTCCCCTTTTTTTTGAGATGAAAGTCTGTGTCACTCAGGCTGGAGTGCAATGACACAATCATGACTCACTGCATCCTCGAATTGCTGTACTCAAGCAATACTCCTACCTCAACCTCCCAAGTAACTGGGACAATATGCACACACCACCATGCCTGGGTGTTTTTTGACTTTTTGTTGAGATGGGAGCCTTACTGTGTTGCTCAGCAAGGTTTTGAGCTCCTGGCCTCCCTCAATCTCCCAAAGGGCTAGGATTGCTGGCGTGAGCCACTACACCTGGCCTGAGGTAGTTATTCTTATCTCTACCTAACATAGAAGGTAACAGAGGCTCAGAAAGGTTGGATGCCGTGTTTAGAGCTGATCCTCCTAAGGATGAGACTTTACATTTAGAACGACTGACCTCTATCCTGCATTCTTACCCCAGCCAGAGGTCTTCTGGTTTTCTTGAGGTGGCTGGAATCAAAGGGGCTATTTGGAAAAGGGGGATGTGAGGGCTATCTGGCTGTGACATCAGTCACCCCACTGATCGCTAGGGTTGATCTGGTTGATCTGGCTGGATAGGTGGGTATCTCCTTCCTCCCTCACTGCTCCATGTGTGTCCCTCCCAAAGCTGTGTGCTCAGTTGAAGACGACAACTTCCATGATAAATGACAACTGGCCTTCGGTCAAGGGTATACAAGTAGCTATGCTGCCCTGCAAGAATCTCCAAATACGCTCTCAAGCAAAAGGGGTTACCTCCAAGTGCTCATTCCCTGTTTCCACACCCGGTTTCAGTTACCAGGATCAGAGCAGAATTGGGTCCGAGATCCAGTGAGATGTATAGTAGCACCTGGACCATTCTAGGGCTGTCTTCAGGCCCTGGCTGTGCCCACAGTCTTCAGGAAGAAACTGGACACTTTTTCTGCTGGATGATATATTTCTTCTTGCTAGAGGTTGTGAAAAATGTCAAAATATGTAAAGAAACATTGCTGGATAAAAATATTGCCTTGAAATACAATATGGTAGTCTTCCAGTTCTTTATTCCATTAAAGACAGAGGGCACAGCATGCTCAATTCAACGCAACACAACAAAAATGTATCCGCTGCAATGGTGGGGATACGAGAGTATGATGTAGCCCCAGGCCCTGGGGGACTTTGGTGTGGATCTCGCAGTACTCAGTAAAACTTACTATAAAAGGCCCTATTCAACATTCATTTTAAATGTCTTGGACCGTATCCTAGAAAGCAGTGTTGCCCTCAAGTAAAATTTTCCCACATTTTAATGTTCCAAACACTTGGTTGCTAGAAAACTCTATAAAGAAATTTTACTAAAAATCAAACTCTTAGAACAAAGGTCATGCCATTTTGTTGCCTAGCCCTAGAATGAAATAGTCTTTTATTCTGTGTTCTCTATTTATATGAGTTAGAATACTTCACTTTGAAATGAACTTGATTGTAGTTTTAAAATAAAAAGGGACAGAAAGTAAAAGAAAGAAAACAATTATTCCAGTTTTTTTATTCTAACAATAAATGTCTAACACATTACATTTGAAAGAATATAACTTCAATAGTGTTAGTGAAGCTACCCAGGGTATTCAAAACTCAAATGAAGTGTAAAAACGCCAAAAACGATTATTTATTTTTTTTGAGACAGAATCTCGCTCTGTCGCCCAGGTTGGAATGCAGTGATATGATCTCAGCTTACTGCAACCTCCATCTCCCGGGTTCAAGCGATTCTCCCACCTCAGCCTCCCAAGTAACGGGTACTAGAGGCGTGCACCACCACACCCAGCTAATTTTTATATTTTTTAGTAGAGACGGGGTTTCACCATGTTGACCATGCTGGTCTCAAACTCCTGACCTCAAGTGATCCACCCGCCTCAGCCTCCCAAAGTGCTGGGATTACAGGCGTGAGCCACCATGCCCAGCCTAAGGTGAATATTTTTATTCTACAGAAATTCTAACTCATACAAGTCACTGTTAGTCCTCATTTCCTGAGTAATTTTCCATTTTTATTTCATTTTTTTTTTTTTTAGAGACAGGGTCTAGCTCTGTTGCCCAGGTTAGAATGCAGTGATGCGATCGTAGCTCAGTGCAGTGTCTGACTCCTGGGCTCAAGCGAATCTCTAGCCACAGCTTCCTAAAGTGCTACAATTACAGGCGTCAGCCACCGCACCTGGCCCCATTTTTATACTTATCTATGCTATTCCATTTTTCTGTAACATGTTCATATGACTTTTATATTCAGGAAAGTAAAACATAAGTTGCTTTATATGCTAAATGTATATAATGATATGCCTATATTCCAAACATATAAGGAAAGATGAACTAATAGTAAAACCAAGAACAGTGCCAGAGCCTCCTGACAGCTTGTCTGTTTCTCTCCTCTTTGGCCCTGTGCCTTTATAGAACAAAAGATTGTGATGCTCAGACAGGAACAGGTAGCTCAGAGCCCTCAAGCCAGCTCTCAAGAGAAGCTGAGGAAAACCTACACGTGGACTTGGTGGCCACAGTTGCTCCCATGAAATGAGGTCTCACAGCAATCTCCTTTTTATTTCCTTGATAAGTAAAAACGTTCTAGTTAACTGGCCCCTTAGCAGAAATGCCATAGATATCAAACAAAGAGAGTTTTTTCTGTGATCTACATTCTGTCCATTTTTCAAGGGAGAGCTCTTTGTTCCACATGGTAAGACACATCTATTCATTCATTCATACAAATCATTTGTTCATGTACCAGCATACTCCCTCTGTGTCTGGGACTGTGTGTGTGTATGCATGTGTGTGTGATGTAAGCATTCAAGTGACACCATGTTTTTGTAATTCTTACTATTTATTCATATTCAATGTATCAGAGTCCTCATAAGCTGGGTGGTCCAGGTGTGTCTTTACCTCAGGGAGTAGCTGGCACTTGCAGTATGATTAGAACCGTAGTGAAGCACAAGCACAAAGCATGGGGGAATGTGGAGTAGGGCTTTCTACACAGCCAAGAGGAGACGGGGAGTCAGAGAAAGCAATGAGAAAGCATTGAGAAAGCAATGTCTATAGTTGCCTGAGATTACAGGAAGAAGCCTGATCTGGGATGGATGGAGCACGCCATGCATGGGAGGCGACAGGAGCAGCTCTACAAAGATGAGCCTGGACATCCTATCATTTACAACATGGATGGCACTGGAGGACACTCTGTGAAGTGAAACAGGCCAGGCACAGAAAGACAAACTGTGCATGTTCTCACTTATTGCTGGGAGCTAAAAACTAAAACAATTGAACTAGTGGAGAGAGAGAGTAGAAGGATGGATACCACAGGCTGGAAAAGGGAGGGGTGAGAGGAGGGAGTGGGGATTGCAAATGGGTACAAAAAATAATTAGAAAGAATGAATGAGGCCTCAGAATATTATTAAATAAGTAATCAATAACTACTAATTCCTCTAGGTGATTAAATAGATAACTGATGGAATACAGTTGATAAAAGGAAGAAGAGACTTGTGGTTTCCAGCTCGGGCATATGATGGATAATGTGCCATCACGGAGATAAGGAACAGAAGACAAAGAAACCATCCAGCAGGAAAGATAAAGATGACAGACAAGACACTTTTAAAAATATTTCTTGACCGGGCACGTTGGCTCATCCCTGTAATCCCAACACTTTGGGAGGCCGAGGCAGGTGGATCACAGGATCAGGAGATTGAGACCATCCTGGCCAACATGGCAAAAGCCTGTCTCTCCTAAAAATACAAAAATTAGCTGAGTGTGGTGGCACGTGCCTATAATCCCAGCTACTTGGGAGGCTGAGGCAGGAGAATTGCTGGAACCAGGGAGTCGGAGATTGCAGTGAGCCAAGATCACGTCACTGCACTCCAGCCTGGCAACAGAGTAAGACTCTGTCTAAAAAAAAAAAAAAAAAAATTCTTGAGACAGGGTTTCACTATGTTGCCCAGGCTGGAGGGCAGTGGCATGGTCAATCCTCCCACCTCTGACTCCTGAGTAGCTGGGGCTACAGGTATACTCCATTGTGCCTGGCTAATTTTTTTTTTTTTTTTTTTTTTTTTGCTTGTAGACACAAAGGGTCTTCACGTTGTCCAGGCTGGTTTAAAACTCCTGCACTCAAGTGATCCGCCCGCCTCAGCCTCCCAAAGTGCTGGGATTACAGGCATGTGACACCACACCTGGCTAGCATAGACTTTTGTACATAACGACTTTGAAGGACCCATGGCACACCCATGTGAGCCTTCCAGTAGGCCATTAGGAAGATGAACCTTGGTACTGTAGAGATGTCTTGATAAGAGATAAAAGTAAAACAAGGAGTCATTGGCATAAGGTGGAAATTGACACTATGGAAGGGATTGACTAGGGAATATGAAATGGGGTTGAAGGTGGAGGATAGGATTTGGGATGAAATCCACAGAAGGTGGCAGGCTGATGAAGAGGGGCACATGGACAGGATCAGTAGCATAGGTAAAGGAACACGTAAGAGTGGTCTTTCTAAACCGTGGCTTAGTCTTTTCTCAAGGATTGTTAGAGATCCCTAGAAGTTCAGATGTATTCTTAAGGTGTTTCTAGAAGAGAAAGCTCTGGAACCTTAAGTCAGGGAGTGGGGGGATCCAAGAGGTGGCATAGAAGGTGACAAGTTCACAGGGTTGTGTCCCCAGCCTTCCATGTAGCTGACTTGCCTGCCTCCCTGACATGCTGTCCCAAAGACCAGCACACCTACCTGGAAGACTTGCAGGAACCCTTTGGAACTTTGTTCCTGATGGAAATGCATGATTGCCCAGAATGTCTTTGAGGGGGGACAGCTCAATAAAGATATATGTTAATGTGACCTGTTCCTCACAAGTGGGTCATTCCCACAGGCTAGCTTTTGATAGCTTCATAATGATAAGAATATTTGCAAGTCTGAGATTCTGTGTGTGTGTGTGTGCATGCATGTGTGTGTGTGTATAACATTTTAGATGAAAGAGAATCTTAGTGGTATAAATGTGCAGCCCACTCAGGGCAGGTGCTGAAACAAGTCCCTTTGTTCCCATCAGATAAACTTCATCCACACGTGCTACCTCTGTTAAATCTTAGTGCTTTACCATTTAGTTAGGCCAAAGAAAGACTAAAATTTTCAGTTTAAAACGTAGAAAGAATAGAGTAAGACCAAGAAGGAATAAAGTGATACTATTTTTCCTCAGTGACCCTCTTCAAATATAGTTCTTAGAATTCCAGCTAGATGCAGTGGCTCACAGCTGTAATCACAGCCCTTTGCGAGGCTGAGGCAGAAGAATCACTTGAGCCCAGGAGTTTGAGACCAGCCTGGGGAGGTCAGCGAGACCCAGCCCTATAAGTAATAATAACAATAATAATAATAAACATAATAAATTAGCTAGGTGTGTGGTTGTGTTCGCTTGTAGTCCCAGCTACTTGGGAGGCTGAAGAGAAGATCGCTGGAGCCCAGGAGGTCAAGGCAGCAGTGAGCTGAGATCGCACCACTGCACGCCAGCCTAGATGACAGAGCAAGACCCTGTCTCAAAAAACAACAACAAAAAATACAACTTCATCCTGAGAAGGAGTGGAAGCACAGAATGAAGAGAATATCAAACCAGGAAGACCAGCTCCTACTCCTGGCTCTGCCCAAGGCAGTTGTGAGACCTCTCTAGACTTCAGTACTCTCCTAGGACTTCTTTTTCCATAAATAGTGTAGGATGATTATATTAAAATAGAAGCTTCTTAGGAACTAGGGCTGTGCCTACTAATTTCTTCCTATACTTGGCACCTTTTAAAAACTTTGAATTGAAGTGCAACATACATTCAGAAAAATGCCCACATCATGAGTGTTCAGCTTAATGAATTTTCCACCAAGTGAACCACCTTGTGTATAATCATTACCAGTTAACAACAAATAGAACATTACCAATCATTGGCTTTATTTGTCTTCACTTTATAGGAGATGCCCAATAAATAATTTACTTAGTAAATGCACCTTAGTAAAAGGTGCAAACATGTTTTCTCACAACAATCCCTATATTTTATTTTTTCTTTACTTTTTTTTTTTTTTTTGAGACGCAGTTTCACTCTTGTCACTCAGGCTGGAGTGCAATGCCACGATCTCAGCTCACTGCAACCTCCGCCTCCCAGGTTCAAGTGATTCTCCTGAGTAGCCTCTTGAGTAGCTGGAATTACAGGTACCTGCCACCACATCCAGCTCCTTTTTTGTATCTTTGGTAGAGATGGGGTTTCACTAGGTTGGCCAAGCTAGTCTCGAACTCCTCACCTCAGGTGATCCACCTGCCTTGGCCTCCCAAAGTGCTGGGATTACAGGCATGAGCCACCGCACCTGGCCCCTATATTTTCTTATTAAATTCACAGGAGAAAACGTGAGCCAAATAATCTAACTCAGTCTTTCACGACCTTCTTAAAATCAGCAGATGTTTCACAAAAGAATAAATGAATAAATATCCAAACCAATAATTATGTCAGAGTACCGAGGCAATGAGGAAGAAGGAAATCTAACTGTAATCTTGTTAGACTCCATTTTGCTTACTTTCCTTCTTGTTACCTTGTCACTGGGTGGCAAGAAAAGACAGTTCTCTGAATTTGTCATTCTCTTTGCTCTAAGTTTGAAGAAAAAATAGAAAAGTCAATTTTCTCTGGAGCACCTAGAAAATTCGCCTTTCCTAAGATAGTTTGCACTGCAATGGAATTTATGAGGAGGAGATTCAAGTCTTGGTTCTGATGTGACCCACCAAACCACCAGGTCTTGGACAGAAGTTGACTGGGTCTTTCCTTTGTAAAAGGCCTGAACTAGACATTTCCTAGAATTCATTCCTGCTCAAGGTTCCAATGACATGCACTTTTTCAAGATGACCGGCTGTACTGAAGGGTGCAGTCTGTGACCCTGGAGCAGATAAAAATAAACTAGGGCCCTGTAATAGTGAGTCATTGGCACCTGTCTACAGCTCTATGAGTTGGCCAGTCAAACTAACCAGGCAGAGATTAATGCCTAACTAGAATGTGGATAGCTGCTTTGCAAAAGAACAGTTTAAAGATTAAGAAGGAGAAAAAAAAAATTCCTGGGCAATCACGTCCTTCCTCCATCCAGCTATGATGGCAGCTTTGATGAGTAATCCATTGATTGCTATGAGCCATCAGCTTCCCTCTTTCCCTCCCTTTGCTGCCGCATTTTCACTGCCAGTAACCACTACAGCTGTGCAGGGATTGTCACCAGGACACACCCCTCCACTCTGCTCCCCGCCACCTCCTAACAACCAACCACACCTTAGATAAAGGGTGCAGGAATTGCAGCAAGGGGCTTTGGTCCTTGTGGGTGGATACCTGCATCAGTCACCGTACCTTTAGACCATCTGTGTTTTTGGAGTTGGCTGTTCGTGCATGTTCTGGAAGAAAAATTCACCACAAATGCAGAGTGAGCCAATGCAACGATAAGAGATTCTCTGTGTGACTAATGTAAAAGCATGTGAAAGATAAGAAATGAAGTCGCCTTATTTCAGCCTCTATTTATTTACTTACCTACTTATTTGAGACTGGGTCTCTTTGCCACCCAGGATGGCGTGCAGTAACAAAATCACAGCTCACTGCAGCCTCCTTCTCCCAAGCTCAAGAGATCCTCTCACCTCAGCCTCCTGAGTAGCTGGAACTACAGGCATGTACCACTACGCCTGGCCAATTTTCTTTTTTTTAACTTTCTGTAGAGACAGAGTCTGGCTATGTTGCCCAGGCTGGTCTCACACTGCTGGACTCGCAATTCTCTCGCCTTGGCCTCCCAAAGTGCTGGGATTAGAGTCCTCTTTCAGCCTTTAAAATAAAAAAAATATTTTTTTTTATTTTAAAATGTGGTGTGTTAGTAAGTGAGGCGGTGGTGGTCATTTCTCTTTAAAGGAGACTTTCCATCTATAACTTCTATTTTTATTACACTCTCTCAGGCCTGCTGGGTTCCTTCACCCTTAATTGCTGACATTCTGCCAACAAAGAAACATCCACTTAAGTTTCTTTCTTACATAGTTGCAGGTTCCTTTTTTCTTACTGACTTGATGTTACCCTGCTCAGCCATTCAAAAAACAAGAAATAAGAGCATGATCTGGCCACGTGAGAAACAGAGGAATTATAATTGTGACCTTGTGATACACATACATACAGGAACCAAGACACAATTTTCTGTTAGATTTGTAATGATGTCTGAAGCATATGATTCTGGAAAATTCGAGAAAACTAGGCACATTTCCAGTGCTAGAATATGACTTCTGGGTTGTACTTACTTTGTACTTTGATAGTTTCAGGTTCCATATTCAGACCACAAATTTCAAAATCTAACTGCAAACACCTGTTCGTGACAAGTTACCACAAAACAATCTCCTTTCTTAGGGACATGCCTGGGAAACAGAACTCTTCCTTTTTAAGTACAAGCTTTATGCATAGATTTTTATTTACATAAAATGTTCGGCCCGAGTCTTTGTAAACAGTACTTCCCCAGGTTATTTATTTTTTAATTCTAAATATAAACATGTACAAAATTTAGGAACTAAAATTTCCAAACTAACTGGCTTGTAAACAATATTATATAGATTTGCTGATTTGGTTTGTAGAATGTTTTTTATTCAACGAATTTTTTCATTCAGTGAATCACTTTGATGAGAATATTTAAAAGAATAAAGAATTGTGTATCCAAAAAATCACATTTTTCAGCAAGTTATTCTTTCACAAAATTATTCCACATATTTCTTCTCCCTGTTTCCACTCAAGATTCTAGAAGGATCTGAGGTGTTGTCTTCCTGTTAATAAGTCAGAGTAAGAGGATAACTCTATGAAGCTGCAAAAGTTGATGGGAAAACTTCAGATGCAAAAGTTCTAAGTTACATAAAGCTAAAATATCAGCCACAGAGCATCTGAGTTTCTGGCTTGTTAGTTTCTCTGCCTCTTTGAGCCTAGACATGGAACTGTGTGTAAACTACACACCCAGAGCTAAGCCACTGGGAATCAAGACCAGGGCAATGTTCTGTTTCTCACATCTGCTCAGTATTGGCTTAGGTTTTCTCAAGAATTTATATTCGGGAGGACATTCTGTAGGGGCGAAGTTACTTAAGTTCTCCTAATCCAACAGTGTGGGAAATGGTATCAAATAAATAAGTAGGCCACTTTTCAAAAGGGAGAGGTTACATCAATAAATTAGGAGAACTGTGGAATTCTGCCCATTAATGCAATAGCTTTTTTTTAAATTGATTTTTAAACTGTCAGCAGCTAGCAGTCTCCACATATCTACCACTTTCTCCATAAATAAAATTTGTGAGTTCTTTTCCAATCCATTTTCCACCCATACCCTAAACCCCCCAATACCAGTAGATGAGAGTCCACAGATACCCATGTCTGTGAAATAAAGAAATCCACAAAAGCAGCATTATTGTTCTACTCGGAATACTTCCCATAACATTGTTGGCTGTTCTCTAACTGAATTAGAGCATTTCATTGTTGTGGGAACATGTTTAAAATGACCATCATTCATTATCGTCATCTGTCTCTATTATCCTGAAAACTTGGATTTTTAAAGAACCATGTTGTATTTTTTCTTTGTCTCTAAAGTATATGGTTCAGATGTCAGATGTGGCATCTCTGATGATAGCATGGTAGAGTCCATTTTCTGGTTAGTTAAAAATCAGTACATTCTAGAAATGCTCTGCTAGATTTCCATATAATGGGTAAATTGTTGTTTCCCCAAGTCAGTTCCTACCCCCTAAGTTTTGTGGAGGATGCGGTTGTTGGTCAGTGGTGGCAGATCGTTCTGCTTGGTCCCACTCAAACAGTATAGCCGGGAATAGTCATACACAGCTCCAAGCATATAATCCCAAGCCAGTTGATCTCAGAGCATTTCCCAACCACACAGTCACAAAGGAATGCCTTCATATGCAATAAAATAAGACAAAGTTGTGCTTTAACTTCACAAGAAGAAGAGTTCCAACTATTGTGGAAAGAAAGCATTAACCAATAATATTATCAACTAAAGTTGTGGGAGACACAAACTGGGGGGTGGCTCCCTGGTTCCAGCAATTTCCTCAGTTGCCCCAACTGCGGTATTCCATTCATGCCACTGCTCTCACAGGGGATCCACACGGTCCCTTGGTCACAGCACTTGATGGAAGGGTAGGTATTTTAGTCCGTTTGGGCTGCTGTAACAAAGTGCCATAGACTGGTTGACTTATAAACAATAAAAATTTATTTCTCACAGTTCTGGAGGCTGGAAGTCCAGAGTTAAGGTGCTGGCATGGCTGGGTTCTGGTGAGGGCTTCCGGTTTGCATGTGGCCAGCATCTTGTATCCAGAAAGACGAACATTCTGGGGACTCTTTTATAAGGAAATGAATCCCATGACTTAATTACCTCCCCGAGGCCCCCCACCTCCTTATAGCATCACATTGGGGGTTAGGATTTTAACATGTGAATTTGGGGGAGACATAAACATTCAGTTCTTAGCAATATCTCATACACAGTAGGCTGATCCTTATGGTTCACGTATATATACTTCACCACAATGACTGGTCCAGGGGTAGATGTGTCATCCAAGCCAGACCAGTCAAGTCTTTCTTGGAATTTTTCACACTGGAGTTTGGAGGGGAATATCCTTTCCTCTTGGGTGATGAGGCAAGAATGTGAGCCTAAAGATGGAGGAGAAGCAGAGACAAGAAGGAGAAAAAGAGAGGGAGACCCAAAGCCATCTGTGTTCCTGGTACTATTATAGATTGCCACTGTCACTTGAACTGCCTTCCTAAGCCTGCTGGTCCAACTCTTCATTCCTTTCTTTTTTCTTTTCTTTTTTTTTCTTTTCTTTTTTTTTTTTTTTTGGAGACAGAGTCTCATTCTGTAACCCAGGCTGGAGTGCTGTGGCACAATCATGGCTCACTGCAGCCTCAACCTCCCAGGCTCAATTGATTCTCCCATCTCAGCCTCCCGAGTAGCTGACACTCCAGGTGCATGCCACCAGACCCAGCTAATTTTTGTTTTCGTAGAGACGAGATTTCCCCATGTTACCCAGGCTGGTCTCAAACTCTGGTTTTAAAAGAACTGCCTACCTCTGCCTCCCAGAGTGCTGAGATTACAGGTGTGAACCACTGCGCACAGCCTCAGCTCTTCTTTTCAATCACCTTTCTGTTTAAATTAGTTCAAATGGAGTTCCTGTCACTTGTAGTTGAGAAAATCCTGAATTGGACATTTATCAAAAAAAAAGTACTTTACAAGGTCCCTGTCAATGGCTGGTAAGCATCCTGTGATATGCATATCTTTACATACTTTTCAAGTATTCCTCTATTATAGGACACTTAGATTGTTTAAAGACTCCCTGCACCATACTCAATGCTGTGATAAACATCCTTATTCAAAAAATATTGTGCACATCTCTGATTGTTCCATTAGACTTGCTCCTAAGACCACATGCACTTTGAAAGCTTTTGAGACCTGATGACCAAATTTCCCTGCCAGGCAGTTGCATTTAATGTATATATCCCACAGTCACTCATGAAAGAAAGTGTCTATTTCTTCATGTTGTTACCACATATTAGATATTATCACTACGTTTCTTTAACATGTTTCTCGATGTTATAGGCCAAAAGTGCTACCTCGTTGTGTTTTTAGTTTGCGCTTCTTGGGAAAAACGGTCATTCTTACAAAGAAGCCCTGGATTTCCATCAAATTGTGGAGTGTCACCCTGAGGACACTCTTATCACCCCCCTGAAGGCCTCAGTGGCTGACTCACTCTATCAAAACGCTAACAGGGCTTCCTGCCATCAAAGGGTTTTGCCAAAACATCACATTGCCTCATTTTTTATCCTAAACACCAACAACCTTCATTCTGCGAGGAGGGGAAGAGAGGCCATCAGTGAACATCTTAAAAGAGGACAGCAGGTAGTAGGAGTACCTTTTTAGTTTGTTTGGTTTTTGTTAAGTTTAGACTTGGTAACTAGAAAAGGGATAGGAATGCCTTTTAACTGACTCCAAGGAGGGGACTTCTATTAGTTCAGAATGCTCTCCATTTGGGGGTTGTTTGTTTGTTTGTTTGTTTATTTTGAAACAGAGTCTTGCTCTGTCAGGCTGGAGTGTAGTGGCTTCATCATTGCTCACTGCAGCCTCAAACTCCTGGGTTCAAGCAATCCTCCCACCTCAGCCTCCTGAGCGGCAGGGACTACAGGCACATGCCACTATGCCCAGCAAATTTTTGTATTATTTGTGGAGATGGTTTTTTGCCATGTTTCCCAGGCTAGTCTTGAACTCCTGGACTTCAGCAATTCTCCCACCTCAGTCTTCTGAGTAGCTGGGACCACAGATTTGTACCACCACACTTGATTAATTTTTAAATTGTTTGTAGAAACAGGGTCTTGCTATGTTGTCCAGGCTGGTCTGAAACTCCTGGCCTTAAGGGATCCTCCCTCCTTGGCCTCCCAAAGTTCTAGGATTACAGGTGTGAGGTACATTCCGGCCTTTTCAGTGTTTTAGAAGAACGCGCTGAGTGGTATGCCCTTTTGTTTGGTATTGGAAAGACCTTGAATTTCAGAGGACATTTCAGGATTTTTCCAGAGTGTTTAGTGCTTGACCACCCAGTGCTCCTCACAACAGACCGAATGACATACTTTCTGTCTTTCCTCTGAAGTGCCTCCAAATAAGATGCATTTGCATTCATCTTTTTCTCCCTTTCCATTAAGAAAAGACTAAATCTAGCATCACACTGTCAGCAGTTGAGCTAGTGAACTCTGGGATTCTCATGAGGAGGCCCAGTGAAGAAATGGCCTTTCTTCCTAATTAAAGACCTGAGGAAGCATCCTCTAGAAGAGCAGTCCCCAACCGTTTTGTCACCAGGGACAAGTTTTGTGGAAGAAAGCTTTTCCATGGACTGGGAAGGAGCGGGGGGATGGTTTCGAGATGAAACTGTTCCACCTCAGATCATCAGGCATTAGTTAGATTCGCGTAAGGAGCGCGCAACCTAGATCCCTCGCGTGCGCAGTTCGCCATAGGTTTGTGATGCTATGAGACTCTCATGCCGCCGCTGATCTGGCAGGAGGCGGAGCTCAGGCAGTAATGCTCCCTCTCCTGCCACTCAGCTCCTGCTGTGTGGCCCTGTTCCCAACGACCACAGACCAGTACCAATCCACAGCCTGGGGTTTGGGGACCCCTGCTCTAGAACACCTGCTGTTGGCTTCTGTGCCCCAGTTTCCCAGGACCAAAAGCCCCTCTCTGTACATGTGTGGTGGGAGCACCGTGTGGCTACAGAGCTAGCTGAGGCCAGAGATGTTTCACTGTGTCAGTGCAGTGAAAGAAAGAAGGAGGAGGAACTAGTTTTATTTTTAGATTAAATATGCGTTGACATAACTTCCAGGTGTCTGAAAATTATTATGTGAAAACATTTTTATACAGAAAGGTCTGTACTCATATCATTATTATTGTAATGGCTTAAAAATTGCATCAAGGGACATCCTTTTTTTTTTTTTTTTTTT
>NW_012119932.1:1710887-1713141 GCF_000951035.1 Colobus angolensis palliatus
TCTCTACTAAAAATACAAAATTATCCAGGTGTAGTGGTGCATGCCTGTAACCTCAGCTACTTAGGAGGCTGAGGCAGGAGAATCTCTTGAACCCAGGAGGCAGAGGTTGTGGTGAGCCAAGATCATGCCATTGCACTCCAGCCTGGGCAACAAGAGCGACTCCATCTCAAAACAAAAAAAAAAGAAAGTGGAGATTTCCAGAAGAAGGAAAAATCCTACTCAGATATAGAAATAGGATGTTTTGCAGGATATAGCTTTCTAATTTAAACCTGGTACAAAGCACAACTTCCCCAGACCTCAGTTTTCAGTTTATAACAAGACAAGGATTGCCTTTTCTCTAAGGTGGCATCCAGTTTTGTGATCTTAGGAGACATTGACTGGTACGACATAGGCAAACCCCCCTCTGCTTCAAACCTGTCTGGGAAGCCAAGCCCAGGGCTTTCTTTCATGAACCACTAGGCATCTCTGTCTCTGTTTCTGAGTTTAACCTGGTTTCCCTCTATCTCACCACCCACGAATGGGGCCAGACAGGTGTGTGTCACCACCACTTCCTGATGCCCATCTGAGCCAGGCTGCACTTGGGGCTCAAAAGGGTTAATTTGCCCAAGGCATACACAATCCACAGGAGCGGAGCCTGGATTTGAACCCATACTGTCAAACTCCAAAGCCACGATCTTAACCACTATCCTGTGCTGTCTCCCAGGAGGAGGGTGGTTTTCAAACTTGTTCTCAGCACTGAAACATTTTAAGTGATGTCTTCCATAAAACCTCAAAAATGGAGCTGCCCTGGGGATCACAGGGCAGGAACGTGGTTGTGGGCCACTTTGCCTCATCCACAAACCCAGATTGGCTCCCAGGTGCCTTCACAGAACTCTGAGCTGCATGAAGTGGAAAAAAAACCACTCTCCTCCCCTGACTACACATGACTGTGACAGACAAAACCCACCTTGCCTGTCCAGAGCCTCCTGGTGATGGTCAGCAGTCAGCATCCACAGAGGCCAAAGCCCAAAAGAATGACTCACAGCTCATGCAGCATTTCCCACGGCCAAAGGGCCAGCAGCACGGTCTTATTTTCTTTTCTTTTCTTTTTTTTTTGAGATGGAGTCTAGCTCTGTCGCCAGTCTGGAGTTCAGCAGCGCGATCTCGGCTCACTGCAACCTTCGGCTCCCAGGTTCAAGTGATTCTCCTGCCTCAGCCTCCCAAGTAGCTGGGATTACAGGCACACGCCACCACACCCAGCTAATTTTTGTATTTTTTAGTAGAGACGGGGTTTCACCTTGTTGGCCAGGCTGGTCTCCATCTCCTGACCTTGTGATCCCCCCACCTCGGCCTCCCAAGGTGCTGGGATTACAAGCGTGAGCCACCACGCCCAGCCAACGCAGTCCTATTTTCATACTTCCTTTGAGGACCACAGTAATGTTTTCAGGAGATAAGCAGTTTCTGCACCTCCTCTGCCTTGACCCAAGCACATTCTAATAGACGTGATAAGGTGACAACCTGTGGGTACCCATGTTGAGCACTGCTACCGCCAGCATTGCCAAGTTGATTTGTATCGATTTGTGTCATTTCCCTGAAGTTCAACATAATGGTCAAACAGGAGGGCTCTGCTATGGGGCAGGCCCAGGTTCACATTCAGGCTCTGCCAATTACTGAGTGAGCTTGGACCAACTAATTAAGATTCCATTTTCTCACCTAGAAAATGAGATCAAGTAAGTACAACCCTGCATAGTATCCATCACTATAAAGGTTAGACTAGCTATTATTATTACTATTATAAGCTAATGAAACATATTCTTTTAGTTACAAGAAAATGAAGAAGCTGGACACCGTGGCCCACGCCTGCAGTTCTAGCACTTTGGGAGGCTGAGGCAGGAGGATCGCTTGAGGCCAGGAGTTTGAGACCAGCCTGGGCAACCTATTGAGACACTGTCTCTACAAAAAAAAAAAGAGAAAAAAACTAACTGGTTGTGGTGGCACTCGCCAGTAGTCCCAGCTACTTGGGAGGCCTACATGGAAGGATTGCTTGACAGGAGCTGAAGGCTGCAGTGAGCTATGATTGCATCAGCACACTCCTGCCCAGGCAACAGCAAGACCCAGAAAGAAAGAAAAGAAAAGGAGAAAGAGAAAAAGAAGAGAAAGAGAAAGAAAGAAAGAGAGAGAGAGAGAGAGAGAAAGAAAAGAAAGAAAGAAAGAAAGAAAGAAAGAAAGAAAGAAAGAAAGAAAGAAAGAAAGAAAGAAAGAAAGAAAGAAAGAA
>NW_012119932.1:1714213-1761685 GCF_000951035.1 Colobus angolensis palliatus
AAAAAAAAAAAAAAAATGAAAAGATTATTTTTTGTTTGTGTGAAGAATTTCACTCATATACGAATGGTCAATAGGTACATGAAAAAATGCCCAGTGTCACCAGTCTTCAGGGAAATGCAAGTCAAAACCAGATGGGATACCACTTCATACCCACTAGAAGGACTATTATGAAAAAGACAAAAAAAAAAAAAAATCACAAATGCTGATGAGGATGGAGAGAAGGGAAACCCTTATACACTGTTTTTGGCAATGTAGCATAGCTGCTATGGCAAATGGTATGCGGGTTCCTCAAAAAATTAAAAATAGAACTACTAGGTCAGTTGCAATGACTCATGCCTGTAATCCCAGCACTTTGGGAGGCCAAAGTGGGTGGATTGCTTGAGCCCAGGAGTTCAAGACCAGCCTGGGCAACATAATGAGATCCTGTTCCTTAAAAGAAAAAGAAAGAAATAGAACTACCTACCGTATGATCCAGCCATCCCACTACTGGGCATTTATCCAAAGGAAACAAAATCAGTATGTCAAAGGGATACCTGCTCTCCCATGTTTACTGCAGCATGACTCACTATAATAGCTAACCTAAGTGTGCGTCAACAGATGAAGGAAGGTGATGTGGTAGATATACACTCAGCCATTAAAAAGAATGAAATCTTGTCATTTGTGACAACACAGACAAACCTGGAGGAGGTTATGTTAAGTGGCCTGAGAACTCTAGCAGGACAGTAAGCTGAGGCAATTATAGAGCCCACCTTATTTATCTCTGTCTTGCAAGGATTTCTGTCCTTTATTGCTTGATGTCTAGTATCCTGAAACTGTTGTTTCATATGTTTTTTTCTTTTTTGTTGTTGTTGTTAATGAGACAAGTTCTCACTCTGTTGCCCACGCTGGAGTGCAGTGGCACAATTACAGCTCACTGCAGCCTCCTGGGCTCAAGCAATCCTCACACCTCAGCCTCCCCAGTAGCTGGGACTACAGCTAATATATACCTATTTTAAGAGACTGGGTTTCATGTTGCCTAGGCTGGTCTTGAAGTCCTGAGCTCAAGCCATCATTCCACCTCAGCCCCCCAAAGTGTTGGGATTACGGATATGAGCCACTGCACCCAGCCTATCTTTTTTGTTTTTAAGGAAGGAGGATAAATCTGCTCTTTGTTAGTCCATCTAGGCAAGCAACAGAAGTCACAGGGGCTTATCCAAAGTATAATGACATTTTTAAACTACAGCAATAAAAGTCATTCCCTTCAAATCATTTAAAATTAAAAAACAAAGTTTTGTTACATTAGAAAACAGTTTTGCAAACTGCATTATGTTAAGGGTATATATATCCTGTATATGTAAGGATATATACCCATACTCAGTGGAGTTTCATGATATATCATGAGTTTTACAGCAAATGAAATTTACATGATCACAAGAAGAGTAAATAGATTCTGAATAAATTACTGAAATTTCTAACACCCAACGTCATTTTCTTTTTTCTTTTCTTTTTTTTTTTTTTTTTTGAGATAGAGTCTCGCTCCGTTGCCCAGGCTGGAGTGCAGTGGCTGATCTCAGCTCTCTGCAAGCTCTGCCTCCCAGGTTCACGCCATTCTCCTGCCTCAGCCTCCTGAGTAGCTGGGACTACAGGCGCCTGCCACCACGCCCGGCTAATTTTTTGTATTTTTAGTAGAGACAGGGTTTCACCTTGTTAGCCAGGATGGTCTAGATCTCCTGACCTTATGATCCGCCCTCCTCGGCCTCCCAAAGTGCTGGCATTAGGGGCGTGAGCCACCGCGCCACAGCCTCCAATGTCATTTTCTATGTAGCTTTAACCCTTGGCATAACTGATCAGTAAATACAAAATTGGGTCCTTTTATGACTGTGCCTGAAGTACACTGGATATGGGTTGAACTCTTCCCACCTTCCTGAGAATTTATTCTCTAGTTATTTCTCAGCGTTCCCACATGAGTCCGCCCTTGCGTCCACAAATCAGCCTGTCAGCTGCAGTTACCACGGAGCATCTGCCACCTCCTCCGCCAGCCCCTGCTGCATTTCCTGGTTCTCCCTGAGAAGCCTCTTCTAGGATCCTTAGTGAAGCCTTTGCTGATGGTGCCTGTTGAAGGAGTGCCCGTATCAGTTCCAAGGGCTGCCTAAAGCTGCCAGGCAGGGCTAGGTTTCTCACAGAGGCAGGGGACCCTGAACAGTTCTGAACATAACCTGCTTCTGGCCTTTAACTCCTCCCAAGATCTTACAGTCTCTGATGAAAGCAGTTCAATTAGTTTATGGCCAAAGGAGTCAGACAGGGAACAGAGTTCATATCGCCCTCTTGTTCCCTCTTCCCTGCCACCCTGACTCAGTCAAACTTCTTCTCCTCCCTCCCTTACAAAACAAAAGCCCTCGTGCTCATCAGCCAATGACCACAAATATTTGATGGGGACAGAGGGAGAGAAGAGTAGATGTTTTATGTGCTAGCAATAACTGAATGCAAAAACTGGACAACCCATGTGCCTTGTTCCATAGCCACTGGCCCTTGCTAGGCCACGTAGTGTGGATGTGCCTGAAATTCGGAGCTCAGTGGTTGCCCAGTATGCAGCCTCAGTGGAATGTCTCATTGAGGAGCTGTTCTTAGATCCTCCCGCAAAAACCTAAGAGCAGAGGCCACCCTACCCAGGTGGTTTTGCGTTGCTCATCGGCAGCCTAGACTCTGGTACTTAAACAGTAGCTTCTGATATCGAACCTCACATTTCTCATGCTTAAAGGAGGCACAACCTAAGTCAGACACAGCCGTGGTCGGCTCCCTTCTCCCACTCCTCTTCCAGGCTTCCGCCAACAAATTGGTACAGCAAAGTCTCATTTCCTTAGGGGTCCTGGAACTTCCTTTTCACTGTGATTACAAAAACATTTATTAGAGGATACATTTATTCCTCAGGCACATTAATGGAGTCCAGATTCTGCTTGGATAATGTGGACAGACAGATGTGCAGTGTTGTGTGCTACTTTTAGATGAGCAACACTGTTTACACAGAATTCGCCCGAGACCACCCAACTCATTTCACATGTAGCCTCCAGCTTTCCAAGCCCTTAGCCTCCAGAGGAAAAGAAAAAATTTAATAACTCAGCGCCCCACCCAGTTTTGAAGACATGACTTAATACTGAAGGAATTTGCAAGCCTGCACTGCCAATCAACATGCCTACATCAAATAAACCATCTTTTCTTATTCTGAAAAATGGAAGGTGGTTCTAGAAACATTCTGCTCTCTGACTTTCTTCCATAGTGCCCATGTCTCATTTGAGACCTGGAGAAGTCTGAACAAAGACCATAAGCCTAAAAAGTAATAACGATGCATGAAACACTTGGTATTTGCTCTTCCTCAAGTCTTCTACTTTCTATTTCACATCAATTGCCTTCTCCCCTTAGCTCTATATTATGTCTAATGATATTGTTAATAATTTTTGGCATATAGTTTGTTACATTGTTGGCTCCTTATGTAACTTCGAGAAGCAGGTAAGGTGGTGTCTTAGTCCGTACAGGCTGCTGTAACAAAATGCCATAGATTGGGTGGCTTGTAAACAACGGAGATTTCTTTCTCACAGTTCTGGAGTGTGGGACTTCCCAGATCAAGGCGCTGGCAGATTCAGTGTGTGGTGAGGGCCCACTTTCAGATGAGATCGGGTGCATTCTAGGTGGTATGGCCATACACGAGGTCCCACTTTCATGTCCGTAGATGGTGCCTTTTCACTGTGTCCTCACTTGGCGGAAGGGGCAAGCAAGCTCTTTGGGGTCTCTTTTCTAAAGACACTAATCCCATTCACGAGGGCTCCGCTTTCATGACTTAATCACCCCTCAAAGTCCCCACCTCCTAGTATCATGGTGATTCGATTTTAACATCTGAATTTTGGGCAGGGTTGGGGAGTTGGGGGTTCACAAACATTCAGACCATAACAGGCAGGTGGTAGCAGCGTCTCCATTTTCCAGATGAATTAAATGAGAAATCAAGTGAGTTTGCCTAAGTGTCCCAGAAAGTAACTGGTTAAGTCCATTATTCCAGCTGATCAGAATAATTTCTTTTTCCACATTGCATCTGGAAACCATTGCCTGCTTTTAAGTTTTGTTGTGTTGAGTTATGTAGAGATAGCACCACATTATTGATGTATATTATATGTCATGTTACTTTATGGTTTACCAAGACCTAAGGGTACACTTATGCCTTTTCTTTCTAAGCCCTATCTGAATTTGGTCAGTGATTTGTATAGAAAATGTGAACCCAGTAAATAATATTCTAGTGTTTTTCTGTAAACACCAACAAATTTTAGCTACATGGGGGCTATTCATAGAACTAAAAGGCAGCAGAGCTTGGGAGAGTAGAAAAAGCACTGGAATAAAAGCTAAGACACTCGGTTCTAGGTCTGGCTTTGTCCTTAATTCACTCCCATGTCTACTCCCTTCCCTTTTACAGATAATACAAGAAGCAAATTCAATCCAATAAACATTTATCAAGGGCCTATTGGGTAAAGCACTTTACATATGACATTTAAGTTAAACCTCACAACAACCCAAACGGGTACGTGTCACTGTACTCATTTTCTAGAAGAGAAGACTAGCATCAGGGAGCTTAAGACAGGGGCAGGGCAGGGTCTGGGCCACTCTTCGAGTCCCACACCATGTTCCTTTCTATGTCCAAGGCCCTGTTCAGTGTTGAGGAACCTTCAAGGAGATAGATGTAAAGTCCCCATCCTCAAGCTGCTTTCAAAACAGCAGAAGTGAGTCTGGTGCAGAGACTCACGCCTGTACTCCCAGCATTTGGGGAGGCCAAGGCATGAGGACCACTTGAGCCCAGGAGTTTGTGACCAACCTGGATGACACAGCAAGGCCCTGTCTCCACAGAGATACAAAAATCAGTCAGTTCCAGCAACTCAGGAGGCTGAAGCAGGAGGATTGCTTGAGCCCAGGAGTTTGAGACCAGTCTAGGCAATATAGTGAGACCCTATCTCTACAAAAACTACAAAAATTTAAAATTTAAAAAACAACAGCAGAAGTGAACAGATGCATATGCAGTGAACAAGGGGTAGCTAATATAACGAGGAAGTAACCAGTGCTGCCTGAATGGGTGCTACATGCAAAGGAAGCGGGTTGGCTGGAGAGATCACTTCTGGCCTACAGCTGTGGTGGGGTGAGGTTCAGGTGATATTTTATAATGAAAGTGGAACGTAATTTGGATATCTAAGTATGATTATGATTTTGACAGGCAGAGATGTGGCAGAGAGATATTCTGGATAGAGGGTATTTTAGTCCGTTCTCATTCTGCTGTAAGGACATACCAAGACTGAGTAATTTATAAAAGAAAGATGTTTAATTGACTCACAGTTCTGCAGGGCTGGGAAGGCCTCAGGAAACTTACAGTCATAGCAGAAGGGGAAGCAAATACGTCCTTCTTCACATGGTGGCAGCAAGGAGAAGTGCAGAGCGAAGGGAAGGGGGAACCACTTATAAAACCATCAGATCTCGTGAGAACTCACTGTGATGAGAACAACATGGAGGTTGTTCTCCACGATAATTGAATCACCATGATTCTCCCCCAGGTCCCTCCTATGACATGTTGGGATTATGGGAACTACAGTTTAAGATGAGATTTGGGTGGGGACACAGCCAAACCCTATCAGAAAGAGTATTAACAAGATACAAAGATGTAAAATACAAAGATGGTAAAATGCAGAGTACGCACTAGATTTAGCCCACAAGTTGGTGTGGGTGGAACATAGACCCCGGCTACTCAAAGGGTGGCCTGGGGACCTGCAGCAGCCCCATCACCTGGGAGCTGGTTAGAAATGTGTAAAAAACTAGCTGGGCATGGTGGCAAGCACCTGCAATCCCAGCTACTCTGGAGACTGAGGCAGGAAGATCTCTTGAGCCCAGGAGTTCGAGGCTGCAGTGAGCTATGATGGCATCATTGCACTCTAGCTTGGGCAACATAATGAGACCCCAAGTGTAAGGGGGGGGAAAAGAAGGAAACACAGACTCTAGGCCCCACCCCAGACATACAGAATCACAATCTGCACAAGTGATCCATGCACAGTGGAACACACTGGAGTGGAGTGCAGGTCACACGGAAAGGCAGATTGTGATCAGGCCAATAGAGAAGCTGCCAAACCTGTTGGTCAGGTGGAGGCTTTGCAGCAAGATGGGGTCTTGTGTTAAATCTCCACCCTGGCTCCAGCAACATCACTTCCCAGCTGTGGGACCTTGGGCAAAGTTACTTAACAAGGTTACTTAAATTGGGGTGATAACAGTACCTACTACCTGCCTCATAAGATTTGTTTTTAAAATCGACTTTATTTTTCAGAGTAATTTTAGCTTTACAGCAAAGCTGTCTGGGAGGTACAGGATTTCTCACATAGCCCCACATAGCCTCCCCGCTTATCAACATCCCCTGCCAGAGTTGAATATTTGTTACAAGAAAACCTACATCAACACATCATTATCACCCAGAGTTCTCAGTGTGCATTAGGGTTCACTCTTGGTGATGTACATTCTATGAGTTTAGATCTGTATGATGATATCAATCCAGTGGAGCAGTATCATACAAGACAGTTTTACTGCCCTGAAAATCCTGTGTTTTGCCTCTTTCTCCCTGCCTCCCACCTAACCCCTGCCGACCACTGATCTTTTTACTGTCTCCATAGCTTTGCCTTTTCTAGAATGTCATTTAGTTGGAACCTTACAGTGTGTGGCCTTTCAGATTGACTTCTTTCACTTAGTAATATGCATTTAAGTTTTCTTCATGTCTTTTTATGACTTGATAGCTCTTATTTGCACTAAATAATAATTCATTGCATGGATGCATCACAGTTCATTCATCCATTCACCTACTGAAGGATCTCTGGGTTGCCTCCGTAGTTTAGCAATTACAAATAAAGCTGCTGGCCAGGTGCAGTGGCTCATGCCTGTAATCCCAGCACTTGGGAAGCCAAGGCAGGCAGATCACTTGAGGTCAGGAGTTTAGACCAGCCTGGCCAATGTGGTGAAACCTCATCTCTACTAAAAATAAAAAAATTAGCCTGGTGTGATGGCACACACCTGTAATCCCACCTACTCAGGAGACTGAGGCTGGAGAATCACTTGAACCTGGGAGGCGGAGGTTGCTGTGAGCCAGGATCATGCCACTGCACTCCAGCCTGGGCAACAGAGTGAGACTCCACCTCAAAACAAATAAATAAATAAAGCTGCTATAAACATCTAGGTAATTTTTTTGCAGATAAGTTTTCAATTCATTTGGATAAATATTAACGAGTGTGATTGCTCGATCCTACCACATGGGACTGTGTTAGGATTCATGTAAGTAATGTGCTTACTAACATGCCAGGCACTTGGTAAATTTGAATGCTCAGTAAATGATTCTGAGAGTCAGGCTTGCCCCTAACATTTATGGGTCCCAGAACAAGAATACAAAGGCCGATCCACATACCCTTTGCCCAAATAGTTAAGGTTTTGAAACTTGATAGTTTTGTTCATGGCCAAGCTCAGGTTTTCACTCGACCTGGAGATTGACTAAAGGACCCAGGCTCATCCCTACAGGCTGCAAGCCTGAGCAGACCATGGTATCTGCTGGGCAAGGCTGGGCATGAGCTGAGGACAGGGCCCCCAGGTAGGGACAGGACCCTCCTGAAACCTGGATGGACCTGACTCGGGAAGCTCTTCAGAGCACTGGGGTACCTAGGTCCTTCTCCTCCATGTCCCTCTTTTCCAACTCAGATGCCTCCAAGACTATATACCTTCTGAGTCAAGGGGTTGAAGGGAGCGTCATCATCTGGGGAGGCCGTCCTGCTGAGACACCTACCCTGGGTGATTTGGGGTGGCCAATATCCCCTTCTCTTTGCGTGTTTCCCCAGGTAGGCTGTTCTTTTCTCCACCACTGCCCCTAACTCTACCCTGCAAAGAGGAGGGGAGGCCTACTTCAGCCTGCATGTCCTCTCGAATAATTCCATTACCTCAATCTGTTACAGAGCTTTCTAAAAATCTTCTTTATAAGACCAAAAAGAAAAAGAGCAACAATAAATGTCTTTGTGTTTTGGTATTTGTGATATGCAGGGCTCCTCTTGCCTGGCTCTGCGGGTGGCTCTGCCCATTGTTATGACAAAACCAGACTTTTGTAGGCATGGGAATCTTCAGAAATATTTTGAGCTGAGAAGTGACACACAGAGCTCAACTTTTTGGGCCCAAATACGGTAGCTTGGAAATGAAGATAGATTCAGTCAAATGTCAGAAGGTGGGTGAGTGTTCTAGAAGTTTCCATGGCTCCATGGCACAGAATCTGCTGCCACTTCTCTCCCTGGGCCCTTCCTCAACACCATGTCATCCTCCTGGCAATCTTAAAACAGTTTCATGAGAGCTGGTTTAAGATGTTGTTACTTTTGAACAACCATTTTCATTGAATTATTTAAGTGATAATTCTAAATCTTCCCTTTTTTTTTTTTTTAATAATTGTGTGGAGGAAATGGTCTCTTGGCTGGGCACTATGGCTCACACCTGTAATCCCAGCACTTTGGGAGGCCAAGGCAGGTGGATCACTTGAGGTCAGGAGTTCTAAACCAGCCTGGCCAATATGGCAAAACCCCATCTCTACTAAAATATAAAAATATACAAAAGTTGGCCAGACATGGTGGTGCATGCCTGTAGTCCCAGCTACTCAGGAGGCTGAGGCAGGAGAATCGCTTGAACCCGGATGACGGAGGTTGCGGTGAGCCAAGATTGCACCACTGCACTCCAGCCTGGGCAACAGAGTGAGATTCTGTCTAAACAAATAAAAAAGAAAAAGAAAGAAAAACAAAAAAGAAAATGGTCTCTTAAGAAATGATCACCACTAGGGTATTATCAACTACATTTTAAAACATAAACTTTGCTGGAGTCTTTGGGGTCATTCAGATGTGTCAAGAGGCTCCGTGTGTTTGTCCTTCTGCCTCATGATTTAAAAACATAATTTAAATCAAAACAAGAAGCCCATACCAAGGTTCAAAACAGAAGGATATCCTGCTTCAAGGTTTCAAACAAAGTTCATGTAAAGCAATGCGGCTGAATCTGTTTTTAAACTGAGTTTCCTCTTTCCTGGGGTCGTCTCTAACTAAATTGAAATAAAGATCCATTCCCTTCTCCCCTCCCCTTTTTCCTTTTGCGTGGTGGCCTTTCTTTCTTCCCATTAGCCTGTGGATTATTCCCATCGTTGTGTCCCTCCTTCTGACCCATCCTCCCTTTCTTTCTTATAAAGGAAAGCGCCTTTCTCTGTGTGGTGGGGATTATGCTTAGCTAACTAGGACCCCTCTTGGAAACTGGGTGGAGTAGAATACCAATCACAATGCAGTGATTAATCATTGTCATTAAACAGAAAGCCATTTTGTCTTAGAAGAAAGTCACATCACGTTTGGAGAGTCAGGCACACCAAAGTCAGGAAATGCAAGATGGATGTGTACTTTCAAATGAACTAAATTGTACAGGTGAACATAGATATACAATATTTATATTATATTATGTATAATTATAATAGATATATTTATATTCTATATGTTTATATATAAATATTTGTATATATAAATTATGTATATATGTTTATATATAAACATATTTGTATATATGTAATTATATATATATAGATATAAATTTTTTCCTGGCTAAAATTGCTAGTTTCACTTGAAAAATGTATCCTTTACTCATTATCCAATGAACTACTGGTATTAAAATATCAAGAATTCATATTTTTGCATTTTCAATGTTCAGAATTCGCATGGCCTTTTGCATTTAGGGTTTTTTTAATTTTTTTAACATTTTGAGGTTGTAGGGCATGGTGGCACATGCCTGTGGTCCCAGTTACTTGGGAGGCTGAGGTGGGAGGATCGCTTGAGCCCAGGAGTCCAAGACCAGCCTGGGCAACATAGTGAGATCCCCATCTCTAAAAAAATATAAATAAATAAAAATAAAAAGTATATATTAAGGAGGCTTTTCAGGAACTGAGATAATAAAATAATAGTAATGAGAATAAAGAAATGCAGTTTGGGTGGGAATCACTCAGACATAACAGGAAGTGTTGCTTGCCAACATTTCATGGCTAAAGTGGATGGGGAAGAAGTATTGAAAATACAGCTAACATGCGTGCTTATAATTTTCAGTCTGGCTCAACGAACGCTGAATGCTACAACGTGCCAGCCACTGGGGGTACAATTAGGATGAAAGTCGGCTTCTATGCTGAAAAAGTTTTCATTCCATCGGCAATTGCTATATTCACAGAAAATTTCAGTCGAATGTGCTTTGTTGACATCCAGATATGCATAGTATTATTGGGGCAACCATGCAGAGGAAGCCAGGGGGAGTCCAGGAAAAAAAACTTCCTAGAAGAGATGATGCCTGAGTCCTCTCCTCTCCTTTCTCCTTTCTCCTTTCCTTAGGCAGATTCTCGCTCTGTCACCCAGGCTGGAGTACAATAATGAGATCTCGACTCACTGCAACCTCTGCCTCCCGGGTTCAAGCAATTCTCCTGCCTCACCCTCCCTAATAGCTAGGATTACAGGCAGCTGCCACCATACCTGACTAATTTTTGTATTTTTAGTAGAGACAGGGTTTTACCGTGTTGGCCAGGCTGGTCTTGAACTCCTGACCTCAGGTGATCCGCCTGCCTCAGCCTCCCCAAGTGCTGGGATTACAGACATGAGCCACTGTGTCCCGCAAACTGAGCCTTGAAGAAAAAATAAGAATTACCCACTTGAAGAGAGATAGAGAAGTGTGGTGTGAGCCATGCCTAGCCAAGACCGAGAACCAAACTGCATGTCCTGTACCCAGAACTCCAGGGCCCTCAGTGCAAAACGGCGGTCGGTGTTCATTGGCCATCATAAGAGGGGTCACAAGGAATTGGTAATTAACAATGTTTATCAAAATTTGTGGAATATTGACTTTTCCTGTGAACTAGAGTGATCGTTGAGGTTGTTTTGTTTACAAGTAGTGAATTCTTTTTTTTAAATTCCCACAAGCTAAAATTGTGGATTTATAGAAAGGAGTTGACCTGATTCCCAAGATAAAAATGCAACCAGACCTGGAAAAATAGGAACTCCATGCTCATGTTCTACCACAGATCTTCTACCTCCATCCTGCAAAGCAGTTTCGGGATCACTCCACGCCCTGCTGACTGTAAATAGCTCTCTAGAAAAACCAACATGGGTCCAGGGAGAGCCAATAAGTACAAACATGGGTCAGAGCATGATCTCCAGGTGGCTGCTGTCCATCGAGAAAAAGGCTGAAAACAGCAAAGTGAGGCCAGGTGCTTTG
Organism: Colobus angolensis palliatus; assembly: GCF_000951035.1. Taxonomy (NCBI): domain Eukaryota; kingdom Metazoa; phylum Chordata; class Mammalia; order Primates; family Cercopithecidae; genus Colobus; species Colobus angolensis. The sequence continues at coordinate 1,725,497 of NW_012119932.1, forward strand.
GGAGGCCAAGGCAGGAGGAGCACTTGAGGCCAGGAATTCGAGACCAGCCTGGTCAACATAGTAAGACCCCGTCTCTAAAAAGAAAAATAAAAAAAGTATCTGGATGTGGTGGTGCACATCTGTAGTCCCAGCTACTTGCGGGGCTGAAGTGGGAGATCGCTTGAGCCCAGGAGTTCGAGGCTGCAGTAAGCTATGATTGCACCACTGGTTTCCAACATGGATGACAGAGTGAGGCTCTGTCTCAAAAGAAAGAAAAGAAAAGAAAAGAAGGAGGGAGGGAGGGATGGAGGGAGGGAAGAGAAAGAAGAAAGGAAGGAAGGAAGAGAAAGAAAGAAAGAAAAAGAAAGAAAAGAGAGAGAGAGAAAGAAAAAAGAGGAAAGAAAGCAGGAGGGAGGGAGGGAGGAAGGACAGAAAGAGGAAGGAAGGAAGGCAGGAAGGAAGGAAAGAAGGAAGAAGGAAGCAAGGGAAAGAAGGAAGGAAGGAAGGAGGGAGGGAGAGAGGGAGGAAGGAAGAAAGGAAAAGAAGAAAGATAGAGAGAAAGAAAAAAAGGAAAGAAAGCAGGAGGGAGGGAGAAAGGACGGAAGGAGGAAGGAAGGAAAGAAGGAAGAGAAAGAAGGAAGGAAGAAGGAAGGAAAGAAGGGAGGAGGGAAGGAAGGAAGGAGGGAGGGAGGAAGGAAGGAAAAGAAGAAAGAAAAAAGAAAAGAAAGAAAGAGAAGAAAGGAAGGAAGGAGGGAAGGAAGGAAGGAAGCAGTAAAGTGGAGTGATGGAAATTTTGCCCATGCAGTGGCTCATTGTAAACATCAGACACTGCAGCACGGGAGCTGGGAGTTCACTGAGAAACCCCGAAGGAACACACAGATGAGTGTGTTTCCAAGGTGGTAGCCAGTCAATAGATTGGCACCAGAGGGACAGCAGTCCTTCTTAACCATGTGCTTCATGGCGTCAGTCCACCTCAGTAAACCCTAACCACAGAGCACATGGCTTACATGTATGTATTATCTGCTGTGTGAATGAACAAAGAATAAATCACAAAACCAATGTCAGGAGACTCAAACAGATGTGCATGTTTCTTAAGATTAAAGGCAAGACTAAAGACATGGCGAAACCCCATCTCCACTAAAAACACAACAACAACAAAAAATTTAGCCGGGCCTGGTAGCCTGTAATCCCAGCTACTTGGGAGGCTGAGGCAGGAGAATCACTTGAGCCCAGGAGGCTGAGGCTGCAGTGAGCTGAGTTCACGCCACTGCACTCCAGCCTGGGCAACAGTGCAAGACTCTGTCTCAAAAAAAAAAAGAAAAAAAATACTAAAGGCAGATGTCAAGAAGACAGAGCATACTTTATGTACTATTTATTATAAAATGCCAGGCACTTTTCTAAGTGCTTAATGCGTACTGATTCATTTAATCCTCCCTATGCTCCTCTGAAGTAGGAACTCTGAATATACTCTTTTTATTCATAGGGAAACTGATGCGATGCACTGAAAGGTTGGGTAACTTCCTTAAGGTTGCTGCACAAAAAGTGGAGCTGTGGCCGGAACCCAGGCAGCCTGGTGCCTGAATTCATGAGACGCCAGCTGCCTGTTCGCTTAGTCTCCACATTCTCCTTTCTCCCCACTCACCCCACAGAGATTGAAAGCATGAGTTTCTCCACAAAAACAATCTAAGCACCAAATAGGTATTTAAATGAACAGGAGACTGAAAAGGAGGTAAGTTGATTTCAAGAGATAAAAACATTAACATGATATTAGGTTGGTGCAAAAGTAATTGCAGTCCTTGCCATTTGAAAAAAGGCAAAAACTACAGTTACTTTTGCACCAACCTAATAGTTTTCAAACTTTTGGGTATTTTGATAGCAGAACATTTCTTCTTTAGAATTCAGTGAATACAGCCGGGTGCGGTGGCTCATTCCTGTAATCCCAACATTTTAGGAGGCCGAGGCGGGCGGATCCTCTGAGGTCAGGAGTTCCAGACCAGCCTAGCCGACACAGTGAAACCCTGTCTCTACTAAAAATACAAAAATCAGCCGGGCATGGTGGCACGTGCCTGTAATCCCAGTTACTCGGGAGGCTGAGGCAGGAGAATCGCTTGATCCCCGGAGGCGGTTGTAGTGAGCCAAGGTTGCAACACTGCACTGCAGCCCGGGTAACAAGAGCGAAACCTTGTTTCGCTCATCTCAAAAAAAAAAAAACCGGTAAATAAAACAGAGACAGAACAACTCTGGTGGAAGCAAGGGACAGGTGTGAGAGCTTCACTGACCCTGGCTCTGCATCAGCTTCCACTTTGGCTCCATGTAGCTTAAAAGACTGAGGGACTAAATTGCAAGTCACATCTCACATCAACCACTGATTGGAAAACTAGGAATACTAGAATCAATTCACCTGTCCTTATTACCTGAGCTGGTATCAAATGCTCAGAGTTTTGAAAAAAATCAATTCGAGCCATTTGCAACATTTTAATTAGGAGCTCTCCAGCTTGATCATTAAATCTTCTTACAATGAAATGTTTCTGACTGTTTTGCATCTCTGTCCATTTGATAAGAGTATCAGCGACCTCTCTGAGCACAGGAGAAGAGCTGAGAGGAAGGATTAGGATGAAAGAAGGGGAAAAGCAAAGTTAAGGCCTCTGTAGGGGCGGAGAATATTGAGACAGCCTTTGTGTAGAGATTTTGAAGCAAGTTGCGCTCTGACTCTTGAAATGAATGGCTTAGAGAGTGGTTCTCTTGTTTATTTATTTTCTTTACTTTTCCTCTTCTGGTTCCTCAGAAGGACAGGATATTTAGGATATTTATTCTTCCTCAGTTTGTTTTTTTCCTGAACATTCTCAAAGCAGTCCAAATTGTCTGTTTGGTGAGGAATCGTCTCCCCTGCTGTGCTATCTGACATGCTGTATGGAGTACCTAGAGACCAGGTCACCTAACATTTCCAAAATAGTTTTTCCAAAGATGCGTGACTATAGGTCAGAGGTTTCCTTTTGTATTTGAGTAAATCCACACATCCTCTGCCACCAGCATTCCTACGGAGATGTTGATTTCTCCTGTCCATTTCAGCTTATGCCTCTGACTTCACTGATGCAGCCAGACCCTGTACCCCTTGGTGTTTCTCTCCAGGGAGCACCCACGATGTGCTTCTTTCCCCCAGGAATACTGGGGAGGGCCAGGGGCTACACCAGAATGTTGTGGAGTCAGGTGAATCTAGGATTGAATTGGACGCATTCACTTACTAGCAGCACCTCTTTGGGAAAGTTTTTTTTTTTTTTTTTTGGACAGTCTCGCTCTGTCACCCAGGCTGAAGTGCAGTGGTGCAATCTTGGCTCACTACAACCTCCACCTCCCAGGTTCAAGCGATTCTCCCACCTCAGCTTCCCAAGTAGCTGGAACTGCAGGCACGTGCCACCATACCCGGCTATTTTTTGTATTTTTAGTAGAGATGGGGTTTCACCATGTTGGCCATGCTGGTCTTGAACTCCTGACCTCAAGTGATCCACCCGCCTCGGCCTCCCAAAGGCCGGAATTACAGGCGTGGGATTACAGGCATGAGCCACCATGCCCAGCCCTCTTTGGGAAAGTTTCTTAAACTCTTATTGTCTCTGTTTCTTCATTTGCAAATTGGAGATTAAATAATACCTAATCTGGCCTGGCACAGTGGCTCACGCATGTAATCCCAGCACTTTGGGAGTCTGAGGCAGGCAGATTGCTTGAGGCCAGGAGTTGGAGACCAGCCTGACCAACATAGCAAAACCCCATCTCTACTAAAAATACAAAAATTAGCCCATCATGGTGGCGCACCTGTAATCTCAGCTACTCGGGAGGGCGAAGTGGGAGAATTGCTTGAACTGGGGAGGCGGAGGTTGCAGTGAGCCGAGATTGTACCACTGCACTCCAGCCTGTGCAACAGAGCAAGACTCTGTCTCTAACATAACATAACATAACATAAAATAAAACTTATTCTGAGCTCTACTGAACATTAGCAAAACAGCTAAATCCATTTATATGCAGAATCTTCTAGCTCACAGAAAAACCAACTTATTATATGAAGCTAGCATAACTTTGCGTTAAAAATACACAAGGGTAGTGAAAGAAAATAAAACAATAGACTAGTTTTACTTGTAATATTTTATTTGGGATTATTCATCTTTCTTCAAACCAGTGACGTTCATTAAAAACACACAAACATCAATCCAAGAGATATAGGATGATTTTGAACCATTAGAAAAATATCATGGTTAGGCCTGGTGGGGATAACTCATGGCTCTAATCCCAGTGATTGGGAGGCTGAGGCAGGGGGATCCCTGTAGCCTAGTTGTTCGAGACCAGCTTGAGCAAAATAGTGAGACCCAATCTCTACAGAAAAAAAAAAATTAGCCGGGCATGGTGGTACGTGCCTGATCAAGGAAGAGCACTGACTCGGCCAAATAGGGAAAATGAACATCAAAATGCCTGTGGAGGGGACGAATAGTGAGAAGTAGGGGGGTCGTGCCACAAATTCCTGAAGGGCTCAGGAATAGGTTTTTAGAAGGTGGAGTGAGGAAGGAATGGAATGAAAAGAACAAGGTTGTTGAAAGCCTTTGAGTGGAGAAGCGGAACCTCTAAGTTTCCTTCACCATCCCAGTGGGAAATAAAAGGCTTATTTTTCTGGAGTGTGTAAACCAGGGGAGCTCTAGAGTCCAGTGTACCAGTGGAGGACTGAGGAGTAGCCATATCCTCAGGGGCTGAGTCAGGGTCGGGGGTTGGAGGAAGGAAGAAAAAGAAATTGGGAGACTGAGGTGGGAGGATTGCTTGGGGCCAGGAGTTCGAGACCAGCCTGGGCAATACAGTGAGACTTCATCTCTATAAAAAATAAAATTAAATAAATAATAATACAATGCTTTTTTTGAGACGGAGTCTCGTTGTTTCGCCTAGGCTGGAGTGCAGTGGTGTGACCTTGGCTCACTGCAACCTCCGCCTTCCAGGTTCAAGCGATTCCCCTGCCTCAGCCTCCCGAGTAGCTGGGACTACAGATACGCACCACCATACCTGGCTCATTTTTGTATTTTTAGTAGAGATGGGGTTTCACCATATTGGTCAGGCTGATCTTGAACTCCTGACCTTGTGATCCGCCTGCTTCAGCCTCCCAAAGTGCTGGGATTACAGGTGTGAGCCACAGCCCCTGGCCATACAATTTTTAAAAAAGAAATTAATCCTGTCTAGCATTTACGGAATGCTAACCATATGCCGGGTTCTGTTCTAAATGTTCCACATGCATTAATTCAGTTGATCTTTGTAGAACCCACCAGACAGGAAAAAAGAAAATGTACAAAAGTTACCAAGACTGTTTTGGGTTTGTGGGGTTTTTTGTTTTGTTTTGGTAGAAATGTTGATCTCACTATGTTGCCCAGGCTGGTCTCAAACTCCTGGGCTCAAGCAATCCTCCTGCCTCAGCCTCCCAAAGTGCCTGCCTCTGCAGGCATGAGCCACCACCCTCAGCCTCAAGGCAATTTTTAAAAAGAACTAAAAAGTGGACTTGTCCTATCAAATGTTAAAACATATTAAAAAGCTATGATAAGACCAGGTGTGGTGGCTCACACCTATAATCCTAGCACTTTGGGAGGCCAAGGCAGGAGGATCGCTGGCAGCCAGGAGTTCGAGGGTGCACTCCAGCCTGGGTGACAGAACAAGACCCTGTATCTGAAAAAACAAAAAAGAAAAAAGAAAAAGAGAACAACTATGAGAATGATAACAATATGATTTGGGTGTTGGAAATAGATAAATTAGATTAATTAATTGGATATGTTAGATTAATTAATGTTTATGTAGATGTGTTAGATTGGAAAAATACAGAAACTGACCCTTACATATGAGAATGATAGATATGATCAAAATGATGTTTCAAACCAGCAGGGAAAAATAATAATTCAATAAATTATATTGGAACAATTGACAATATACCCACTTGGAAGATATAAATTCCAGATGAATTAAGGACAAATCTAATATTAAAAACATGTATATAATGAATGGACTGAGAACATTATGCTGAGTGAAATAAGCCAGGCACAGAGTGATAACTACTATATAATTGCATTTATATGTGTAATATAAAAAAGTTGAACTCACAGAAGTAGAGAATAGAATAGTGCTTACCAGAGGCTGGGGGCAGCAGGGGAGAATGGGGAAAAGGGAGAGGTTGGTCAGTGGATGCAAAGTTACAGGTAGATAGGAGGAATAAGTTCTGGTGTTCTGTTGCACAGCACAGAGACTATAATTAATATATATTTCAAAATAGCTAAAAGAGGATTTTAAATGTTCTCAACACAAGAAATGATAAATATTTGAAGTAATGGATATGGTAATTAGCCTTATCTGATCACTCCACAATGCAGAAATGTATCGTAACATCGCATTGTACCTCATAAATATTGTATTAGTCCATTCTCATGCTGCTAATAACAACACATACCCGAGACTGATTAATTTATGGAGGAAAGAGGCTTAATTGATTCACAGTTCCACAGGGCTAGGAAAGCCTCAGGAAACCTACAATCATGGCGGAAGGAGAAGCAAACATGCCCTTCCTCACATGATGGCAGAGAGGAGAAGTGCAGAACGAAGCGGGGGGAAAAGCCTCCTAATAAAACCATCAGATCTCATGAGAACTCACTCATTGTCATGAGAACAGCGTGAAGGTAACTGCTGCCATGACTCATTTACCTCCCGCTGGGTCCCTCCCCATGACACGTGGGGATTATGAGAACTACAGTTCAAAATGAGATCTGGGTAGGGACACAGCCTAATCATATCAAATATATACAGTAATTGTTGGTCAATTAAAATTTTTTTTAAAAAACATGTTTATACACTTGGAAGAAGTAAGAATTTCTTAAGTAACACTTGCTTGGCAACATACTCTATGACTTTTAGCACATTATTTAGTTCTCTGATTTTTTTGGTTTTTGGTTTTAATCAATAGAATGAAGATGAAAATGTAGAATTATTGTGAAATTTACTCTGATCTGACAGACTGTAAATCTCACTGGTTACATTAAACTTTGTGGTTTAGTAGTTGTATTCAATTCTGTATAACCCAGTCAGTCCCCTGGAAATACCGAAATTTTATTTTTCCTGCTGCTATTAACATATTTAAATCTAACATGCAGAAATTCTTCCTATGTTAATTCCTCTATTTTAGCACCTCTAGCAGTGACAAGAAAATTTTCTCCTTTGACATTTTTGACAAGTCAAAAAGACCACTATCATGACTACTTGTGAATATCTGATGATAAATATACAAAAACAATGAAACATCTGTAAATTCTGAATATCCTTTGATATTTCTCCTTTTGATATCAGTTCCCGTAAGAATAAAATAACTGGGTTTATCTAACTTAGTGGACCACTTTTAGGATGAGCTAGTGTGTGAAGCCTCTCTCCTTGTCTGCCTGTGCTCCCTCCAACCATCCATGGTAAGGAGTGAATGCTTTACCAAGCAGAAGTAAAAATATATTTGGCCAGGCGTAGTGGTGCACACCTGTAGTCCCAGCTACTTGAGAGGCTAAGGCAGTAGGATCACTTGAGCCCAGGAGTTTCAGGCAGCAGTGAACTATGATTGCAACACTGCTCTCCAGGCTAAGTGACAGAGTGAGACCCTGTCTCTTAAAATAAATAAAAAAAATAAAAAAGTAAAAAATTTTAAGGTCTTTTTTTTTCGTTTGAGCAGCAAGGTAAAAAGACAAAAGGTGTTTCATTGGCAAATCTGTCCTACTGGTTGGTGGTTTGGCTGTTTTTTCCCTTCCCAGATGACCAACTCCATAACAAAGTAACTGTACCTCTAGGTGACAGAATCCGATTCAAACCAGCCCAAGAAAATTCCTAAAGAAATTGGCTTGAGTAGCTGGAAAGTCTAAGGTTGGATATAGCTTCAGGCCCAGTTGATTGGTCTGCACTGTGAAGGCCTGGCCCTACCTGAACTGTGCAGAATGGACTCCCCCCAGGAAGAGGGAGGGCCTCTTTGCTAGGATAAAGGAGGAAGGTGCTGAACTAGCAAAAGTGACAGCTGTCCACAGCAGTAACTAAAGACGTTTCCTGGTTCAGCATGTAGCACATATGGTGCCTAGATTGTCTTTTTCTCCCCAAGGTTATTGTTAGAATCAAGGGATTGCAACATCACAGCATTCTTGCTTGGTCATGAAACAGATTGCCCGAATATATTGGCTTTGCTTCCTTTAATGTGGGTCTGTAATGAGGCTGGGAGACAAGTGGCTGGTTCTGTTTCTTGTTTTGCCTCTGTGTCATTCTGTTATGATGGTCACTATGTAACAATCCATTTTGTTTGTTTGTTTTGTGAGGTTTCATTAGGCAGGATAATATACCATACATAAACATGATGAAAGTAAATGATCATAAACTCTAACATCATTTCAATAAAAAGTCTTCTAAATATGATTCTAAGGCCAGCCGTGGTGGCTCCTCTCTGTAATCCCAGCACTTTGGGAGGCCAAGACAGGAGAATCACTTGGGCTCAGGAGTTCAAGAACAGCCTGGACAACATACCAAGACCTTTTCTCTACTAAAAATAAAAACAAATTAAGAAAAAAAATTAGCCAGGCACTGTGGTATGTGCCTGTCTGTAGTCTCAGCTACTTGGGAAGCCGAGACGGGAGGACTGCTTGAGCCTGGGAGATTGAGGATGCAATGAGCTGTGATCATGCCACTGCACTCCAGCCTGGGCAAAAGTGAGACCCTGTTTCAAAAAAATATATATATATATATACACACACACACACGTACACACACACATACATATACACACACACGTGCGTATATATTTTGTATATATGTATTTTGTATACGTATTTTATATATTATATATATTTTGTGTATATATATATATACACACACATATAGTTCTGAGTGTCACATTCTTAGGACTGCAGAAATTGTCTGAGGCCTCATCATTCATGTCAGGAGGTCTAAGTACAGTACTTCTTGATTCATGGCCTGTTAGAATTGCTCTGGATGTCAGATGAGGGGCCGGATCTCAGATGATGGGGAGTAGAGGAAGCCTCCGGTCTCTCAGGAAACCAGAACCTGACTGTTCTCCACTGCAGATCTTTAATCAGGGCTTGGTGGCAAAGCTGACACATACTCGGTCCACCCCTAGGTAGGCGAAGCACAGGAGTATGACTGTCTTCTCCAGGTCTTCTCCAGTTCTCTCTGCTCCAGGATAGGCTCAGGCGCCTTCCAGAGTGTTTTGCTTCATGTTAGGTTTGTCTGTCCTCTCTCCACTCTCCCATTCGCCCTGCACACCCACCCTCTCCCCACCAGCCATTAGAAAGATTTGTCTCAAGGGCAGCAGCAGGAGCGTGGCTCTTGGTAACCACAGGCAACCATGAATCCCTATTAGCTATTTGTGCTATATTTGTAAGGCACATTCCGGCCACTAACTGGGTAGACAGGAAAATGTGCTTTAAAGGTTTTCGTGTGTGGTAAAATTGTCTCCCTTTTTTTTTCTCCTTTTTTGCAGAATGACCAGTCCATGGGTGAGATGCAGATAATCGGAGGCGATGATCTTTCAACACTGGCTGGAAAGGTTTGTTAATGTAACTGTGCTCAGACTGCATTGATGTCTAGGGGCATCGGTGACCTGCATTTCAGGTCAGCACTCACAGGACATTTCAGGCACTCTCCCGGGTTTTCCAATTCATACAAATGGCTGTGTGGATCCTTTTAATGATTTCCCCTTTCTAAAACACTCTTTTTAGAATGCTTCCAAGACACCATGCAGACCAAATCTTTCTTCTCCAAGCTTCCTTTCAATCTTATTTCAGACAGCAAAACCCCTTTGCCCACCTTGTTCTAATCCTTTTCTACTCATCTTTCCAGGCACCTTCTGAAAAGGAAGCTTTCCCTTTATTTATTCATCTGCCTTTTTTTTCTCATTCATCCTCCACACCTAGGCTCTTCAGTAAGACATTTACACAGGTTCATTGACATGTACAAAATCTTGGGAGGGAAGAGAAAAGGACCTCTTCAGAGCGCATCTTCAGCACTTTGCCTTTTCTTCTATTAAAAAGAATGTAAACTATTAGATAATAGGAAGAACACCTCCAGTTTTAACTTGGAGTTCCAAATCTGCCAGTGCTTAATAATGAAGTGAAAAGACTGTTTAGATTCTGACATAAATACATAAACTGGAAAGAAGGGTTGTTTCCTAACGAAAAGGATGTTCGTGGAATGTTACTTGAAATGCAGGTTTGCTGTGAATAAAAGCAATCTGGAATTTGTTTTTGTTCAGCCGTACTGACCCAGCTTGTATCCCTTATCCCTGAACAGCTTGGCTTTCTAAGTAAAATGGATTAGTCTATTACACAAGCTTAATCTCTCATACTTGTGGTTGTTATTGTTATGCAATGCCTGGGTAGGAAAAAAATAGCAGCCACATTTAATAAAAATATGTGTAATAATCTTAGGATCGCTATAGAGCCACAAGGACTTTTTTTTTAGACAGAGTCTCACTCTGTCCCTAGGTTGGAGTGCAGTGGCATGATCTCAGCTCACTGCAACCTCCACCTCCTGGTTTCAAATGATTCCCCTGCCTCAGCCTCCCAAGTAGCTGGGATTACAGGCACCTGCCACCATGCCCGGGTAATTTTTGTATTTTTAGTAGAGATGGGGTTTCACCACATTGGACAGGCTGGTCTCAAACTCCTGACCTCAAGTGATCCACCTGCTTTGGCCGCCCAAAGTGGAGCCACAAGGACTCTGACTACAAACCAGCATACTTCCCTCTACTCTGAAGACAGCATAGTAGATCTATGTGTTAAAGGGCTATCCGGCAGTAAATTGTGTTCCATAAAAATCGAAATTAACCTGTTGATGTTAATGCATCACTAAGCTACCATTTGATGTTACTGTTACATTGGTACCTGAAACAACATCCTGGAAAGCTAAAATACTAAAAGTAATTTCCAGAAATTCATAAGTTTTAACGACCCTGGAGTGGTCTTTAACACGTCATTTTAGGATTTTATTGTAGGACATTGCCTTACAGGTTTATTACACAAAAGAAATAGTTTACCTTGTGCTTTTGCTGTGGACTCTGTCAAAGTGACAACTCTAAGATTTCTAAATGAATGCCAAGAAGAAATTTGCACATAGACGGCGGGGCATAGTGGCTCATGCCTGTGAATGAAAATCCCAGCACTTTCAGAGGCCAAGGTGGGCAGTTCATTTGAGGTCGGGAGTTCGAGACCTGCCAGGCCGAAATAGCAAAACCCTGTCTCTCCTAAAAATACGAAAATGAGCCAGGTATGGTGGTGCACACCTGTAATCCCAGCTACTCAGGAGGCTGAGGAGGAGGACCACTTAAACCCAAGAGTTAAGGCTGCAGTGAGCTATGATCGCACCAGTGCACTCCAACCTGGGCGACAGAACAAGACTCTGTCCCTTAAAAAGTAATAATAATAATCTCTATATCCATACCTTGTTTCCACTAGAGTCCTTTCCACAAGTTGCAATGTTTACCTTAGGGCTTTTTATTTGCCTGTCTGCCCCACCAGGAAGTCAGCATGCAGTGGGCAGAGACCATACCTGGTCCATAACAAATTGGAATAAATATTTGGTGACTGAAAAAGTGGATGGTCCTCTTATTTGGAAATTAGAAAGAAGTCTTCGATTAATTTGGGGGAAGAGAGGACAGGGCATAGGGAAATGGTAAATAAACCCACCTGGTCACACCCAAGACACACCCACCAGCTGGTTACGTTGAGAGGTGGAGAGAAAGGTGCTGAGTGAGGGAAGGGTGCCCTCTTTGTTGAGGCAGGAGGGCTTCCTCACAGGAGACTCAAGGGGGACTGAGGAAGTGAATGCAACACAGCTGAGGTGGAACGGTGAAAAAAATTTCACTTAGCTTTTAAAATTTCCTTTTCCTTAAAAAAGATAAAGGCCTTCCCATATGTCTTGGCATAACACCAAATAACCACCAGAAGTAGCCAGAGCCCAGTTTGAACATCACAGTCGTAAGCATTTCAGAAAGTATTTCTGGCATGAGTCAATGGATCATGTAGGTAGAGGCAACATATTGTTTGTGGAGTTTTTCAGCTATAGGGGAACTATTAAAATCCATTTGTTCCTATTCGATAGGTAATAAAAATCATTAGTTGTCACTGGGCTTGGGAAACTTAAATGCCCATTACAGCCCTGGGGAAGGGTTTTAGGTCTTATGGAGTGAGTTTGTTAGCATTTAAGTTATAGTTGCTGCCTTAGAATAGTAGGCTGCTACAATGACTTCTTTGGGTAGCCATTTTCATAAGAAATAAAATACAACATATGAGTAAGGTTAAAAAAAAAAAAAAGATAAAGACCTTCATATGACCCACCCTGTTCATTCATTCTTCATTCAGCCTCTCAATGAAAGGTTATCAATTAAGTTAGATAGAACAAATAAGACACACTATTCAATGGCAATGTAGAGTGACCATGGTTAACAGCAATGTGTTGTATATTTCAAAGTAGCTAGAAGACTTGAAATGTTACCAACACATAGAAATGATAGACGGTCAAGGCAATGGCTCCCCCAAATACCCTGACCTGCTTATTACATATTCTGTGCATGTAACTCCATAAATACATAAAACATTGTGTATCAATGAAAAAATAAAATTTAAAAAATAAGAATTGGCAGGATTTTACAAATATATTTTAGAGGCTCTCCAAAATCTTTCCATCATGCAGAATATACACTAGCTGGAAAAAAACGTAAAAAGAAAAGGCACCCAACAATTAGTGGGTACTTGTTTTAATGAGTGTAGAAGAAAGTCTGAAACTACAATAAATATCTCCACTGGATGAAAGGACAGTTGAGGCCAGGAGTTTGAGACCAGCCTGGGCAACATAGTGAGACTGCATCTCTACAAAAGAAATTTAAAATTTAGCCAGGCATGGTGGTGCATGCCTGTAGTCCCAGCTACTCAGGAGGCTAAGGTGAGTGGATCACTTGGGCTCAGGAGGTTGAGGCTGCAGAGACTTCTCCTTTCTCCTGTAGTCATAATAGAATTTGTCAGTCATTCAGTAAACTTACATTTAAAGTACATTTATCATCGTGTTATTACTCTGCCAGGAATTTGTTCCCAGGAACACACCTTCTCTTATTTAATGCTTGGCACTGTAAGAAGAGTCCCATACATCCTTCCACACAAGACTCTTTCCTTGGGTTTAATAAATCCAAAGAATGAAGGATTCCTTAGGATTCAGATAGTCTTAGAGAGGGGAGAGTGAGCTTTTGCCTGGAATAGAAGGGTTTGTGACTAACACAGAAGAGAGGGGAAGGGCCCCCCATGGCAACACTTGATCCCCAAGCCTCAGGGTACTCCTCCGTAGCTATCACTGTCATCTACCCAAAACCAACAATCATTCCCTCCAAATAAATTTCAAAAACCATTAAGCCAGCCAGGCACAGTAGCTCACGCCTATAATCCCAGTAGTTTGGGAGACTGAGGCGGGTGGATCATTTGAGGTCAGGAGTTTGAGACCAGCCTGGCCAACATGGCAAGACCCTGGTCTCTACTAAAAATACAAAAATTAGCCGGATGTGATGGCACACAACTCTAATCCCAGCTGAGGCAGGAGAATCACTTTAACCTGGGAGGCAGAGGTTGCAGTAAGCCAAGATTATGCCACTACACTCCAGCCTGGGCAACAGAGCAAGACCCTGTCTCAAAAAAAAAAAAAATTAAACCCACAAAAACCCCACCAAAATTTAATACAATACCACAACCTATCCTCCACCAATAATTAGCCCTAATCCTCCATAAATAGGTGACAGCTTCGAAGAAAATTCCACAAAGGCTACAACAAGAATAATACTTACTAAAAATAAAAATACAGAATGGGGTAAGTGGGAAAAGAGTAGCATCACTGGACAGGAGTGGACCAGCATGACTGAAGGAAATTAATCAAAAACGGGAAAGTAGTAGGAAAAAAAAACACAAAACACGAAAACACGGGGTTTGGTGTGTAGAATACATTGAAAGTCCCAATGAAGAGTTGAACTTGCTCAGCAAAGCAAGCAAGAGACACAAAAGTATTTGAGCAGAGATGACATCATGGAGCTGTGTTTCAGGAAAATGAAACTGACAAGAGGGAAGAAGGGCTGAAAGAGGGGAGAGAGCAGTTTGGAGGCGGGGTGGGCGGAGCCTGCAGGAGCACTTGAACTACAGGAGCCAAGTTAGGGTGGAAGAGAAGGAATCCTGGCATCAAAAGGAGACGTGACAGAGTTAAATGAAGGAGGGAGGGCTAGAAAGGATTTTTTAAAATTAAATTTGTGTATGAAAGAACTCTATAAAACGTGGGGAAATAGCTCACCTACATAATCTTGTCATGCTGTGAGTTAGAGGCATTATGAGAGTAACTGTATAATACTTCTGGAGCCCTTGAAGACATGGGATTAAAATATTCAGAAGAAAAGGAGACGCTACACAGCCACCCCCCCCCTCTCTCCCCCCTCCGTCTCTGGCTTTCTTTTCTTTCTGTCTTCCATTTCTTTCTCCCTTTCTTTCCTTTTTTTAAATAAAAAATGTTTTGCTTTGAACCCCAAGAAACTACCTTTCTTTTTTTTCTTTCTCTCTTCCTTTCTTTTTCTTTCTTTTTTTTTTTTTTTTTTTTTTTTATTAAATTCCTTTCTCACTCTTCTTTTCTCTCTCTCTCTCTCTCTCTCTCTCTCTTTCTTTCTTTTCTTCCAAGGAAAGGAAGCTCACACGGGAAGCTGTCTGAGTCATGGCTCTAAATAGGTCATTGCTGTTGAATAAAGTGAGCCCTCAATGATCAAGTTAAATGGCCTCTTCAGTTTATGACGTTAAAAGCATTTTATTTGGTGTGTTTAAGCTGTCTACACAATGTACTCTCTGACTGATTTTTTTTTTCCAAAGTTGATTTAATACTGGAACTTCATAAAATGTGTGTATCTATTAAAGCAAGATTTTATTCATATTCACGAGAAACCTCTGAAAGGGTGGAATAAAACAAAATGCATGGAAACAGGCACAAATCTGGCAACAAGAAAACACAGATGTGCAGGTTAAGCCCAAGATTTTGGGAGACATGCCCCTCCAATCTGCCCTCAAATAAGTTGTTTTCTTTTCTTTTCTTTTTTTTTTTTTTTTTTGAGGCAGAATCTCGCTCTGTCGCCCAGGTTGGAGTGCGTGGTATGATCTCAGCTCACTGCAACCTCCACCTCCCAGTTTCAAGCGATTCTCCTGCCTCAGCCTCCTGAGTGGCTGGGATTACAGGAGTGCACCACCACACCCAGCTAATTTTTGTATGTTTTAGAAGAGATGGGGTTTCACCGTGTTGGTCAGGCTGGTCTCGAACTCCTGACCTCAAGTGATCCACCCTCCTCAGCCTCCCAAAGTGCTGGGATTACAGGAGTGAACCACTGTACCCAGCCTAAGATTCTAATTAAATGCCAGAATGAAGCATCAGAACCTGCCAAAAGTTCTCCCTTGGCTGCCTTAACTGTTTAAATCATTCTTTTTTTATTGCATCTGACTAAGCTGAGAACAATAATGGAAAGACTCACTGACTGATGATTCTGGAAATTTTGTGAATTTATCACATAAAATGAAATGCTAAACTACATTCCCTTTTCCATGGGGTTTATATTCACATTCCTGCTCATTCTCCACATCCACAGTACAGCTCATTGTCACTGCTGCCATTACTCTTGATTAGTGTGACCACAGCCACCAAACTACACCGCCGCAGATGAGACAGTGTGGTGTGCAAATCACTGTGTGTTCTAAAATGCTAGAAGTAGGAATAACCTATTTAAGAACATCATGTCGATTTATGCGATTCTTTCCTCCCTCCTTTTCTTCTTTCTTCCTTTCTTTTTCTTTTTTGTTAGGAAACCCCTTGTGATTAGTTTTGATCAGAATCATGCAACAGCAAAGAAAGCACACTCCAGAGATTCCTCATAGAGTTTTTGCCTGCAGCTCCTAGGCTGCAGATTTTACTGGCTTTCTGGGAGGAAATGAGCTAGGTGTGATGAGATGACTAAGACAGTAACTGGCAAACATCTCAGATGCAGTGATCAGAGTTATCAGATTGGAAGTGTGTAGGAGGCACAGTGTGTACTGAAAAGAGAAGTTGCCCACTCAAAAAACACGAATTTTAGGAAATAGTTTAGTGCAAAATTAAGAGCAATAGACATTGATGATAGCTTGGTTCAGGAGGAATTGCAGATTGTTAAGGAAAAATGGAGGGGATGAATCAGAAATACAATGAACTAGAGAAAGTGAAAGAAATGAAGTCAAAATTGTTGATTCACTACACAAGTATTTCTTGAGTACCTACTAGGTGCCAGTCTCCATGTTATGTTTTTTTTGTTTGTTTGTTTTGTTTTGTTTTGTTGAGACAGAGTCTCACTCTGTCACCCAGGCTGGAGTGTAGTGGCAGGATCTCAGCTCGCTGCAATCTCCCCCTCCCCGGTTCAAGCAATTCTTGTGCCTCAGCCTCTCAAGTAGCTGGGACTACAGGCTATGCGCCACTATGCTTGACTAACTTTTATATTTGTAGTAGAGACAGAGTTTCACCATCTTGGCTAGGATGTTCTCGAACTCCTGGCCTCAAGCAATCTGCCCGCCTTGGCTTCCCAAAGTGCTGGGATTACAGATGTGAGCCATCGCACCCAGCCTCCATGTTATATATTGATTATATAAAGATAAATAATTTTGGCTCCTTAGCTCTTTTAGCTAATCTTAGGCACAGCCATATCTCAGAGTTATTGTGGATTTGGTTTCAGACCCCCATTATAAAGAGAGCGACACAAATTTTTTGTTTTTTCAGTGCATATAAAACTTATGTTTGTACTGCATGGTAGTCTACTAAGTGTGCAATAACATTATGTCTAAAAAATAAGGCACATAACTTAATGAAAAAATACTTCATTGCTAAAAAAAATGCTAATGATCATCCAAGCCTTCAGTGAGTCATCATCTTTTTGCTGGAGGAGAGTCTTGCCACGATGTTGATGGCTGCTGACTCATCAGGCTGGTGGGTGCTTCAGAAGGTTGGGGTGGCTGTTGCAATTTCTTAAAACAAGACAATAATGAAGTTTGCTGCTTAGATTGACTCTTCCTTTCATGAAAGATTTCTCTGCAGATTGTGATGCTGTTTGATAGCATTTTACCCACGGTAGAACTTCTTTCAAAATTGAAGTTAATCCTCTCCAGCCGTGCTACTGCTTTATCAACTAAGTATATATAATATTTTAAACTCTTTGTTGTCATTTCAACAATGTTCACAGCATCTTCACCAGGAGTAAATTTCATCTCAAGAAACCACTTTCTTTGCTCATCCATAAGAAGCAACTCCTTATCTGTTCAAGTTTGATCATCAGATTACAGCAATTCACTCACATCTTCAGGCTCCACTTCTAATTAGGTTCTCTTGCTATTGCCACCACATCTGCAGGTACTTCCTCCATGAAAGTCTTTTTTGTTGTTGGTTTTTTGAGACGAGTTGTCGCTCTGTCGCCCAGGCTGGTGTGCAGTGGCATAGTCATGGCTCACCGCAGCCTCAACCTCCCCAGGCCCAGGTGATCCTCCCACCTCAGTTTTTGTAGAGACAGGGTTTTGCCATGTTGCCCAGGCTGGTCTCAAACTACTGGGCTCAAGCAATCCGCCCACCTCGGCCTCCCAAAGTGCTAGGATCACCTGCAGCAGCCACACCCTCGGCCTCTCCACTGAAACCTTGAGCCCCTCAAAGTCAGGCATGAGGGTTGGAATCAACTTCTTCCAAACCCCTATTCATGTTGATATTTTGATCTCCACTCATGGATGACGAATGCTCTGAATAGCATCTAGAATGGTGGATCTTCAGGTTTTCAATTTACCCAGATCCATCAGAGGAATCACTATCTATGGGCAGCTATCACCTTACAAAATCTATTTCTTAAATAATAAGACTTGAAAGTCTAAATGACTGTATGGGCTGCAAAATGGATGTTGTGTTAGCAGGCATGAAAATAATCTTCTTGTAAACATCTCCATCAGAGCTCTTGGGTGACTAGGTACATTGTTAATGAGCATAGTATTTTGAAAGGAATCTTGTTTTTTGCACAGTAGGTCTCAAGAGTGGCCATAAAATATTCATTTCAATAAACTATGCTGTAAGCAGATGTGCCTGTATAAACAGGCTTTGCTACTCCATTTATAGAACACAGGCAAAGTCGATTTCACATCATTCTTAAGCACCCTAGCATTTTTGGAATGGTAATTGAGCATTGGCTTCAACTTAAAGTCACCAACTACATTAGGCCCTAAAAAGAGTCAGTCTAGGTGGGGCACAGTGACTCACGCCTGTAATCACAGCACTTTGGGAGGCCAAGTGGGCAGATCACCTGAGGTCAGGAGTTCAAGACCAGCCTGGCCAACAGAGTGAAACCCCTTCTCTACTAAAAATACAAAAAAAAAGCAGGGCATGGAGGCGTGTGCCTGTAATCCCAGCTACTTGGAGGCTGAGGCAGGAGAATCGCTTGAACCCAGGAGGCAGAGGTTGCTGTGAGCCAAGATCAGGCCACTGCACTCCAGCCTGGGCAACAGAGCAAAACTCTGTCTCAAAAGAAATAAAATAAAAATAAAACAAATAGTACATTAAAGGTCACTATCCCAGATCACCATAACCACAATGACAATGAAAATGTTTGAAATATTGCAAGAATTTCCAGAATATGACACAGAGACACAAAGCGAGCACACGCTGTCAGAAAAACGACACCAATACACGTGCTCAACACAGGGTTGCTGCAAACCTTCAATTTAAACACACACACACACAGTCTCTGCAAGGTGCAATAAAGAGCAATTTGGGAGATCAAGAGGGGTGGATCACCCAAGGTCAGAAATTCAAGACCAGCCTGGCCAACATGATGAAACCCCATCTCTACTAAAAACACAAAAATTATTCATGCATGGTGGCACACACCTGTAATCCCAGCTACTCAGGAGGCTGAGGCAGTAGAATCACTTGAACTCAGGAGGCAGAGGTTGCAGTGAGCCAAGATCATGCCATTGCACTCCAGCCTGGGCAATAGAGGGAGACTTTATCACACACAAAAAAAGAGAGAGAAATGTAAAAAACAAGGTATGCCTATACAGCAAAAGAGACTGTTCTAAATTAAAAGAGAAGGGAAGATCCAATCCATGGTATAGGTTGGACAAACCAGCTACAAAGGCCATTTTAAGGAAAACTGAGGAAATTTGAATATATAGTAGGCTTTATATGATGTTAAGAAATTACCATCGTTTTTGTTGGATGTTATAATATTTTGGCTATATATAATAAAGAATGCCATGATAGCTTTAATCTATTTTAAAGCACAGAAATATTTTTAAATACTTTAAACAGTTAAGCATGTATCAAAAATTTAGGAAGTCTTTAGACTTTTCTGGTTTTCAAGCATTCTATAATGCTTTATATTTATATATTATAGAAAGGACAAACTTTCTTTCACAGGTATATATTTATACATAAGGAAATATATGCACTTTCTATAATAAGAATAAATACACAGCTGGGCACAGTGGCTCACGCCTGTAATCCTAGCACTCTGGGAGGCTGAGGAGGGAAGATCACTTGAGGCTGGGAGTTCAAGGTTACAGGGAGCTGTGATCAAGATCCTGTCTCTACAAAAGAAAAATAAAATTTAAACATATGCATTTACACTTAAACTCTTTTTAAGAAACAAGCAACCTAGAAGTCAATAAATGATTTAAATATGTTTTTAAGTACAGAAATAGCTATATGAAACATGACAAAATCTATTTTTTAGAAATAAAAAAGTAACAATCAGAAAAACAGCTAAAAGGCTTAAAAGTGACTGTCTCTGGGAAACGAAATTGGAAGTGAACAGAGGTGAAGTGATAGAGGGGTGTTTTTCTTTTAAAAACCTTTCAATCTATTTGTTTTGTTTTGTTTTGTTTTGTTTTGTTTTGTTTTGTTTGAAATGGAGTCTTACTCTGTTGCCCAGGCTGGAGTGCAGTGGTGCCATCTCAGCTCGCCACAACCTCCACCTCCCAGGTTCAGGCAGTTCTCCTGCCTCAGCCTCCCAAGTGGCTAGGACTATAGGCATGCGCCACCATGCCCAGCTAATTTTTATATTTTTTAGTACAGAAGGGGTTTCAAGATACTGGTCAGGCTGGTCTGGAACTCCTGACCTCAGGTGATTTGCCTGCCTTGGCCTCCCAGAGTGCTTGGATTACAGGCGTGAGCCACAGCGCCTGGCCTCGATCTATTTTAAACATGTGTATGCATCACCTTGATTTGAAAATGTATTTGAATAATTGTGACAGTGTCTCTCAATATCATTATTCATCCAAATCCTACTTCCCACTTACCACTATATCTTAGAATTGAAGCAAATCTTTTCAAAGATGACTCTATTGTTTTGCAAGGTTCTGTACTATCAAAAAAATATTTAATTACATTCAATACATGCACTCTACTTAATTAGGCAGGAATGCAGACTAACACATTTTAGAAAGGTTTTTCTTTATAAAGTTGAAACAAAAAGAGATTGTGAGCCAGAAAATTAAATGAACCACAACATTCTCCAAGTATTCTGGTTGGTTTATAGGTCTGACTGGTAAGCCTCAATCAAACTAAAAATGCACATCTCAAGCAACTACTGCAAATTGGCCATTAAGATTATAGCAACTTGTGTTCAAAATACCAAGGGGACTCCCCTGGCAGCATGACTCTTGTATTTTTTGTTACAGAAGGGGTTTCAATATACTAAAATATATTGAAAGAGTGGTGCCTTGCTTCAAAAATGGACAAAATAATCTTATATATTTCTATGATAAAATTAAGATTTTCAATGGATTTAATGAATAAAAATGTCATACCCGACAGAAAAACACTTCCAAGAAGATTTTTTTTTTTTTTTTTTGAGACGGAGTCTCGCTCTGTCACCCAGGCTGGAGTGCTGTGGCCGGATCTCAGCTCACTGCAAGCTCCGCGGGTTCACGCCATTCTCCTGCCTCAGCCTCCCGGGTAGCTGGGACTATAGGCGCCACCACCTCGCCCGGCTAGTTTTTTGCAGTTTTTAGTAGAGACGGGGTTTCACCCTGTTAGCCAGGATGGTCTCGATCTCCTGACCTCGTGATCCGCCCGTCTCGGCCTCCCAAAGTGCTGGGATTACAGGCTTGAGCCACCGCGCCCGGCCAAGAAGATATTTTCACATAAGAATGCATTTGACATACGGTGCAAAGTTAACAGAGTTGTTGGTTGGCTGGTTTGGTGGGTGGGTGGTTAACATTTTTATTAATTAAATCTTGCATTAAACATAAGTAAGTTAGCTAATGTGTAGTATTTGATCTGATTTTTTTTTTTTTCTTTTGTGATGGAGTCTTACCTGTCACCCAGGCTGGAGTGCAGTGGTGCAATCTTGGTTCACTGCAACCTCCACCTCCCGGGTTCAAGTGATTCTCCCGCCTCAGCCTCCTGAGTAGCTGGGATTACAGGCACCTACCACCACACTCAACTAATTTTTGTATATTTTAGTAGAGACGGGGTTTCACCAAGTTGGCCAGGCTGGTCTCGAACTCCTGACCTCAGGTGATCCACCCACCTCAGCCTCCCAAAGTGCTGGGATTACTGGCGTGAGCCACTGTGCCAGCTCATGATTCTTAAAGTATTGTATAAATCATAGAGATAAATGAAAAGTCATCTAAAGAAAGAAAAACACCATTACATTGAAAGAATAGTCTCACCATTTAGTAAATTGGGATGGCATATTAACACAGTCATATTTTAATTTGGTAGGGCAGCATTGACATGTCACTACTAATCCAATTAATCGGTCAGTTTTAACTTAGTAATAAGTTTAATCAGTTGTTATTGCTTTATTCAACAAATAATTATTGAGCACTTATATGCAGGCATTATGTTAGTTTCTGGCAATGCGGTAGAAATCGAGACAAACATGATCCCCACCTCATGGAGATTAGAATATAGTGGGGAAGACAGATATCAAACAAGAAATTAAAATGCAGTACAATCATTGTGTATTAGTCCTTCCTCACACTGATATAAAGAAATACTCGAGACTGGGTAATTTATAAAGAGAAAAGGTGTAGTTGGCCCTCAGTTCCGCAGGCTGTATAGGAAGCATGATGCTGGCATCTGTTCTGCTTCTGGGGAGGCTTCAGGAAACTTAACATCATGGCAGAAGGCAGAAGGCAGCCGGGTGTGGCGGCTCATGCCTGTAATCCCAGCACTTTGGGAGGCCAAGAAGGGCAGATCATTTGAGCTCCTAAGTTTGAGACCAGCCTGGCCAACATGGTAAAACTCCATCTCTACTGAAAATACAAAAATTAGCCGGGCGTGGTGGTGCACACCTGTAATCCCAGCCATGTGGGAAGGTGAGGTGGGAGAATCGCTTGAACCCAGGAAGCGGAGGTTACAGTGAGCGGAGATCGCACCACTGCACTGCAGCCTGGGTAACAGAGTGGGACGCTGTTTCAAAAAAAAAAAAAAAAATTATAGCAGAGGCAAAGGGAGAGCAGCACTTCACATGTCTGGAGACAGACATGCAGCAAGAGAAAGAGGGGGAGGTGTCATACACCTTTAAACAACCAGATTTCAGGGCAACTATCAGGACAGCACCACCAAGGGGCGTGATGCTAAACCATTCATGAGACCCACCCCCGCAATCCAGTCACCTCCCACCAGGCCCCGCCTCTAGCGCTGAGGATTACATTTCAGCATGACATTTGGGCAGGGACACAAATCCAAACCATATCACAGTGTTCTTAGGGAAGAGGTAGAGTAATGCCTTGAGAGCTTGTTACAAGGAATCTAACCATCTCACTAAAAATACACACCAGGCACCTCCCAGTCCTTTCTCTAGCCTACCCTCTTCATCTAGGTTGGCAATCCAAGAGGAAATCCTGAGTCCCCAGGGATTTTGGTGGTCGTGCAAGAGGAAGGCTGTCACAGCTGAACCCATGATGCATTTACCAAGCACGATCTCTGTTAGTGATGCAGTTCATGTTGCATTGTTTTCCTGGGAAACTCTCAACAGGCTTTGCCTCCCAGGTGGGGGTGGGAGGCCCTTGGCAGAATTACTGAGAAGGGATGACTTTATGGAGAGCTCGTCAGACAGGTCTAACATAAGCTTGCTTCTAACCTAAATATAGTTACTAATATTGCATCACCAAG
Organism: Colobus angolensis palliatus; assembly: GCF_000951035.1. Lineage (NCBI taxonomy): Eukaryota > Metazoa > Chordata > Mammalia > Primates > Cercopithecidae > Colobus > Colobus angolensis. The sequence goes on from NW_012119932.1 coordinate 1,748,693, forward strand.
TAATTCCGGAGGACCTGTTAAAATGAATCTGGAAAACCTAGATCACCTCTAGTCCTTTGAATTGGATGGGGAAGGACTGTCTGAGCAAATTGTGAAATTCTAACTACAAGCAAAAAAATGTGTATGTATCCTGCGAGTCAGATTGGCATCACATTCTAAAATACGGGTTTTGTTTATTTCAGAATGTTCTCATTGTTGAGGTAAGCTGGCATTTCCTTTCCATACTTGGAGGTTGAAAGACTCTAATGGTGAGTTTTAAACTGTAAACCTTGTTATCAAATTGACCAAGGATTTCTTGAGCTCCCACTGGGTGCATGCTCTCCAAATTTGCTGAATAGGGGCCAAATAGCATCCCTGATTTCAAAGAATGTAGAATAAGAGCTTTGCAACAATATTTGTGGACGACTTTGTCCTTTTTGTGTATCCAGTTCCACATATCTCTGTGTTGATTCTTACACTTATTTGTGAATCAGACAAGTTTAAAGAAGAGGAAACTAGCTCACCAAACCAAATTCATTTCACAGTAAAACCAAGGTTAGAACTCTGTTTACCCTGAATTCAGTGTTTTTGCTAAGGACCTCTGACGATTTTGAGAATTCTCAAATACTTTCAGCATCAAAATCATAAACACAATCAATTAAAAATGGTGAGCTATGGGGAAAGCTATGGTTTTGTTTTTTTTTGTTTTGTTTTGTTTTACTTTTGTTTTTCTGTTAAAAAAGAGAACGTGGGATCCCTATGGCAGTAGTGGACTAATACAGCAAATGGCCACGTTTCCTTCAGGAGCACGCTCGTCTCATCAAACAGCAAAAAATTCAGGGGAGCTATTTTCAACCTTTTGTTACACAATTGCCTGTGTGCGCCATGTGTATCTGGAGTTCTTGCTCAGTATAACCCATGGAGTAGACCCTCTAACCAAATGAATTGCCCAACCCTGGTTACATTCAGACCTGTTGTTTTGATAATCAGCTCGTGACAGCTGATTCCTGTCCTTAGGACAATAAATCGCCGCTGCCCATTCTCCTCTAATTGTGCAGCAGCTCATCAGCGGAGATGAGCCCGAGCTCACTGCAGCCGTGGACCCTCAGAATTCACAGGCTGTCACCAGCTGCTGTCCAGACACCTCTCACTTCCCAGCCATAGAATGCCCTATTGAGTGGGGGAGGACGAGGGGGAGGCATTTATCCATTCAGTGTATTCAGATGTACATATCCATGAAAATTCATGTGCCTTGTATTGTGTTACATAATCTCAGGGCCAAATTTAGTCCTTGAATGTGCATACGCGAGTCCAAATGTACTCAATGAGGAGTCCCACATGCTGTCCAAAGGCTAAATTTGGCCCTTCAACACAGCTAAAGGATTCAAGGAGGAAAGAGTCTCCAGTAGATTCCCCAAAACTCAGCTTCCAGAAAGAAGTGTCTGTCTAAATAAAACATAACCAACTCCTCCTCCTACTTTGGCTCCAAGTTGGATGGCATCTTTAATTACGATGCATTATTAATCAGGAGTATCTCCCTGGATGAAAAGTCTGTTGTGCTGCTCAGATGCACTTTGTTGAATTTATCTGTCCTTTCTGCAAAGGATGTCGTTGGAACTGGGAGGACCATGAAAGCACTACTCAGCAATATAGCGAAATACAAGCCCAGCATGGTTAAGGTAGCCAGGTGAGTTGGACATTCATAGCACGGTGACTTCTGGTTTTCCAAGCAAGCCCAAAAGGTATGCTAACACAGGATGCTCTTTCCAAACAGTATAATATATTCCAATCTAGTGACCTTTTCCCCGGGGTATTACAATTTGACCACACTGAAAAGCAGCCCTTGACTGCTAGCCTGAGAGAAGAAAGGGAAGAAGATGTGCTTTGCCATGTTTCTGAGTTCCTCTTTACTGCGCCTCCATTAGCTGTTTCCAGGAACAGCTGGATGAGCCGCTGTTCAATTGCTCTGCTCCCTTCATTTTTTTGTTTGTTTGTTTTGAGACACAGCCTTTCTCTGTCGCCCAGGCTGGAGTGCAGTGGCACAATCTCAGCTCACTGCAACCTCTGCCCTCTGAGTTCAAACAATTCTCATGCCTCAGCTTCCCAAGTAGCTGGGACTACAGGCACCCGCCACCGTGCCTAGCTAATTTTTTGTATTTTTAGCAGAGATGAGCTGGGGTTTCACCATGTTGGCCAGGATGGTCTGAACTCCTGACCTCAAGTGATCTGCCTGCCTCAGCCTCCCAAAGTGCTAGGATTACAGGCATGATCCACTGTACCCGGACCTTTTTTTTTTCGTTTTAACAAGAGACAGGGTCTTGCTCTATAATCACAGTAGTGTGATCATAACTCACTGCAGCCTCAAACTTCTAGGCTCAAGTGATCCTCCCACCTCAGCCTCCTGAGTAGCTAGGTGCAGCTACCCCCTTTTTTGTTTGTTTGTTTTTTTGTTTGAGATGGAGTCTTGCTCTGTCACCCAGACTGGAGTGCAGTGGTGCAATCTCAGCTTACTGCAACCTCAGCCTCCTGGGTTCAAGTGATTCTCTTGCCTCAGCTTGCTGTGTAGCTGGGACTACAGATGCATACCACCATGCCCAGCTAATTTTTGTATTTTTAGTAAAGATGGGGTTTCACCATGTTGGCCAGGCTGGTCTCAAACTTATGAGCTCAAGTGATCTGCCCTTCTTGGCCTCCTCAAGTGCTGGAATTATAAGCATGAGCTACCATGCCTGACTGACAGCTACCTTTTTTAAAAGTTTTTTATATTTTATCTATTTTTTGAGACAGGGTCTCACTCTGTCACCTAGGCTGGAGTGCAGTAGTGCAGTCATGGCTCACTGCAGCCTTCAACTCCTGGGATAAAACAATCCTCCCACCTCAGCCTCTCAAGTAGCTGGGACTACAGGCAGGTGCCACCACACCCAGCTAAATTTTTAATTTTGTTGTAAAGAGAGGGGTCTCGCTATGTTGCCCAGGTTGGTCTTGAACCTCTGGGCTCAAGTGCTCCTCCCACCTTGTCCTCCCAAAGCACTGGGATTACAGATGTAGGCACTGTGCCTGACCTGCTCTCTTCTTTTTATCCAGAACCATCTATATAGTGCTACAGTAACAAAATATGTATTTCAACTACATCTTTTAATGATGCTTGAGTCTATTTACAATTCATAGAGATTTGATTGGGTTCACTAAAGCATGTCTTTTTTAATGGTAGTTTGTTGGTGAAGCGAACACCCAGAAGTGACGGCTTTAGACCTGACTGTAAGTGATTTTTAATTTTTTGTTTGCTTTGTGCTTGTGGTGTTTCATTTTATGTTTAAGAATCTTTGATTTCCTATTTGACAGCACTGCAAGTGGAGTTGAAACTGTGTAGGGCTGATAGTCCCACAGATTCCTCATGGTCTCCCCCACCTTGACAGGGAAAACAGAACCCTTTAAAATGAGGGTCTTCAATGTTCTAATTTGCGTCTTTCACAGGAACTCTATTCCGTGCATTGGGTATTTTTATTTGTATGTTTCACATAGCACCTTAACTACAGAGAAGTCAGCTGAAAAGTTTCAGGGAGTAGAGGAAGACCTGATCCCACTGGACTGACTCAGACACATAGGATCCCTGCCTTGGCCCCTGTTCTCACCAGTCAGACAAGGAGAGGTGCTATGGAGGTTTAAAGGGAGTCTCATGCCATCATCCGGAACTATTACCAGACAATGCACAATGGTGACCTTTAGCAAGCCTGAATCGTAATGCACAGAAGGGGAAATCTAAGACAGCTCCCCATCACCTCCAAACCAAAGCTCCGAAACACAGAGAATTAGCAGAGCAGGTATCTCTAGATACCATCTTCACACTTGACTTCAGATGTGTGTTCTGTAGGGCTTCCTCATCTAGTACACTCCTCCCTTCTCCCAACAATAAGCCTAGTTCTAACACCAGGAAGGATAAACATGCAGCCTGATTATTTATTATTCTAACACTAGAGGCGAATTTTTTTCACTTGCATAGGCAGACTTCAGCTTGATTTTTATAACTTACATTTGCTCCAAAGTCCCTGGGATGATTTGGCTACAGTTCTCTTCAGCAAGCTGAACAAACATTATCTAAAGAGAAGCACAGTATGGATGGGTGACATGCCAGCGACATTTAGCCAGTGACTCTACATTCTAAAAACAAGTTTAATTCCCGTGCTGGATGTGTTAACTCTAGACCATGTCAGTTCTGGGCAGAGAGACCCAATTGCATGTTCCCATCTATTACTAGTATCAAAGGTATAATCTGGATGTAGTGAAGGTTGCTTGAGGTTACTTAGCAGAAGTTGTCTAACAAAATAGTACAGGATACTCACTGTATAGATAAGATTTTAACTGAAGTTGAAAAACATTCACTTCAAACATATCCGATTAATGACAGATTTCTTATATCACTTATAATAACAGCAATAAAATAATAGCAGCTAACACTAGGAAGAGGTTGTGATGTGCCACACACTGTTCTAAGAGCTATACAGAGATTAGCTCCTTTCATCCTCACAATAGCTCTCTAAAGGTAGGAGTTGTTGTTATACCCATTTTACAGATGAGGAAATCGAGCACAGCAAGCTTAAATAGCTTGCCAAAGTCATGTAGCGGTGAGTGTCAGACCAGTATTAAGCCCAGGCAATCTGGTTTCAGTCAGTGCCCTGAGTCTTCCACTACATCTTCAAGTAACATCTGCTATGGCAAATGTAAGTGTAGGAGCTGCCCACATTTACCAGCTAAGGATAGGTCACTCTGATTCATGATTGTCCTGCTGATCCATCATCCTTTTATTCTATGACATCTCAAGGTTTGGCCTTCTAAATAGGCTTTGGGCTCTCATTTTCCCAGTGTGAGCTGCCCTGCCTAATGGAAGGATTGGATTGCTCCCTGTCAAGTCATTATCACAACCCTGGTTACAAACAGGGTTTCTTGGGATTTGCTCATATTATTATTATTATTATTATTATTTTTTTTTTGAGATGGAATCTGACTCTGTCACCCAGTGCAGCGGCGCGATCTCGGCTCACTGCAACCTCTGCCTCCCAGGTTCAAGTGATTCTCCTGCGTCAGCCTCCCAAGTAGCTGGGATTACAGGCACAGGCCACCACGCCTGGCTAATTTTTGTATTTTTAGTAGAGACGGGGTTTCGCCATGTTGGCCAGGCCGGTCTTGGACTCCTGATCTCAGGTGATCCACCCACCTAAGCCTCCCAAAGTGCTGGGATTACAGGCGTGAGCCACTGCACCCCACCTTTTTTTTTCTTTTTGAGATGGGATCTCACTTTGTTGCCTAGGCTGGTCTCGAACTCCTGGCCTCGAGTGATCTTCCTGCCTCAGCCTCCTGAATAGCTGGGACTGCAGGCGCATGCCCAGCTTTGTATTCTTTTAGCTAGCTCAGAATCTCTGTTCCTTCTTTCTCTCTGGATTTATGAGGCTTTGTACTTTGTGTTCCTTTCTCCTGATTGATTCTTTCTTTTATGCTCAGTGTCACTGCTGACCTCTTCTGCTCTTGCTTCTCCTCTCTAATTCTTTTTTTCAAGAAACTCTGCTGTTTGGAGGAATCAAGCAGGCTTCCTAGCAAGGGACTGCCTAATGCACCCCCCTAGTAAATAAGCCCCTCACCTCCAGTACTTATTTAACCCCCTAGAAAATAAGTACCTCCAGTCCTTTCTGTGAGCAGGAACCAGTTGTTTTCTTCTTGGGAAAGCATTGTTCGTCATAGTCACTGTGGAGATAACTTTGTCCGAGCTATAAACCCACTGGCTATACCCAAGTACAGTTCCATTAAAAGTAAGCAAATACATCTCTCACCTATATTACTGTAATAAACAAATTTGTAAGTTTCCAAAACACTGAAAAAAATTTGAAAATCATTGGACTGTGCACCTTTATTCTGTTTCAAGACCTCTGAAGAAGGAGAGCTATTGTCTATTCCTTAAGAATTCTCTCCAATAAGTATCAGCCAGGCATAGTTGTGCATGCCTGTAGTCCCAGCTACTCAGGAGGCTGAGGTGAGAGGATCACCTGAGCCTGTGGAAGTAGAGGCTGCAGTGAGCCATGATCACACCACTGCACCTCTGCCTGGATGACAAAGTGAGACCCTTTCTCAAAAAATAGCCAGGTTCAGTGGCCCATGCCTGTAATCCCAGCACTTTAGGAGACTGAGGCGGATGGATCACTTGAGGTCAGGAGTTCGAGACCAGCCTGGCCAACATGGTGAAACCCCATCTCTATTAAAACTACAAAAATTAGCCAGGCATGGTGGCACACGTCTGTCTTCCCAGCTACTCGGGAAAATGAGGCAGGAGAATCGCGTGAACCCTGGAGGTGGAGGTTGCAGTAAGCCAAGATCGTACCACTGCACTCCAGCCTGGGTGACACAGCGAGACTCGATCTCAGAAAAAAAAAAAAAAAAAAAGAATCCTTTCTGATAAAAAATCATCATCTTTTCAATGAATTCTTCTTTTGCTTATCATAAGTACCTTGCACTGTGCTTAAATCCACTTCCTCTCATTCTGCCCTCAATAGAGAGCTCATTAATATCCTCTGCATCACAAACCCAAAGACCAGCATTAACGCAACCTCCACATTCTCTTCCTCAAGTTGAACAATCCTGTTGCCTTTCATCTTGTGCCCTGGCTTTTGCTTTCCAGCCCTTTAAACAACCGAGACACTGAGTACAGCGGGAGAATTGCTTTCCAGTTGCTGTGGCCCACACACCTGTTCACATAATGCAGTATCGTAACGCCTTCTGCTTGAACTTTCCTTTGTGTCGTTGAGAATGTTTCCTTTGGCATCGTATCACTGCATATTGCTTGCTTTAGAACACCAGGGCCACGTGACTCAATTATGCATATTACTTGTTATGCACCGGGCTTCCTGAGCCATTTCTAAACTCTGCATGCCAGATCAGTCATTCTTCATTGTAGGTTGGCTTGTTTGCCTTGCCTCCTTCCTCCCGAGTAGTCCTTCTGGTCCAGGTCCCTCTTGGGCTTATCCTGTGCATTGCTCACCATTTCTCACTCCCTCCTGCCTCAATGTAAGGTCCTCGAGTTTGAGTGCCGACAGCAGCATACGGTGACTTGCATTTATATAATCTAAATTTTGTTCCTTTTTTTTTTTCTCTTTCTCTCTCTGCTAAGATGCTGGATTTGAGATTCCAAACTTATTTGTGGTGGGATATGCCTTAGATTACAATGAATACTTCAGAGATCTGAATGTAAGTCTTGCATGCAAATCCCTAACCCCCCTTTTTATAAGAACTTAACCATTTAGAAAAGTATTGAATGCGTGTTAGTGATGTCTTCTATTGATTCAGTATCTTCTATGTCAGGAGTATGGTGAGCACATTGCATCCATACTCCCAATTAACTCCCACTACTATTCTGCAGGGTAGGTATCAGGATGATGGAGGCAAATTATGATTATCTCTATTTCTTACTAAAGAAATAGGAAGCTAAAAGCAGAACTATGGTTTGACACTGATTCTTCTCCATAGTCATTGACTGTGCTCAACCAACCGTAACAATAGCCAATATTCTATACACTGATTTGTGTCAGTGCTTGAACTCTAGCATGTTTCAATTACAGTGGCATGCAGCTCATAACTCTTCCCTCTTTGGGGGAAATGATCTCACCACACAGACGTGGACCCCCAGTGTGGACCCCAGCTGTGTGACCCTGACCAACACTGCATGATCTAGAGGTAGACAACTTACCCAAAGTGGACCAATCAGTCTCTCTCTCCTGGGAATCAGAAACTTACACCAAAAGTCACAGAGACTGAGTGTGTTCAGACTTCAGCCACTAGGACAGCAGTGCCCCAGAGAGTATCCATAGCACCATGAGTGAAAGCCTCTGGAGCTGCCCTTGTTCCTGCCTTCTAGTTGCTTCATTGCCCCGTTCGTCCTTGGATTCTGAGAGCTACCCCAGTATTCCACCAATAAATTTCCCCTCCCCCCCTTTTAAAGACACGGGGTCTCGCTCCAGGGTCTCACCTAGGCTAGAGTGCAGTGATGCAATTAAAGCTCACTGCAGCCTTGAACTCCCAGGCTCAAGCGATCCTCCCGCCTCAGCCTCCTGAGTAGCTGGGACTACAGGCACACACCACTATGCCTGGCTAATATTTTTACTTTTTGTAGAGATGGAGTCTTGCTATGCTGTCCAGGCTGTTCTTGAACTCCTGGCTTCAAATCATGCTCCCACCTCAGTCTCCCAAAGTGCTGGGATTACAGACCGGGGCCACTGAGCCCAGCCAAATCCTCCTTTTTTGCTTACATTAGCCTGGCCCCATTTCTGTTGCTTTCAATCAAAATATTCCTAACCCTTTGCTTGTTGCCCAAAAAGGGTTGAATAAGAGCCCATGTTGCGCTTGCCACTGTTATTTCTCCATTCACCCAAGCAGTTGTCATCCTACCAGTAGGAGACTTCTGTTTCTAGCAGGGCTAAACATGCTGCTCCCTCAGCGTTTCTGGGTTTTAGGGACCTGGGAAGCCAGATTCAGTATAGGGCTCCAAACTAAAACCACAAAAGACCTTTTGTCAAGCATTTAAATGGATCTCTTTAGATTTTACCCACACATATAAATACACACATTTATATTTAAATGATCAATAGCCAATTACAGGATGGCATTCGGTTATTACTGCATCACACTTTCTGTGTCTCAGATTTTGTTAATCCTTTGTTGTTTCAGCACATATGCGTCATCAATGAGCACGGTAAAGAAAAATATCGAGTCTAAAGACAAGAATTCTTACCACTAAAGTCCCAGATAACATCATACTTACGCCTGTTCTCGGGAAGCCAGCTGTCAAGTTTGTCTCCCCAGGCATCTTCACTCAGCAGGATATAAAAGAAAAAAATGTTCAAATGAGAGAGCTTTCTTTTCTGAGGTTAATATAAAGAGTATCAAAGGTTCTTAAGGGAAAGAAAGCAGTGCTTTTATTTGACTTGTTCCAAATTAAACACTCCGCCTTGTGACTCAGCAATGCTATCTACCTTCACACTCCTGAGCTCCGCCTTCCTTTGTTTTGATACAGTCATTATATTTTATTACTATTCCCAGGAATACCCCCACCTAGTTACTCAAATATTTTTCACTTAACTTTTTATACCCTTATTTTGGTAATAAGCTTACAATATTAAGAAGCTGGGGACCTTTTTTTAACTGAAGGCTTGCGTCCCCTGTACCGGGAATGCAACTATTAATGGATTCCTATATTTTAAAAGGAGGGAAGGGACAATTTAATATAAATTTCTGTTTGTGCATTTCTGACAGGCCATTATTATCTGCTTTGACAAAGCCTTTCTGAAACGCAGTGTACAATGAATCTTAATGATGTTATGAAACCAGCTTTGCTCGGGGCTCTTGATTGGAGCTTCCGGTATGTGATGACGGTATGTCATGTATGCATGGATGTACTCAACTGTGTTTAATACTCTGAATTTTAATTAGAAAAAAATACAATAGCAGCAAGGCCCTGGTTTCTAAGCTGTACCCTTTTATTCATGTGGGACATGAGCAAATGGCAGAATTAGGGGCGAGTGCTTTCAATGCTCGAAACTAAGCAAGTATAAATTTTTCCTCGTATTTGCATGAAAGGAAAAGACACCGTTATGCCCTGTCCTAAACGTGAAGACAGAGGCTGAATTTTTAAAAAAATATCTTTAAAAGGCTGATCGGAAAATCCAAGGTGCTACAGGAAACAAGCACACTCAAGAAAGTTTTTTTCTGAATAACATTTTTTTCCAATTTCTTCATTTTATGAGACATTTCCTAATTTATGGGGATTTTAATTGAAAACAAACTTGAGTCCCAATAGAGCTGTTTTTTTCTCACTTCCTAGAAAATGCAAATGCAAAACAAATAACTAAGCAGCTTTTGTTTGGTTCTGAACCGTATGTGGCGTATTGTTATTAGGTTCTAGCTTCCTTTAAACTAATAAAGAATAAGAAAACTTGTTATGTTTTATCACTGCTTACTGTTTTTCTTCTGCCTTCATATTTTTTAAATACGTTCAGCCATTAAAATGTATGTGAGTCAGTAGCTTAAATATACGACTGCATGTACCTATCCTGTGGCTTTATTTTTGTTAACTTGGATTAAATCCAATGTATGCACTAGTATAAGCAAATGATTAAGCTGGGCTAGATCTGCTTTTTTTTTTTCCTCAAGCTTGTTTGTAAGAACAAGGAATTTTAGTTGTAAAAGAAGATTTTCCTGCATATCTTTGTTTCGCTCAGTAAAGAAAACAAGCCACACCCAAATATCCCAAGGGATAAGTCAGCAAAAGGAATCTCTTCTAGCTTTGTTTCACAGAAGCATTGGTACCCAAGCTTAGATTTCTAATTGTGTCTGACTGGCGAATTTCTTGAAATATCAAAATTAATATTCTGAACATAGTGTTTTTTTCACAATGCCATGTTTATGTCAGAAGACCTAGAAAAATCCAGGCACACATTTGGTTTTAAGTGTAAAATTATCCATAAAGTATACAATATGAAAATGTTTTCTTAAAAACGTTGAATTTTAGTAAGCATCAGTATCCTTTCTGAGGACAGTCTGTTTACTCAAATTACAAAGGAAATTTATCTACTTCACAAGATTGTGAGGACTTGTATAGTTAATACTGAAAATTCACTAAATATACAAGAAGTTTAATCATGCTTGCAATTTTTTCCTACCAGACAATACTTTGACAGTGATATCCAAGAAAAGTCATCTTGGGAAAAATAGCATTTCCTTTTCTCTTGCAAAACTCCTGTCTAGTTAATACCACTGAGTTTATTCACTCTGAACCAAAAATGCAAAAGCTTATTACTTGATTAATAACAAATCCATTATTAATTTAGTGTTCCAAAGCTGATTATTTGTAAGGAGGAAAATGTGTGAGTATGCGTGTGTGTGTGTGTGTGTGTATGTGTGTGTGCGTGTATGTGTGCGTGTATTTCTTTGGGAAGTCTGGATTCAGTTATAATCAACATAATTAGTAATACTTTGGGATTTTCCAAACAAATTAGAACCCCTCATTGTAAATTGGTCCTTTCTTACAGGGACTGGAATGTCCTCATTGTTGACCCACGGACCCTCTAGATATAAACGACATATAGTCAAATTCCGACGTACCTCGTGTAATTTTTGCATATAAGATGGTGTGCCATGTTTCAGGCCTTCCGAGACTGTGGAAACAGCCTTTCAGAGCACAGTCAGGCATTTGCCCAGCCTCCTGTGAAATCAACTTGTGTTTTCCCAATGGAGAGAAAAAGCAGGCTATCCCACGTCTAGAGACCTGGTGTCATGGAAATATGCCCTCCCTTTTGTCACAGAGGTAGTGTGTTCTAGGAAGTTGAAACCCCAAACCACACTCTCCACCCAGTTGTCTGACTAATTTGGGCAAACTTAGCATTCAGGAGTTTCACTGACTTTGCTATCATGAAGCTCCTTTGCATCCCAAGATGACACTTGCGAGCTGGCAACAAGCCAGTTTCAGGAAGCGAGGAAGGGGATCTCAAGAGGGGCCTTTGCATGCTGCTGAGGGGAGGTGTGCAGAAATAGGAAGAGGGTGTGCATGGAGAGGGCTGCATTGTTTCTTGGCCAGTTGTACACCCATGGTGGCTTCTGAACCCGGTACTAAGAGGAAGACTAACACATCAGCCTAAAGAGCTGCAATCATGGTTATCTTTGTGCTACATAGTGGAGCTAACAGGCCAGCTGTTCTTCACATTTCATTGAGGAGCACGGTGAAGCTTTAGGGTGGGAAGAAGGAGGAAAGTAGCTCAGTACTAGCACCCCCAAGGGCTCTGCAATTTGGGAAGCACTGTGGACTGGAATGCACGCTTCCCAAGATGCCGCCCTCCAGAGGCGTCATGAGCCACAGACATCCACGAGGAGACCAGAAGCCACATGAGAGGAATGTTGATGGACAAGTTCCAGAAAGCTCAGAGCACCCCAGAAACCCAGCTACAGCATCAGGTTGTGCAGCCTGCACTGCTGGTGCCCTCACAAAGACATCAAGCCAAGGAGAGCCCACACTCCACTTGCCAGCTCGTGGACCCTGGCTGACGACTGTATCAGCCCTCAGGAAGAGGTGCCTTTTCCTAAAAAGTGTCTCTTTCTAGTGCTCTCAGAGAGGTTTTTGCAATTTCTCAGCCAGGAGGAAATGGCGTTTTAAGACAGGGTGGGGCACTGAAGCCCTCCATTGCCCAAGTGGAAGAAAGAAGCCTGAACTAACATTACCGTGACCTCCTTTGTGTCCAGAGCCTAGTAAGCATTGAGTAGAAAGTAAGCTGTGAGTCAGGAAGGTGTTAAGGTCGCTCAAGAAGTCTGGCTGTGAAGAGAAGACATATACAATCATAGCCAGAAGGCTTTTAAAAGATGGGAGATTCCTGTGAACTCACCTGGGAGGAAAAAAAAGCGAGAGACTTGCGAGTTTTTGTTTGCTGTAGAGAACAGCCACATAAACCAGAGGAAGTGTATTCCTTGTTGACCGGGGGTGGAGGTTGGGGTGGCTCACGTCTGTCTTTTGGAAGCTGAGGTGGGATAATCACTTGAGGCCAGGAGTTTAAGACCAACCTGGGCAACATAGCAAGACCCTGTTTCTACAAAAACAAAAACAAAAAAAATGTAGTTTTCCAGGGGTGGTGGCATGTACCTGCAGTCTCAGCTACTCAGGGGACTGAGGGGGGAAGATTGCTTGAGCCCAGGAGTTCGAGGCTGCAGTGAGCTATGATCACACCACTGCACTCCAGCCTGGGTGACAAAGCAAGACCCTGTCTCTAAAAAATAGTGAATAAATAAATAAATGTTGTTGATTGTTTTGTAACGAATCATTCCAAAACTGAGTAGTTTAAATCAACAATAATTAGTTACTCTCTTTAATGGTTGACAAGAGTTAGGAGGCTAGGTGAGGTGGCTCATGCCTTTAATCCCAACACTTTGGGAGGCCAAGGCGGGTGGATCATGAGGTCAGAAGATTGAGACCATCCTGGCCAACATGGTGAA